>NC_059434.1:53338863-53662792 GCF_021028975.2 Sphaerodactylus townsendi | reverse complement strand
AATGCTCTAGGCAACTACAACATTAAAACATACCCATGCATGAAATCAACTCTTAAAAACACTACAACACACAAATGTTAAAATCTCAACCTTTACCCTCATAGTCACCCCCCTTCCCCAAACCAGCAGCATCCTAAAGGGAGCATCCAGGGGGACTAACTAAATGCTTGGGTGAAGTATTTGCTAGGCACCTAAATCCATAAAGGGTAGGCACCTAAATCCATAAAGGGTAGGCATAAAGGGTAGGCAGTGAACCTGTGATGGGATTATTCCAAAGCCTGGGGGCAATCATAGAGAAAGCCTTCCCCCCACACAGGAGAGATACCACAAGGAGTGCTTCCCCCTGTGATGCCTAAAGGTGTAGCTGGCTAGGCAGTTTTTTTTAAAATGAGTGCTTCCTCCCTGGAACCTCAATGCCCGGGCAGGTACATACGGTCACAGGTGTTATTTGACAGTATAAACACGACATTTATCAGTGAAGCCAATGGAGACTATTCATATGAATGTGAGAAAGTACATTGAATATGGTCCCCTATTAAACAGCATTTAGAGGATGCTACTTTATACATGGTGGTGTTGGAATCATTAATGCTTGAAGATTACATTGTTTTAATGATACTACAATTTATATATTTATTTTACCGGTATATATTAAAAATAATTGTATGTGGGTGTAATATTTAAGTAATATGAGCTCAGCAACAATCCAGATAAGACTTAAAGCTGATGCTAATCATGGAACTGGGAGACTGCCTTATCTGGGTAAGGTTGTATTACCCTTGGAGCAATCTATTCATAACTTAGTGATACTGTGGGGTCTGGGTCGCAACTTGAGTACTCAAACTTCAGCTGTATTGCAGCTGATTTACCAACTTTATCACCTTCTTGGGAAACATTATCTTGGCACAGCAAGCTATGACATTGTCAAAATTAGTAGGCTGTATGACACTGCCATTGAAGATAGTCCAGAAGTTTCACTAAGTTCAGAAGAAAGCTGCAAGATTGCTAGCTGGAGAGGACAAGAGGCAGCACTACACTAGTGTTTAATGTGTTGCCAGCTCATGCCTTATAACCAAACCAACACATTACATTTGACCTTTAAATTCCTATGTGGCCTAGAATAAGGATACTTGAAGCACCAGCTGATGCTCTATTTCATGTTCCATAGTTTCAGGGTTACAACAGATATTAACAAAGCATAGGGCCTCTGCATTGTTCCCCTATATGCTGTGGGACATGTTCTCCCTTTTCCTGTGCCCAGCATCATCTTTTTGCACTAAACCAAGACTTTTAAAAAATTTGCTATTTAACTGGTTGATTGATGGCACACCATTTACTACCTGATCCTTTTAACAGAAGATGTTGGAAGTTGAATCTGGGACCTTCTGCATGCCAAGCAAGGTGCTCTTCTATTGAGCCATAACCCCTAGAGATAACTATGATGGTGCCCAAGTTAGTAAGGCACTAAAGGTCAAAATAGACATATAACATGGTGATCCAAATGTCTTTGTTCACAGGTCCACATATCAAATAATATAACAGGAACTGAGGGGTGGGAAGGGAGTATATGGATGTGAGAAGTTAATCCCTCTTCCCTGCTCTGCTGTTAAGACAGAATGATAGACCATGAATTCATTACAGAGATTCATGGGAGAGTTCAATATTTTTGTCCCCATTTCTAATGGTTTTGCTGACTGAAGGATCTTTTGTTTCAACTTGGCCTGACACAAGTGTTGTTTTGGATATTTTTTGCTACTGTAAAATCTTTCTTCAATAATATTGTATTATGAGATCAGTAAATTCAGTGATTAATTGCTGTAGTTAATTATTTCTTTCAATCCAAATGCTAATATAATACTTCTTCTGTACAGAAAACCGAGTAATAGCTATTTCATATGGAAATGCTCTCTCTCTCTCTCTTTGTGTGTGTGTGTGTGTGTGTGTGTGTGTGTGTGTGTGTCTGCCTCCTTGGAATTGCTTCAGAATTTCTGCACAAATTCTCTCTGAATTATTCAAACAGGCAAGTTTTTTTTTTAAAAAAAATAGCTGGTTCAGAAAGATCAAACAAGACACAAGTTATGTGAAACAGGTATTGATCAATATGGCTTTCTTCAGGCAAAGCTGGACATTCAGCTAGGGCCACATGTTGAAAGCTTTATTTGTGCTTCCATGTGTACACACACACACACACACACACACACACACACACAGAGAGAGAGAGAGAGAGAGAGAGAGAGAGAGAGAGAGAGAGCTGTCTAGCACCCCTCCTATTTTCTCTAAACCCTGTTCTGGAATCATTGAATCTAGTGCTCTCTCCTTCTTCTTCAGAGGTGGCTAGTATATCCACTCTCTGTCAATTCTCCCTCTGGAGAGGTGAAACATTCTCTCTATGGCCCTTTCCCCACTTACCCTTTTCCGAGGGTTGCTGCGTGCAATTCCCAGCGCGCGGCATCCCTGGCGCACGCCCGGGCATCCCCACGACCCCGCGCTCTGCGCGGGGTCATCAAAAGGCGCCCTTTGAAAGAGCGCCAGGAATGCCTCACGCTGAGGGGCGTGACAGCAGCAGCGTCGGGGCGGCTGCGCTGTCACCGCCCCTCTCAGTGGGGAGTGCCGAGGGACCCCGCACTACTCTCCTCGAGTAGCGTGGGGCTTAAGGTAAGCGGGAAAGGGCCCTTGTCACTCTCTTTTGACAAGTGCTTGTTTCATACTGCCTTCAAATAAATTTTGTTAGATCATAATGTCTTGTGATATGTGTATTATCAATGTTAGGATCAGTTGAAAATATATTTATGCCAAATTTGCAGCTTTAGTGTGCAACATATTTTCTTCCTTTTCGCCACCTCCCTGTTGTTCCATTGGCACACTGATTTCATACTTATTTATGCAAATGTAGCATAAACAGGAAAAGAGGACATGCTGGGAGCTGAAGAAGGGAGCTATGTAGGGGATCCAAAGCCATTCTGTATCTGAGGTCATTTCTGCATGGCCAGCGAGCGGCGGTGCATCGGCATAAATTATGCCGATGCACACACCCCCGGGACTGTTCGCACAGACAGTCCCGGTAGGGGTGCAGGCTAAAGTGCAGCCTTTGCACAGTCTATGCCTTCCCCAGCTGCCTTACCTTCTCCTGCTGGCTGGTGTCGCATTGTGGAGGCCAGGGGACACCCCCCAGCCAGAGTGACGGCTCTGGAGACAGATGCCAAGGGGCGTGTCCCCTGGCCTCCACAACATGACAACAGCCAGCAGGAGAAAGTAAGCTGGCTGGGGAAGGCAGAAGGGAAACGCTGCCTTCCATCTGCTGCCGTTAGCACAGCAGCGGGTGGAAGGCGCCACTTTTTAAAAACCTCGCTTGTGGAGCGAGGTTCAAAAGTGGTGTTTCCGCACCACTTGGGCCTGCTGTCTGAACTTCCCCCCAGGGATGGCATTTTTGCCATCCCTGGGGTGCTGTATTCCGCCCGTGCAGAAACAGCCTGAAAGTCACAGATATCTGCAGCCATCCCATCTTGTCTGCAGACTGAAGTGAAAATGAACAAATTATCGAGGCAGGGTGAAAGGTAAGAACTGAGATTCAGCAAAGAGATCTGTTGTTTTCTTGTCAGCTATTAGAGATCCCTAGTATGAAAGTCAACTGCCTAAGTAGATTAGATGCTTAGAACAAATTTCCTGGTTGGAGGTTTATTTATTTTTTAATGTCATAAACAATATATATTGTGCAATGTTTCAGTTTGGATTAGGCTAAGGTGCAAAAAATTCCTTCCTCTCACAGTTTTGGTGCATGAGACTAACACTTCTGAACTGCTATTGGTCTTGGAAAGGGGTCAAATACAAGCACCATCTCACTAAGACTAGTGTAGTTTGACATTTACATACAAATTCTACAAAGCTGAGGAATTTTCTTTAAAAAAGCAACAACCCTTACATCCTCCTAAAATGGAACAGAACTGAAGAGACAATTCAGCTTATTTTGTCAAATGTTGCAATATCTCTAAGTAGGGCTGTCCGGTCAAACCTGGCAATTTGCTGTGTCATTTTGGAACTCCAAATGAATTAAGAGAATGAACAGGAGGTTGCTGTAGAGCACCCATTCCACACGGCTTTTTTCTCATGGATATCCTATCTCCAGCATCCTCTTTCTGGTGATCACCATCCTCCATTTTTTACCATTGGAAAAGTTGCTTGCATCCTCGTGTATTGTTTTCCTGTCCCAATTCCTTTCCTCTCTTCACTCTAAATCCACCTCTCTGCTTCAATAATGGTTGGGTCTCTGAATAATAACTAGGATATCATGTATGAAAGCACCACAGAAGGAATACAGTGCAGTTTCGGGCTGCTTTATCTTTCAAGCCATCAATTTTTTTAAAAAAGATACTTAGTGAATCTCCAAGATAAAATCTAGTTTCATAGTATTGAGGTTCAAATAATTATACAAACTGCACACACAGACATTTTAATTTTAAAATTAGTGAACAACACAACAAAATATAAGCCTGGCATTGTCCTTTTATAATTTATTATGCCGTGATTATAGCACAGATATTCTTGCCTACTTCAAGTGCTTTTTCATACAGACAACAAAAAAGAGACACACATTGTAAATCAGCCTTGCATGTCACAGTTGTGCTAGTAATCTAAATGTAAACACAGACTTCCCAGCACAACAAGGACATAATTTTAATAAGTGATACTTACTAGCCAGAAATATAGCTTTCTGAATGATTGGCAGCTTAAAATACACCAGTGCTGCCAGCTGTTATCATTGAGTCAGGAATGGAGACTACAACTCAAAATTTGTATCTTTAATAGAATAATACGGGGAACAAAAATTTTAAATAACACTATATGTGTGATTTTTATCACAATTTTTAAAGCCTTTCCAAAATGTCATATAGTCGTTGTCAGACATTCATTTGCACTTTTCAGCTCTTTATGAATACTGTTTGATCATGCCTCTGTGGCCAAGGCAACCTGAACAGAACAGAGTGACCAATAAGTGTTATTATTTATGTTAAATCTGCCTTTGTGCCAAGAAGCTCAGGGTGACATTCATGGTGTGTCTTCTCATTTCATCCTCATAGTAACTCTATTAAGGTTTTCTCAGGTCTGCTTTAACCTCTGCTGCACATTGGATCTCTTGTTGATTTGGGTGCTGTGTGACTGAAAATTGCCTATGGACAGATGCTAACTTACATCTGCAGCATGAAATGAATGTTTAAAAAAGTTAAATTTTGTATAAATTAAATAAATAATGCAAACAATGTCCAACAGATGTAACCTCTATCTGTGGGTTCTGTGGGGCAGAACTTGGAATGAGTTTGCAACAATTTTTTAAAACAAAATGGTTTACTTTCTTAACATATAACATATAACAACAACATTTAACATCACACTTCAAGGTCCTGTTCAGGTTGCAGTTTCAAGTCCTTATATTTACAGTCTACTGATACTGCCAAGTCCAATTCTTCTTTGCAAATGGGTTGGCTCCTGAAGACTCCAAGGGCTTGGTGAACAGGATTCAACATGATGAAGGCTTCCAGGAGAACTCTCACCCGTTACAAACACAAAAAGAAACCCTGAAACAATAAACTCCAACATTTACAACATAGCAAAAATAAACAACTACCTTCCCAGTAGTTCCCAACAATATTGCAGTTACCTCAACAAGGTGTTAAGGGCTTATACAACCAAGGTCCGAGTCTGTTAGCCTTGTCTCCTCCAGCTACAGGAGCTGAGCTCTGCAGCCTTCTGCTGCTTTGAGTCTCCACCCCTTTCTGGGTCAACCCATTCTGAGCATGGGGGTTACACAGACACACACACAGAGAGATCACTACATAATTACTCAAACAATCTTGATGAGTAGAGGATGGAATGTGGCAGACAGGCAGTGCTGGGGTAGTTTGGTTCCCTTATATTCACAACCCCCAAATGGAAAAATTCTTCACACTGTGGAACAGATCTGTAGCTCTGTACATAAAGTGCTTCTGTTCCTGGCTGTATCAAATCTGCTAAAGGAGCCTTCTAGAATTAATTTGTATTACTGTTTGTATACTAATACAAGAGAGAGAGAGAGAGAGAGAGAGAGAGAGAGAGAGAGAAATAACAGGGTATCCCCCACCCCAGTCTTATCCCCCTAGGGTTGCCAGCTACAGGTTGAGAAATTCCTGGAGATTTAAGGGTGGAGTCCTTGAAGCTGTCATTTTTTTTCTAGGGGAATGGATCTCTTGTGATCATATATAATTCCAAGAGATCTCCAGCCCCACCTGGAGGCTGGCCACCCCATGTCCACCTGAGACATTCTTCCTCAATGATTGGGCTGAGAGAGTTCTGAGATAACTGTAACTAGCCCAACATTACCCAGCAGGCTTCATGTGACAGAGTAGAGTAACAAACTCAGTTCTCTAGATTAGAGTCTACCACTCTTAACCACTACAGCTTGCTGGCTGCTAACTACAATTTATTAAATTCCTGGAGATTTAGGTGCAGTCTGGAAATGGCAAATGTTGTAGAGGTGTAATGCTTATCAGGGATGTGATTCAATCAAGTCCATCTTTGAAAGCTGTCATTTCCTCCAGGAAAATTTATTTCCATAGTCTGGAGATCAGCTGTAATACTATGTAAACTCTGGGCCTCACCAGGCAACCCAACCCCCAAATCACCTGTAGCTGCATTTGCTGGTTCAGGCTAATATTTACCTTGTATCATAAGATTTCTGTCAGGCTGCTGAAATACCTATATAGTAATTTAAAGTTTCTCAAGGGTAGAAAAAATGTCCTCTCCCTACTTTCTCCTTGTGTACCTGTCTTGAATAGTCTGAGAAAAGGAGTGCATTCCTCAAGCAACTGGGAATATTCCTCCTCTGAAGCTTAAAGTGGACTTGTGGAGATTAATTAGGATATTAGGATGCATATTCCTTCTGATTCTAATTAATTTCCTCAAAAGAATATTTAACTGCAAAGGGGATAGATTCCTACAAGCTTAAAGGATTATGGAGGGGGAGCCCTTGCCAAAATTCTTGCAAAACAGTGAGATGTCGTATGGTTTTATAAGAAAATTGAGAGAAACCTTTGGTCTTCACCCAAAGAAATCTCTCAGACCTTTTGCTAATCCAGAGAGATTTGAAAAGCAGCCAAAAGACTTCATGCTTTGGAAGGCTCAGCGTATCTCAGCATGAGCTCAGGGAGATCCTCCACTCTTTCTGAAAAGAGAGAATGGTTAGGGACCCTAATGTTCATTCACCTATCACTTATATGTGAAATAGGGGTGGGGGAAAAGCTAATGTTCATTTAGGAAACTTAATTTCTACCCTCATTTTTCCAGAATTAAAGTGTGAGCATCTGGGTAGTACATGCTCTATGGTTTTAGGGTGGGCATGATTTGCCTCCTTTGAGAAGTGTTGAAGGAAACCATTTTTCCCCGCCTGAAGATTACCTCAGGCATTGTTATATCCTCCCCTTGCTTTTGAGAAAATGTTTGCTTAATGTTGGTAAGCATTCATTACTGAGTCCACATATTCTTTTTTGCATGTAGAATTTAGGTTTTGAAGCTTAACGTTTTCTAAACACAAAATAAATTACCCTGTTATACTATTCTGCTGATGCAGATAAAGTGCTAATGTCCAATATCCAGTCAAAATATAAATCAATTAGAACTTCTGAGGAATAAGCTTTGATGTGAATTTTGCAGTTCAGTTCCCCCCCCCCCTCCCGACATGAAAAAAATGTGTTGTTTTTTAAAAAATAATTCAAAAATCCAGCTTGGGGTCCCAGAAGTGGTACTGGAAAAAGATCATAATGGCTTGAAAATCATCATGAAAATAGCCTGCCAGCCTCCAGCTCTCCAGTCAAGCATCCCATTTTTGTCCTCTGCTCTGCTTTTTCTCAGCATCTCTTGAACAAAACAATAGACAATCACCTGCTTCTTGAATTAACCAGCAGGTGCTACCTTTGTACTGTAGCTATATAAAGCCACTGCCTCAGCTGGGTACCAAATGTATGTCTCAAGAACTGGAAGATTAAAATTGGAATTTAGTTGCAGATCCCTGCATGTTACTAGGTCAGAGCTATCCATTACAAATGCCCTTTAAAGTCAGTGCTTTGATACTGATATTTTCCCCATTCTTGACATTATCCTGTGAATTGTATTGTAACTGAAAAAGTGATGCCATTCAACAAATAAAGGAGCACAATTATAAGCAATCAAGGAGATCTTATTTTCTGACCCACAATGCTGGAAATAAATCTGGAATATTCTCAACTTGCTTTTTCATCTTCCTTGTTATGGCACAGTGATTTTCTATGTTCTATTTCAGGCAGTCTGTGCTAAGCAAATCCTTTTATGCTGCACATCTAAATGGAATGATAATAGCTATGATTTTAGGTTAAGTATGCATTTTATTTTAGTGCTGCAGTCAGTAGGGTTAAGTCTCATGGTAACATGGGAACAATCCATATAATTATCTGCACAGTCGTTTAGCCAATGATCAATATACGCCTGACTATAAATCAATACAGTGTAATCTCCAATCTGTAGATTTCTAAGAACAATCTCTTGGGTATTCTTACCACAAAATCTATATTCACTCTTGTCTTCATTCTGGCTGATTTACGCTCTGATGCAGTTCACTTTCAAGAACCTCCATTTCTCTAAGTGCTGCCAGGTAGGTAAGCAACTATCCATCAAATCACTACCAGCATCAAGGAGGCTTATATTTAATTACAGATAACCAGTCCAATAGGGCTGAGAACAAAATGGCTAGCCCTAAGATTTCATAGATGGTGAAATATTAAGAAGTGCCTTAAAAAGTAAATGGTTGCTGACAAATGCTGTGATGGCATTTCCACAGCATATGTAGAATATGGCAAAACTTGTATTGTAAGTAATACAACAAGGAGACTCGACAGGGAAATTTCCTTTCCACTAAACTTCGTTTCCTATCTTTTTTTCTCTATTTTCCTTCCTTCCTCACTCTGCTTTCTTGATACAAACACCTCCCACTGAACATTTTTTCAGCTTCATAATGTATTAACAAGTATTGTGAGATTATCTCAACAAGTATTGTGAGATTATCTCAACAAGTATTGTGAGATTGTCTCAATATCTCAAAAACCATTTTAGATTTCCTAGGCAATTACAAAGCATATTGATAATGTTGTCTGTGGTTGCCTAAGTAGTAGCCGCTGAGATCCTGTAAGGTATTCTAGAGAGATCTTAGCACTTAAGCTATTCTGTGTTTGTTTTCTACCTTTTCTTTTTCAGTCAAATTTAGGATTTTTTCAGGAACAAAAAACAGCTACCCATTTCATCCCCAACTTCTTTGTGTGGATTTTTTGATCTGTATGATGGAAACTTGATTTGGAGTTAAATTAAACATCTTTTCAATGGTTCTAGTATTTATGTTGACAAATAGTAAAGTAAATAGTGCTACAATTAGTACTAAAAACCTTGACTTATTTTTCAAAAAATAACCTGCCTGTGTGACAGTTATTTACACTTGGGCACAACAATTATTTTGATGATGATGATCATGATGATCATCATGATGATGTACCAGCAGAAGAAAACATACATTAACAGAGTGGGCACATTTAACATTAAACAGAAAGACCAGGATGCAGTATCACTATCCAATGTTTTGAGTATAACCCAGCCTAACCAAGGCTGTCTGTATCAAACTTACTTCCCCCTTTTGGACTGCCATTACTGTTTTGAACCCTTGAATTCTCTCCTTCCACAGAACAGAAGAAATTTTAATGGCTTCAACTTTTTGGAAATCAGTGTACTATACGATGCTATGTCAATTCATACCAGGACTACATTTTTGCTGACATGGTTTCCATGTTATCTGAACAGGGAGACTACTACTAGAT
This sequence comes from Sphaerodactylus townsendi, assembly GCF_021028975.2. Lineage (NCBI taxonomy): Eukaryota > Metazoa > Chordata > Lepidosauria > Squamata > Sphaerodactylidae > Sphaerodactylus > Sphaerodactylus townsendi. The sequence continues at coordinate 53,652,929 of NC_059434.1, read as the reverse complement.
TTTCTTGTGTTCTGGTTCATGTGTACAGAAGTAATTAACATTTGTAAACAACATTATGACTGCCTGTAGTGGAGACAACGATTTCCCGATACATGCAGTTGTCTTTTCAGTACCTGGGATGTAACATCCAAAAAAGGGCAGTGTTGCAATTAGACTGTGGAGACTTCATGCTAAATTCCAACTCAGTTAAAAAGCTTTCTGAGTAAATTCATGAAAGTTAGTATCTCTCAAGCTAATTTACATTAGAGGGTTATGATAAGGATGAAATGGAATGCACTGACATCTTTAGAAGAAAGGTAGAATGCAATTTTGTAAACAAGCAACAAAACCAAATACGGATACTGGAAAGACTGGATGCACTGACTGCAGGTAAACAAGCCAACATTTACTAATGTATCTGCACTCATATTGAAACTGTAGTGTGAAAAGGTCAATAGACACTGAAATGTCCAGATAGAGAGTGAGGGTACAGAACAGCCCATTTGGGATCCAGCACTTGGCCACTGGAGTTGTACATAGGTGGCCAGAAGCCAGGCTGGGAGGACAAACAGGAAGGTGGGTGGGAACCTCTGACCACTGTTTTCACAGCTGTACTGGCCTAATGTGGAAGCTGACACAGCTGGGGGACTTCTGGGGGTGGCTCCCACTGGATTTTGGCCATAGGAATGCCAGTGCCAGAAAAGTCAAACTTAATGTCACCCTTTTGGGTTCACTTAGCTCTGAGGGCTTTCTAGCAGGGCATTTGCTTTTTCTGCCTCCCCACACTGCTAAAAATTCATCTGGATGCAGCAGGGCTGATCAGTGTGGCAATGGCACCTTCCCTGGCTGCCTCAGGTTGTGGATTGGGCTGCCCACAGTACATGGAGTTTTGTAGTATCACAATAGAAAGAGTTCACAGAGGTTACATTATTTATGGTGACACACTTTAAGTGTCTGCACACATATGACAAGGCCAATGTGCATGGTAACAGCACAGAAGACTTCCTATGCATACACAACAAATGTTTGTAACTTCTGGTCCTGAATCCAACTATGCCAGAATATGGAGATTCTCCATTCAGTCTAAGAAACCCGTCCAATTTTCCCACTGGATTTAGTATGATTTTAACATGGCTGGGTCATATGCTTTGCTGCTGCTGCTGGCTGCTGCTTCTATAATTTGACATATCTCAAAATCTAGCCATATTAGTACATCTTCAACTTCACCACCTTCAGATGCTTCAGATTAAAAAAATCTGATATGCTTCAGTAGAAATTGCTTTTTTTCCCCACCAAATGTGTCCCTATGTAGAAAATTTGGTACATTTGGCACAGATGTTCAGTTAGTCCCCAAAATAAGATGTTACTAAAATAGAAGTAGGAAGGTTATTTGCCTCTGCTGACAAATGTGCATATTGACAGGGGGAATTAGTCTTAAAAACAGTTTGGCATAATATATTGCAAGATTATCTGAGAAAGTAAGACCCTGAGCCCCTCTTGGTCAAGACTTAGTGCAGTTGTCAGGAGGTTTGTAGAAAGAAACATGAATAAGAGATTAAAAATACTTAGAATTCAGAAGCAATACAGAGGTCTATCTCTGAGGTTATTCAGCTCCTTTATCACAGCCACACAGATCCATTTAGTTCTCAAAATAAATGTAGTTTCCTGCATGCTCACTCAGTATTCAACACTGATTCTTAGCTCAGTCCTAAAAGAAATGCATACATTTAATCTGTATACTTGCAGTGTTCTCCTTTATATGTTCTTTTCTTGAGGATGTAGTAAGCTAAAAGAGGTATTTCTATGCAAATATATTAACATCTTGGTCTTCCAATGAAGAATGAGATTCTACTCAGAGATGACCCCAGTGAAACTGTAAAACATCAGGACACATAGAAAATCTTTCCCAGAAACCTAACAAAATACAGAGCATTACTTGCTAGATCTAGAATAGGAACATGAAATTGCCTTTTTCTTGTTGGCACATTTTTGTTAACAAGACCAAAAATGTGACTTTGGGAGAAGTATACCTTCTTGTTGCTCTAAAATGTCTCCTTTCTGACCTAGTAGGATAATGATCCAGAGAGCAGGAAATCTATTGTGCATTTTTATGCTGTATAGCTACCTATTGATCTAGCAAAAAGAATATTTTGATCCCTTCAAGTTCTTACACCTAATGGCTACCACTCATGTTGTATTTTAGTGACAATCCATGCAAGTTTCTTACAGTAATAACCCCAGCATTTCCAAGAGAATGTTATTCCAACCTTTGTCCATCTCCAGGGGTCAGAAATGTTCTGAATCATACATGTTATGCAGGCACCATTGAACAATTATGGCTACAAAATTCCAGCATGCCTAATTAACACAATGTGATGAATCTTGCCAAAATACCTACCATATGTTGGAAGCTGATCAGGAAAAAAAAAGAAATATAATCCTATCAGATATCAGGCATATTAAAACTGAAGACTCGGAAAGATTTGTTTCATCCAGCCTACTGCACAGAGGCAGGATCATTTATTCTCATTCCATCTCTTACATATATGACTACTCCTTTCACTTGAATCAAAGCCAGAAGATATTTGACCAATTCTAACGCAAAATAAGCTGAACAGCTGCAGAGACTGGCAAATCTGTAGATAGTCGTAATTAGCACAAAAAAGCAGTAGATAATGATACTTGTGCAAAAATGTGGAATAGTGGCAATATTTCATGAACTTCTGCCAATAGGCACCAGAGAATTCATGAAATATGTTACTCTCTTGCACCTATTTGATGTCACATAATATTTATCTTGCCATTCAAGTGATATTTATCTTTGCTATAATGGCTAGGCTCTATAGCGCTGATAATATACTCGATATGAAGTGGTTTTATTACAGTGCGCGTCGATATTGCAATTTTTGTAGAAGTATTTGCACTCTGTAACTGCACATCCTTGCCAAAATAAAAGCAGATCCAATTCACCTTTCTTAACAGAAGCAGCTGACTGCACAAAACAAATATCACATCAGTTTACTAGTGTCATACACATGTTATACATAATACAGTATAATGAAATAATTCAGAGTTTTGCATGATAAAAAGAGGTAAAAATGGGAAGTGAAATATTTTTCATTGGATCACTGTCTTCTTGTGTACACAGGTTTTGATTTACTCAGAACTTAAAATGAATATTTTTATGAGAATGGCTAGGACTCATTCTCCCACATTCTTAAAATGTATTTACTAGATATGCATATCATCTATTTTTCATTCCTGAACTTAAACCAGCATATATAAAGTTGCTAGAAGGCAATGGTCAGATGCAGAACATGTGCAATTTGACAATAACTGAGGAATGAAAACACAAGACATTAAAACTGGGTTGAATTCTAGATCACATTCCATTCCTCACAGCACAAAAAAAGATGTCTGTGGGACATAATAAAAGAGGTGACTGGTTCTTTTCACTCCACACACCCAAAATAAGACATCTGGGGACATCTTAAAAAGAGGCAACTTCTGGGTGTTTTCCAGGCAGCAAAGGCATCAGAGGGGGAAAGAGGCTGCTTCCTGCTCAACTGTTTTGCTCTCTGGTCAGTTTCACCCTCCGCTTGCACCTAACATTTTGTTTGCAGCTGAAGGAATTCTCGCTGCCATGATCCCAGAGGCAGAGCTACCAGGGGACGGGAGGGGTGCATGTTGCACCAGGTGCATGCCTGGGGGTAGAAAATAGTCCCCCCATGGCACCTCCCCACACACATTCACCTTTGTGAAACAGTGCAGGCTGGAGAAGCGGCCTGTTCCCTTCAGGCTGAAAACAGCCTGGTGGGAACCACACTTTCCAGGAGACATTGCGAGCCCCAGGGTCTCATGGGAAGTGTAGTTCCCCCCAAGCCATTTTCATCCTGAATGGAACACGCTGCATCTCTAGCCTGCATTAAGGTAAGGGTGGGGGCAGGGCGAAAACACAGAGTTTGCACTGGGCGCACTCTGACCCAGCTATGCCTCTGCACCATTCCCAGGATGTTTGCTTGGCAGACTCTGATCCTTTTCAGCTCCAAAAAATACATAGTTGTACTTAGCTAGTCCTACCAATGCTGGCAATATATAGTTTTCCTTTTTTAAAAAATTTCAAGGAGCTATCTTTATAGCTATGCAGACACACAGATATGAAGCAAAATTTAAATTTATAAAGTAGTAGAAGTGTCTACTACCTTATGTTAACCATTCAAGAAAGTTAGTTTTGACCTCACATTTTTTACTTTGTAATATCATAAAGGTGCATGAATTAGATGTGAAGCATCTCTTTTATTTATTTTTCCCTCTGTCAAGGTTGGTAAGATAGGATTTATCTTGTATTACAGATGGCTGATGGTCCAGTATGCAGGCCAGAGGTCTGAACCCAACTGCAGTCACCTTCTCTTCCTAAGAGTTTGCTGATGTCAGTAAGAAACAGTTCCAGAGTACAGAGGGGATTGGAATGTGAGCTAGCAAGACTTTGAATAGGTAGATGGACAACTTGAGTTAGCCAGGAGTTCCTTGTGAATCTAACATGCTAATCAGACTTCTGAATAATATGTTTAGAATGTTCTAGTTTATATTTTCTGCATTGTGCAGAAGGTTGGTCTATATGGTTTATACCCCCACTTCTGTGATCTAGTACTTCTATAAAATCCACACTATATTATATCAGATTAGTTTTAATTGTCTAAGGTACATTTTATTAGCTGGTTCAGAATTACCTTATATTCCTTTCAGAAATGGTTCTCTCTGGGTCTCTGACAAACTTTTTTTTAGCATTGGAAATAACTGGGATTATGGAACCTGGGAATATTTGTATGTACAGCTGAACTACACTCTCTTCCATGCTCATGGATTTGTCTCTGAAGTCTATGAGATAAATTTCAAATTGGGATGGGGGGTATCTTGCTGATGATGAAAGATTTACAAAGAGGAGAGACTTTGAGAAAAGAATAATGTGAGAAATAGAGCAAGGAAATATCTTGATCCATGCACTATAATTTTTAATGCTCTATTTACATTTGGTTTTTAAAAAACAGAACTCACTCCTGAAAGTTGTTCTTATGAAGCTGAAAATGGGCCAGTCTATGTACAGTTTTATTACATGCCTTTCCATAAATAACCAATCACAGCTCTCCAGCATAGGCAGCAAGATAAAAAATGCATCCTCTCCTTTCCATTTTTAAATTTCTTTGTGCCCAAAATAAGCAATTTCTCCAGGCAATATTGCCCACACTTCTCTTAAAATGAACTGCATTTATAAACATATAAACCAGGTTTTGACAGCCAGCCAAGATTGTGTGGGAAATCTTTCAGCTAATGAACAAACAGCAGGTTGAAGGCTCAGCCAATGGCATTATTTCTATGTGAAGGTGTACTTTCAATGGCTCTTTTGCACTTAGGTTTTTTTCCCAGATCAGGATAGTTGCCGAGACTGTATTAACCTGCTCAGGAAAAGAATGGTGAAAGAAAAGGAATACCACAGGGCAAAACCTAACGCTCCTCCAGTTTTATCAGTTTTGTTTTATTGTCATGATCTCTCCAAGAAAAAACAACAATGAACAAACATGCATGTTTTTTTCAAGCCAGAGAAAATTTTCTTATTTTACATCAGTAGTGTGCTTTGGCCAGCTGTTCATGCTTACCTGTGGAGAATCCAATAAACTGCAATTAAACACAGGTGTTTGGAGTCAGGGGTACCCTTGCTCCAGTTGACAGTCTGAGGCAGCAAACAAAAGAACCAGGGAGACAGGTGTAACTGTGCATGAAAGTCTGGCACTAAGACAAGAGTTTACTTGTTACAGTTTACTTTTTCTCTGCTCTGTGAAAAGCCAAGGACCTGCCTTACATTGCTTTGATTATGTGTTCTTGCATTGCAGGGGGTTAGACTTGATGGCCCTTGGGGACTCTTCCAACTCTATGATTCTATGATTATGGGTTCACTGCTATGTAAGAAAAAAGGTAAACAACAGCTTATTCTAACCCAGAAGCTTAGGTTCCTCAGTGTATAAGAAGGGGAAGGCCAGAAGCTTGTGAAAATTTGAACAATTAGATTTGTTAGGGATGCTAACTTTCGATTGGGATATGCCTGGAGATTTGAGGGTGGAGCCTAAGGAGAGCTGGGTTTGGGGAGGGAAGGGACCACAGCTAGATAAAATGTCATAGAGACCACATTTCAGAGCAACCATTTTCTCTGAAATTACTGGTCTCAGTAGCCAGGATGATATTTGCAATTCTGGGTGATCCCCAGGCTTTACCTGGAGATTTGAAAATCAACTAATTTGCACCTAATGGCTAGCAATGACAGCACTTGTTATACCCTCCCTTTGATTCATTTGTACATTGTTCATCCATTGTTATTCCATCTACCTGGAAATTGGCTTTCTTTCATCAACCATTTTCTGAGGCTTGAATCGTCTGTGCAGCCTACTATTTGCTGAAGTTGCCTTGGGACATTTGATCTGCAGACATCACAGCTGTGCTTCTTTTCAGTGAATTAAGTCCATGGATTGACTCAGTGTTTCCTGCTAATTCTTACAATATATCGTTCTCCCATTTTTTTTAATTTTCAAGGATGTGTCTTCAAAGCCAGGAACACATGATATGAAACTCACAGTCACCTGGTTGGCAACTGAATTATTTGATTGTCTTAGATCACCAGGAATGGATTTTATTGGTCAACCGGTCCTGGCCAACTCATATCTTTTATCCAAAAAGGTTGGATATCTAGCCTAGCAAAGTGTGCTTCTGGTACCTTCATTATGGCTCGTTGATCCATTTGAACCTTGACAAGCTTGTTCTTGGTGTCTTACAACATAGAATCATAGAGTTGGAAGAGACCCCAAAGGCCATCAAGTCCAACCCCCTGCAATGCAAGAACACACAATCAAAGAACTCCTGTCAGATGGCCATCCAGCCTCTTTAAAAACCTCCAAAGAAGGAGACTCCACTACACTCTGAGGCAGTGCATTCCACTGTCAAAGAGTGCTTACTGTCAGGAAGTTTTTCCTGATGTTTAGGTGGAATCTCTTTTTCTTCACCTTGAACCCATTACTCCTGGTCTTAATCTCTGGAATAGCAGAAAACAAGCTTGCTCCCTCACCAACATGACATCCCTTCAAATATCTAAACATGGCTATCATGTCACTTCTTAACCTTCTCTTCACCAAACTAAACATAACCAGCTGCCTAAGTCTCTCCTTGTAGGGCATGGATTCCAGACCTTTTATCATTTTGGTTGCCTTCATGTGGACCCATTCCCAGTTTCTCAAATGGACCCTTGACTGCTTGGGACTTTGTCCTGGATACAGTGGCCTTTGTGAAGTTGAAGGATTTACAACTAGAATAGTAAAAAAATGTTTCTTGAATTTTGAGTCTTACCTTTTGAACCAATACTATTTTATTATGTAATTAGTTGTTCTGGTTTAGGTTTTATTATTTAATATTACTATTATACTATTATCCTCAGTGCCTTTTGTTTTCTGCATAATATTCATGCACAATTTTAATAAATTCTTTTAATCATATTTTGTGATGGTTTTGTCTTCAGGTGGTTTCAGTCTAATTACAGTCCTAGACCCTCATGGCTACACCATGGGCTGGTCACGGTTTTCTTTGCATTCTCTCAGCCCTAGAAAAAATCAGGGTATAAAAATCAACTCTTATTCTTTCATGAGTCAAGAGCTTACCTCATTGGATGCTCTGACCTCATTGGATGTATGGGAGTTTACACTGTTTGCTTTCTTCTGGTTCTGCTGATATGAACATAAAAACTTAACGCTGGTATACATTTTGCTAGCACTTAAAATGCCATTAGATTCCTTTTAAGTTTATGGAATGATAGAGATCAGGTGTCTTTTCATTCACACTAAGAACCTAGTATGTTTGTTAACCTTTAATGGCAAAGATAAAATATCAAGGGTATAAACATCAATTGTTCAGTTTATATACATTTGGTAAAATAGAAACAAGAAATTTAGCCACATCTTCAGTTCATCTGAATCAGGGATAAATGAGCATCTGTTGATATGAAGATCAATAAATAGTCTTTTTTTGTGGTTGATGCAGTGCAATAGAATGTGTTCAGTGCTCTCAACTTGCTTGAGAGAGCAGTTGCATAATCGAAGAACCTAGTATATTTGAGTAAGTACTTTTAAAAGCTATAAGTGATTTTATATAATCACTTAACTTTTAACAAAAAAAATGGAAAACATAAATCTACAGAAGTGTTTAGTTATTGTCTAGATCTAGGATACTTCATGGGGCAATGTCTTGTTAACAGGAGTACAGAATCTATGACTAAAATGCATATGTTCTTCATAAATAAAGCTGAAATTCTGGTAATTATTAATATCTCTAAAAAGTCTCTTAAATTGAAGTGTTTAAAGAAAGTCCTTGAGCATAAATTTAGTTGAAGGGGTTGGTTTCAGTTTTCTGCACCTACTTATCTCCAGATTTGATTATAAAGTGGTGGATGATGATGGAAGAAATAAGATCAAAATCATGGATACGCTTTAATTAGGCACATAATAGCTCACAGACAGTGACACTTGTTGAACGAAGTTCAGCAAAATAATAGCATTAAGCACAATCTTATTTCATGCCACAGTTTTAACAGCATCATTACTGTTGAAACGATACAAGAAAATAGGATTGAAACCAATGACCTTCGGCTCCTGATGCAGAGGGCAGCATGCTGAGCCACTTAGTAAAGGAAAAATGCTTAAGTGCTCTTCCAAATTGTCATAGTATTGCTGAGTGTCAGCAAATAGAACTGAGACAGCATGCCAATGTATTACGATTTGGCAACAGTACAACAAACATGCTATTGGTTTCTTTTAAAAAATCTCTTGTTAAAATTCACTAAGATATATTGGGCTAAAGCAGTTTTGGAACATCCGCTTCATAGAACAGCAACCAGATGTTCCAGGAAATTATCAGTTGTGAGCAATGAATAGTGGCAGTTTTGGTTGATGTGAACTTGGGATCTGATGAAAAAAAGAGTTAGGCTTTTCACTTAGAATAAGACAGGGATACTTTTTAATGATAGTTTCATTTTTTTATTTTTAATCAGCTAGCAGATCTTTTATTTTGTTTTCAGATCTAATGAAACTTTTTTTAAAAACCCTCTAGCTACCAAACTTTATATGCCGTTACACAAACTAGATGTGAGCTAGTTTGGAAATTTCACAGTGCAAAATGTTTTGTCCTTCCAAAATACTGCTGTAAATTAGGGACCAGGAAATATTCTTCTGTAATCAGAAAATATAAGAATTTTGAATTAGCAATGCAAATCATGAAGGGGAAATTCAAAGTGTATTTTACCATTAATTGTCAAATTATTTGTTCTAAACATATTTTCTTTATGCTCATTAAAAACATTTTTTCCAGCTATACTTTTAATGCTGAGAGATGTTTTCTGTATGATATACCTTTTTGCAAATAATTTCATATAGCATTGGGTACAGAAAGGTAACAGTTTACTTGTGGAAGGGAACATGCGAAAGGGAACATGATAAGCTATTTTTGCTATTATTTATCTCCTGTGTTAGTAAAAGATTCTTGAAGTCTGGGTGCAAGAATGTGTTTCAAGATTTCACAACTGAAATTTTAACTTGCACAGTTAACTGATATAACAAATGGAGACATGTACTGTGTAGGTTATAACCAGTGGTGGGATTCAGCCTACTCGCACCTATTCGCTAGAACTGGTAGCTGATTTTTTATCTAGTTCAGAGAATGGTTGTAATCCCACCACTGAGTCCTTTCGGAACCAGTTGTTAAATTATTTGAATCCTACCACTGGTTATAACATCATAAAACATGCACCTGAGGGCTCCTTTTAGATACTTCTCCTTAGTTTCCTCTTTGTGCTGAACCCTAACTAGCAGAATGTCATTTTATACTCTATACTCTGAAACCAACAGCTAAAATCAACAGCTCCACAAGATTTCACAGTTATTTAGTTTCTCTGAGGATCAGTGAAAACTATCACCTCCCAATTAAAAAGAAAACTAAAATCTGGCAGTTTTCTTTTAAAAAAGGGAAAATATCACCAGCAATTTGCAGGCTGGAAACAAAAACAGTTTCCTCAACAAGTGAGTTTGCATTTATGAGAATAGTCCAGAGCTGACTAATGTATTATGAGTTATGTAACTCCAAGCAAGGTCTACTTTCATAAGCCAGTAACTAGCAGATCTTTGAAGTCAGTATCTAGTGTTGTAATTGTATCAGTCAGTCAGTCAGTACTTTTATTGGCATAAAACAATATGCAAAAAAAATAAGTCAACTAAAATATCAATTCAAATATTATAATGTTTACCAAATCCTCTTGTAGAAGTGGTACAGGACCGCACCAATGTGTTTTCCCCCTTCACTGCTGCAAGGACCACCCATGTCAGCAGAAGGGACCATTGGCCAGCTGTCCCTCAGCTTAATGGTAGTGGAACCCATCAGTCTGGGCTGCTGTGGAATTGTGCTGACATCCCAATCGTATGATGGCATGGAGGTTAGGATGGGGCATTCCCAGGGGTTGAGCTGACATTAGTTGGCTTCCACCCCAGGTTTGTGCTACTTGTGCTGCAGCCCTGGTACTGGATTTACACCACCCTTTCGGGTGGCACTAGGCCATTAAGCCCTATGGACGGCTGTCTGGATTGTGGGTGAATTTTGTGGGTGAATTTTGTGGGTGGGTTGTGAGAGGTTGTGGGTGAATTTTGATTTTTTTTCTTTCTTTAAGTGTGTTTGGAAAGACCTCTGTGAGTCTTTTTGTGGGGGGTGAATTTTGTGGGTGAATTTTGTGGCCGGTTGTGGGTGAATTTTGACTTTTTCTTTCTTTATGTGTGTTTGGAAAGACCACTGGAGTTGGTAGGGTGATGCTGCTGCATTGTCATCCTTTGCCACTGCAGGCTCTGGATTGGGGTGCCCTATTCTCTGTTGTCTTGGCTATCAAAAGAATCTTGGCAACCACATATGTTATAAGAGGGCATTGGGCAGACAATAAAATGACACCTGGCTGTCATCCTTAAGGAAACCCAATTTACATAATAGAGGGCAGATTATATAAAAGTCATAATCAAAAAGAATTTGAGCTATAGATTCTAGGTGCTGACAAGATGTAAGAGAATCATCCTAGCAAAAAGCCCTCATGAATATATTTTTGAACAATTGTCATATTGTCCAGAAGGCCATTATTTATTTTTAACTTTTCAGTTTACATCAATACACATATACATTTGTTGTTTTACACATCATGAAGTCTCCCTAATTTTGCCTTCATTATATACAAACTTTTTGGCACATTTCTAGCATTATCATATGGTCTGGTTATTTTACAAAAAACTTTAAGCCCACACTGCCCTTAAATTCTTTTGAGACATGATATTAAAAGAAATACAAAAGATTCTGAAGACAACAATTGTGAAAAAAACAGACTTTTTTGTTGAGATGATATTCCAAATCAATATAGACAACTCTTTATGTATAAGACTACTACAGCAAAGTCTCTATAGGGAAAAACAAAAAGGGAAAAACAGTAAAATATCAACAAAGGAGGACTGGATTTTGAAAGTTACAGATTATTACTATTACTATTACTATTACTATTACTATTACTATTACTATTACTATTACTATTACTATTACTATTATTAATTAATTAAATTTAATAGACCGCCCTACCCCCAAAGGGCTCAGGGTGGTTTACAAAAGAATCAACATTTAGATACAGCAAATAGTTTCAATTAAAACAATAAATAAATTAAACATTAAAACATTAGCAGCAGTGATCTTCCACAATTAAAATAAGTAGATGTTGTCCAGCATTAATCCCCTGGGAGGGGACAGGCCGATATTCAATCAGCAGATGACAAAGCTGTAAGGAGCAACAAAGAAGGGCGGACTCAGCGGCCAGCCTCACCAAAGGCCCGGTGGAACAGCTCAGTTTTACAGGCCCTGCGAAACTCCCCGAGGTCTCGCAGGGCCCTAACAGATGGTGGAAGAGCGTTCCACCAGGCAGATGGAGGAAGAGTGTTCCACCAGGCAGGTTAAGATCACAGAATTGCCTTTACTATTTTGTTTATTTGCTCTTAAATCTGCCCAGTTGCCAGTCAATTTGACATTCAAACACCCAAGAGAATCTAAACACATGTCATACAAAGGCAGCAAAAAAGTTCATAAATGCAACCTATACAACTTGCTTAGGCATTGAGCTACTTCTGTTCATCTTACAAACTGCTCACATCTCATTTTAGTGCAATTACCTGAGAAAGATAAGATTGTAAAGTGGCTAATGCTAGACGTCTGTCTCCTCCCTCCTGTTGATGATGTGATGTTATCAGGTATTGACTGATCAGTTACAAGGGGGGAAAGTATAAGCACTAGTGTGTACTCATTGTTCAGTTCCTGATAAGAGTGGCAAAAGACTGCTAAGCTGTAAAGAAACAACCTTAGATTTTGTTAAATACTAGGGATTTGAGTAAGTCCCAGCTAAATCCAGATACATTTATATACTTTATTGAGTTTACATTACTAGCCCAGTTTAAAAGGAGGGGACATAAATAAATAGGCTAGCTACTAGAAACTAGGGCTTCAATAGTCATGGAACTCACTGGTCAGAGAAGCACAACCAGGGTAAAAGTACAGTGGCAGAAATTGTGGTTGTGCCAGGTACAACGAGCTCAGAAGGTACAGTGGATAAAAGTGAATTTGAAAATCTCATCCTGACTATTTCAAATTGAAAATCAACATCACAGTTTTTCTTCTCCTTGTATAAATTTAAATTGTAATTTATAATTTTGATGAGTTCTGCTTGTTTTGCAGCAAATAAATTGCAGCTTATTTAATGTCAGTGAGTATGAAGACCTAATTTGGAATGTACTACTTCAGATTCAGATGGGACTCATGTGATACAAAGTAGGAGTGCACGACAAGAAAACATTCATTATGATTTTGGATCCTGGATTTGTGAGTAGGGGATTCTTACTGTGATTTATTGTGATTTTTACACTGCCTGTCCATTAAAGACCTTCCAAGTTTCAAGCAAATGGGGTCAAGGCATCTAATTCTATTGGCCCATGAACAGTGATCTCCGCCATCCTACTTGCAGTGACGAAAAGGATCTACCCTCACAAAGGAAAAAGGGAAGGAGATAAAACCTGCCAGAACTGCAGCTCTGCTGGGTCCTATGTTTGGTATGCACTAAAAACTACCTTCTTTGTACCACTGCTTGGAAAATTCAGGAAATCAATCAATCAATTAATAAAACATTTGCTGCTACTGATGGCAAGCACCAGAATATCAAAACAAAAGCCCCTAAATGGTTTTTGAGGGGGTATTTTTGTAATGCCAAACAAGCTTGAAACAGTTATTTTCATGTATATTTTGACTTGGGAATTCCAGAATCCAGAATCCAGAATCCAAACCAATCATATCAGAATTAGCATCCTTAGTTGCATGACCTATCAAAAAAAAAAATTGCAGTCGCTTCTTTCAAGACTTACGTCTGTTCCTTCATTCTCTTGCAGCAACATTCTTCTTTTAAACCAAATAATGCAACATATTGCTGTGCCCTAGAAAATGTGTACTAGATTGATTCTTTAATATATGGTGACATTATCTATCTATCTATCTATCTATCTATCTATCTATCTATCTATCTATCTATCTATCTATCTATCTATCTATCTATCTATCTATCTATCTATCTATCTATCTATCTATCTATCTATCTATCTATCTAGAATGAGCCTGACAATGCACAGAAAAGAGACATTTTCACTTGAAACAAATATTGTTATTGTAGTCTAAGCCCATATATTACTTGTTTCTCTGAGCCAAAGGTTTTCAGGAAACTCATCCTTTGCAAGAAATGTGGACGCCAGGGAATTCTCTGCCTAATATAAAATATCAGAAACCTGCATGCCATTGTTTGATCTTGACTGCACATGACAGCTGGTAAGGCACTTTTTTGCACTTTAGTTTTTAGCCAGTCAAAAAGTATTTACCAATATGGCAGTGTTGAATGGGAAAGGGTCCTTATTAATTCAGGCATCTAGTTTAGAGAAAGACAGGCTCTAATGTGTGTGTGATATAATGGTCATTCATGCTATTCCTGAAGCATTTCCATTGAACAACAAACATTAATCTGTGCAGAAGAATCTGTTTCACTTGCCATCACAAACATTTGTGAAGGAAAGGAATTTCTATATAGTTTTTCAATGTGACATTTTGAAGCCTTCAAAAGTTTTCACACACAATTATTTAACACTGGTAACTGAACTTGGGAGTAAACAAATAATTCTAACTATTTGAAAGTGCATCAACTACTTAAGAACTGTGCACTTACAAATATGATGTCCATATAATAAAAATAATGAAAATAGATGGTTGAAACAAATGCAAATAAGGCATTATTTGTTTTGAGTCACAGTAGAACTGCAAGATAAGTTATGAAAATAGCTTGATCACCCTCAAAGTTTATGTACCTGAAGTATGGGATATAATTTAAATAAAATAAATTGAATTTTTACACAGCTCTGAATGTATTGGTGGAAATCACTACCACCCTCATGTTAACCTGTTGTACTTTATATCTCAGAGGCCGTATCTGCACGGCCCGTTTACGACGGCCTTACAGAGCCAAAGAGCCCCCAGGCGCATACCGTCCGCACTGGCGCCTACTTCCACTCCCCAGGGCGGCGTCAAGCCGCCTAAACAACTAACCCTTTAAAGGGTTGTTTGTTAAGGAGGATCGTCTTCCTACTGGCGCTTGATCGCGAACAGCGCTGGCGGGGCTTTCTCCCGCCCCACTTACTGTGTGCTTCCTGGGTATTAGCCTGTGGGAGAATTAAGCGCAGCCACCCACACTGTCCTCCGACCTCCAGGGGAGTCGGAGGGCAGCGATGAAGGCGAAGACTCTGCGACTTCCCGCAGGCGGCGAGGAAGAGCAACAGTAAGTGAAGCGAAGAAGCGCAGAAGGCGGCTCGTGCGGAGCAGCCCCCTGCACCTTCTGCCAGACTACTCCCGTTGCCTGCTGCATTGCGCTGAAAGCGTCGCGAGCGCCAGGCATCCCATCGCCAGCGGAACTCCTGCGGCGTGGGGAGCGCAGTATTAGAGGGGCCGTGCAGAAACAGCCAGAGTTTGTTCAGATGTTTGGAAGTATCTTGATAAGGATCACTGTGAGTCTAGAGGATGAGCCAAGTGGAGGAGATGAGTTTAAACCAAGTATATCTTCTATTATACTAGTGACTGCATCTTTTTGACTGTGATTTGCCAAAAATGTTTTGGGGTTTTTTGAGCCAATGTGTCCATGTAAATTGTTGATAGAGGGTAGTTGCTCATATTAGCCCAGGGGTAGGGAACCTGCGGCTCTCCAGATGTTCAGGAACTACAATTCCCATCAGCCCCTGCCAGCATGGCCAATTGGCCATGCTGACGGAACTGATGGGAATTAATTCTAATGGCCCTGAAGCTGGGATAACTCTAATAATTTTGGTATTATTTAGAATACTCTCCTCTCATATTTTATTATTTTGTAGGAGCAGCAGTGGCATAGGAGGTTAAGAGCTTGTGTAACTAATCTGGAGGAACCAGGTTTGATTCCCCGCTCTGCCACCTGAGCTGTGGAGGCTTATCTGGGGAATTCAGATTAGCCTGTGCACTCTCACATACGCCAGCTGGGTGACCTTGGCCTAGTCACAGTTCTTCTGAGCTCTCTCAGCCCCACCTACCTCACAGGGTGTTTGTTATGAGGGGGGAAGGGCAAGGAGATTGTGAGCCCCTTTGTGTCTCCTACAGGAGAGAAAGGGGGGATATAAATCCCAACTCTTCTTCTTCTTCTTCTTCTTCTTCTTCTTCTTCTTCTTCTTCTTCTTCTTCTTCTTCTTCTTCTTCTTCTTAACAGTAACTTATGCTACAAGACATCCAGAAGAACAGAAATAGTAGTTGTAGCTGAAATCAAATTTAGTGAACAGCTATGAACTTTTGTTTATCTACTAGGTTTTTCATTCTTTTCTTCACATAAATAGTGAAAATTCTTCACCAACTGCTATCATATTTAATGTCACAGTGATCTTTCACTGTCAGTCAAGTTTGTATCTTGTTATAATTAGTTCTACATCAGAACTAATCATGCTATTCAGGAGTATGACCATGATCTTCTAGTTCTTTCATTTAATAGTCAGTGGCAAATAGATTATATTGACTAATTTGACTTTAGGTCACAGTCTGCAGCTTGTGAAAATTATTAGCAGGATCAGATAAAAGAAATAAGATTCCATTTTCATTCTGGAATTATGAAGCCTGTAGTTATGGCTAAATAAGGCTAATTTTACTGCTGAAAATGAGAAAAACATGATAGTGCACAGCATGGTGAGAGTACTGAGCTAGAATTGTATCAAAAATATTTTTGTTGTTCCTTGCTAGTGCCATATTGAAATGGCCTTTGCAAACCTAGGCGGAAAACCAGCTACAGCATTAGGACATTTCTTGCTCAAGAGATGATCTAGCAAGATGCAATTACATGCGAACACCTACTTTTTAATATAAATGTCAGCATGACATTGTATTATACAACATGTTTAAAGTAGCACCAGATGTAATCATGTGTCATAGGCCCTTTTAGCATGGCGGCGGCAGCGCTTCTCCACCGGCATAATTTATGCCGGTTGAGGTGTGGGGACTGCTCACACGAGCAGTCCCGGCTCCCTCCCTAGCCGGAGAGGCGGCTCTGGACAAAGCCGCCTCTCGGTCGCCCTCCCCCACTCACCTGCCTCTCCAGCGTTGCTCGGGAGGGCTGCAGGGACCTGCCCATGTTGCCCTCCGACCCCTGGAGGTCGGAGGACAGGTTGGGCAGGTCCCTGCAGTCCTCCCAAGTGACGCTGGAGAGGCAGGTGAGTGGGAGTGATGGGAAAAGGGGCGGCTTTCCTGCGATGGGGTTCGCACCACGCCGCACTGCGGGGAAGATGCAGTTTTTTGAAGATGCAGGTTTTTTTCAGGGATGGCTTCATGCCGCCCGGGGAAAGGCAGGACAGCGCTGCTGTGATGCAGCAACGCCGGCCATGTGAACGCTCTCCCAGGGATGGTGTTTTTGCCGTCCCTGGGACACTTCATTTGGCCCGTGCTTAAAGGGCCTCACAGAAAAATTGCAGAAGTTGCCAATGCCTTAAGCTTCCTGAAATTTCACATTTCTTTCCTCTCTTTCTCTTTCATATACTTATTTTGAAAGAGAAGGTTACACAGTGTGGAGATACCAGTTTATCACACATTTTATCAAATCTCTGTATTTGAAAATTCTATTTATCATCTGACACATGATGCTATTGACCAAATTACACCAAGAAAGAAAAGTTTGGGGCTGTCTATGGAAACAGGAATTTTGAACAACCTATATGTAACAGTTTTATAGTGTGACTTCCATAATTTATTTCCAAAGATAAAAAAAGTGGCATGCTACAATGAATCAGCCCTTTTACTGGGATACCACCTGTCTCACATATGCTGGATATACCACATGGGAATTTCAGTACCTAACATTTCTTGAAATCCCACACTTACTAGCTGCTCTGGTGTTAGTTTGTGAAGGGATTCTTCTTCAATAGCTTCTGCCATTTCATAACTGAAAATGGTAGGTATTCTAATGCAATTACTTATTTCTTTTAATTGGATAATAAATTAGCAGTCTAGGCAACCAAGTTATTCAGGGAAGAGGCTATGGATTAATGCTGAAGCATCTGATTTGCATGCAGAAAGTCCCTGGGACAATCTCCAGTTAAAATGATCAGATAATAGGTGATGAGGAAGCACTTTAGTTGAGACTCTGGAGAATCACTGCCAGTCGGAGTAGGAAGAAATGACCTTGATAGAACAGTATAGAATGTCTTCATGAGTTGGATATTATTTTTAAGTGTGTTGTATGATGCTTTCCTAGGTGAGTGGAGACTATTGATCAGTGTAGCTGTTTTACATGCCACCTCTCCGGGGACTCTTATTCAGGGAATTTATAGAATGAATGCATTTTGTTGTGGAAAGTCTGCAATGAAGGAAGGAAGGAAACCTTCTGGGAAAGACGGATAGCCAAAGTTTGGAAATGGTAGCTAAGAAGACCGAACATGTTGGAAGTGAAGTACTTTGTGCTGTCACTTTAACTTCAGACTTGACTTGAGAATCAGAGAGATAGAAGGTTCAAGTCACTGGAAATCCTTTCTCTAGTGCTCTGACACTAATCCTTTGATGATTGGTCTGATGACTCTGACACTTCCTTCATTCCTGATTTTTCTCCCACCTCCATTCCACACACACTTCTCCATCTTGCAACTAAGAGTGCAGCATGCAAGTCCTGTATCTCCCTCCCTCCTACTTAAACATGATTAGGAAACTATATTCATTAAATTAGATTAGGAAACAATTTCTATCCTAATAATAAATTGAGTTCCTTCAATAAATATAGGATATTAGTTTGAATAGACAAAGGCTTTGTGTTTTTTTTCCCTGGCACATAAAGGTTACATAGGGCTTTTCTGCACACAGGACTCCTGTGTACTCTGCTAAATTAATGCGTCTAGAATCTAACTTGTTCTTGAGGGACCAAGATTCTTGAATTCCAACAAAATGTATCACTGGCAATGTACGTTCTCAAACAGAGCTTTTGAGGTGGATCTCAGATAGGGTTGCCAGACCTTACCAGGAGTGAGGGTTTTCATCCCTCATCCCATGAAAGAGATGTACTCCATGGAATACTCGATTTTTGGGGCTTTGTGATAGAGAGAAGATTCTCCTGCTCCTAAATGGATAAGCAGACACTCATCTGCACCTACTAGAGTGCTGTTGCAGTATTCAATAACCTTTGAAAAGGAAAATTGAATTTTGGAGGGAAGAGAACTTGGGAACTGTCTCTCAGAGAAAGCAGTGACACCTCAGGTTGGCTAACTTTGTAACTTGATGCTACCCAATTTGCCTGACTTCGGTCATTTACACACTTTTTATTTTCTTCAATCTGTGGAGCTCTAGTTCCTCCTTCTGGCTGGAGTTGGGCAGATATTATTATTATTGTTATTTTAGATTTCACAGCTGCCAGATTTTTAGCTGGTTGTTGGCCTTCATTACAATTCGAGCCTCACCCAGAAGCCTAGGAAGTTGTAATGTATCAGCGTAGTATTCGTGTGGATCCCAGCAGGGCTGCCTTCTGAATTTGACAGATGTTAATTTTGCCAATTCGAAAATGTTTCAAGTGCTGCCCAAGTGTTTTTGGGATGGCGTCCAGCATGCTGATTACCACTGGGATGACCTCAGCTGGTTTGTGCCTTAGACACTGAAGCTCGATTTTCAAATCGCTGAATCTAGTGACCTTCTTGTGTTCTTTTTCAATGCCCCTGCTGTCACCGGGGACTGCTATGTCGATGATGGTCACTTTCTTGTCCTCGATCACAGTGATGTCTGGTGTATTGTGTTTCAACACTTTGTCCGTTTGGATTCGAAAGTCCCACAGGATCTTGACCTTCTCATTTTACATTACTTTCTCTGGACAATGTTCCCACTAGTTCTTAGCTGTTCTTATGTTGTAATTCTTGCATAAATTCTAGTGAATCTTCTTGGCCACTGAGTTGTGTCTCTGTTTGTACTCAGTCTGGGCAATCTTTTTGCAGCAGCTGAGGACATGATCTACAGTTTCATCAGCTTCTTTGCACAATCTGCATTTTGCATCATCTGAGGATTTTTCAATTTTGGCTTTGATCGATTTTGTTCTGATGACTTGCTCTTGGGCGGCTAAAATCAGGGATTCAGTTTCCTTTTTCAGAGTTCCAGTTGTTAACCACAGCCAGGTCTTTTCGTTATCCACCTTGTCTTTGATTTTCTCTAGAAATTGGCCATGCAGTGCTTTGTTGTGCCAGCTTTCAGTCCTCATTTTAATCTTAGTTTTCTGATCTTCTGTTCCAGTCTAATTTTCCACTTTGGTTTTAATGGTTGATTTATCCTGTGTTTAGGTATTTCAATGCCCAGTTCTCTTGTGAACACTAGTACCATACTGTACATAAGCTGATTAGTTTGTTTGATGGATGTTGTTTCAATTGTCATCAATGCCATGTTTACATGCCTCTTTATGGTTGCCAGGTCTTTTTGGGCACCATTTTCAATGCTGGCAGCTGTTGTCTTTCCTCATTTGATTGTCCGTACAGGATGATCTTTTCCCTTAGTTCTTTTTGTCTTTCTGTCAGTCTATCAGTTTTTTCTGTCATGGGGACTTTCTCTGGTGGCTGTACTATTATTTTCTCCCCTGTGCTGGCATTTTCATCTAGCAGTTCCATTATGATCTCTTCTGTTGTTTCTGGAGTATGTACTGTTCTTTCTTCTGATGTTACATTTGCTTTCTTTTCACAATTTTTCTGGACTTTTTCCAGTTCTATCTCTGTAAATACTTTATTTCGTATGATGAATCACCATTGATCTGCCAGTCTTTGCTCAGTGATATTCGAATCTGGGTAGTGTTGTTTCCACAATTCTTACATCCGCTTCAAGTATCCTCTTTTTTCTGGCTCTGAGTTGTAGTAACAAGCCATGATGGCACGATTTTCTTGTGCACTATACTTCTTTCTTTTGGATGGTTGGCCCACTTGTAGCCCACTTGTCGACGCATGCCCAGGGACCCCAGCATGTGACGTGGCTCTTGTTAACTCGCACAATGACCGATGCGGTATGGAATAATTTTTCATTTGTATCACCATGTTGTATGGGTTGGTGGACACTCTTAGTCTGGTTTCTCAGTTGAGACCTGTCTGGAATGGGAGCCCCTTCTGGTAGAATACCCTACCTCCAGCATAGCTCTCAACATCATCAAAGCATGCAAGCCCCTCCCCCACGACAAGAGGTTGCCCATGAGGGGTTGTTGTTGTTGTTGTTGTTGTTGTTATTAATTAAGTTTACATACCACCCTCCCCCGGAGGGCTCTGGGTGGTGTACAACATAATTACAACAAATTTACAAATAGAGCATCTAAACAGAATACAAAATATAAATACATATAATATAGGCTCCATTTACCCAAATTACTAAAATCCCATTAAGATACAGCATTCCAAAATATAGTAATTATCTGCATCCAACTTTAAAACTTTAACTTTAAAAACCCTCCCAAGGGGGGGCGGGGGGTCCCATTGATGTTAAGGGACCCCAGACTGAAAGAGGGGAATGAAAGGAGGGGCGCAATATTCAGTGGGTGGCCTCCCCAAAAACCCGGTGGAACAACTCAGTCTTGCAGGCCCTATGGAACTCACCAAGATCCCACAGGGCCTGGACAGTTGGAGGAAGAGTGTCCACCAGGCAGAGGACAGGGCCATAAAGATATGTTATCCCTCCTTCACCTTCCTGGGCAGTCTTCAGCCTGTCATCACCTCCACTGGTCAAAGAGCAGCTGGTGTAGCTGAAAAGCTTATTGAACCATGGGACTGGACCTTGTAGAATAGTTGGGTGTGCTGGTTCAGAAAACCAAAGAAATTTATGTAGACTGATTATATATGAAGATATTCATGGTTAACAGATCTCAAAACAGTTAAGATCAATGACACTTTATTACCAAATTATTTCTCATGATAAACTCCTTCCTATGTGAAAGCAAATGCATGCAAAATACATAGGCCGTTTCCGCATGGCCTCTATGCGCCCCCACGCCAGCAAGAATTCTGCCGGCGTGGGGGTGGAGGCCCGTTTGCACGCAAGCGTGCGAGCAGGCCCAGCAGAGGCCGCCGCAGGAGAGGCGGCTCCGCACGGAGCCGCCTCTTCCTCCTTTCCTCTCCCCCTTACCTCGTCGCTGTCGTCATCCTGCTGGCCCCCTAAGCCCCGCCCACACTGCCCTCCGACCTCCAGGGGTCGGAGGACAGCGAGGGAGGGACTTAGGAGGCCAGCAGGATGATGACAGCGAGAGGTAAGTGGGAAAGGGAAGGGAAACAGCGTGTTCCCGGCGGTGCTGTTCGCACCGCACCGCCGGAAGACGATGTTCCCTCAAAAACAACCCTTTAAAGGGTTGTTTTTTAGGGCGGCCTGACGCCGCCCTGAGGGAGGTGAAGGGCAGCCAGGTCGGCGCTGCTGTGTTTCAGCAGTGCCGCCTGTGCGAACGGCAGCCTGGGGGTGGCGTTTTTACTGCCCCCAGGCCGCCGTTTTTGGCCCATGCGGAAACGGCCATAGTGTAAATGCATTATCAACTGTAGCATGTGTTCCATGGATCCTAGTATTTTTTTGAGGCAGTCATTTTCCCTTAACATTTCACAACATTTACGGAAAAAAAAACCATGTGAACACATGGAAAACAATATACACTGTGAATTGGCCCTTCCTTTCTATTCTTAGACTTCTGACTCATTTGCAGAGTTTGCTGACTTTGCAGAGTTTGCTGACGATTCTTAGACTTCTGACTCATTTGCACCAAATGGCTTGTCAGGGAACCAATTTTTGTCAGACACAAAACTTAACGGTAATGAAGAGGTTCCTTTGGGGTTGAAACAGCTGAGGAATTTCTGAAGAAGCCTGAGGAGTTGCAATAAGACTAGCAAAGTTTCCCAGGGGAGTTTCACACACCTTTAGTAATTCATTCCCCAATTTCAACCACAGTAATCTCTCACTGAAGTCAACTGGGGCCGCATAAAAATATTGTTTTGCAGCCAGAATTCTCAGCAGGATAGAATGAAGAATTTATGAAAAATTATGTACATTTGCCTGATCTGCATATTTCAACTTCATTCTGGTAGCAGGACTTCTCTTTTAGGGATATTACATCAAAATCGTTTTAATGTACAAAGTTTGACTGCCAAGATTTGAGAAAGTCAGTTCTTTTATATTAAGGAATAGTAAAACTTTTGTGTAAACAAAATGCACCAAATGGCTTGTCAGGGAACAATTATACTTATATAATGGAACTTCCAGGGTCAAGTCTAGTGATGACAGATTAGTGTTGAAGAAACTGTGCTAGTCATTGGGTAAAACCTATAATTGACTCTTGAAGGAGAGCTGGATCAAAGTCCATCAAGCTCATTTTTCTGTCTCTCCATGTGTACCTATTTTTTTGAAAAAAAAATTATTTATTTATTTGTTCATTGGATTTATATCCTGCACTACCTCTGGATATATATCACCTTTCCCTAGTGCATCAAGATGACTTCAAATTCTAAATTAAAACCATGCATAACAAAATAAAATCCCATTAATCCTCTGCCCAAGAAAATGGCTGCAGCTCCAACACCCTCAAAGATTACACAATACCCTATAAATATTCAAGAATGGCACAACTGTCAACTCCTTAGAGAGAGTAAGGTTGGGGTTGGCGAGGACCCTTCTTTGACACCCAAGCACTATAAGTTAACATGGTCACCACAGGTAGCAGCCGCCTCAGAGGCCCTGCTTGGCTCTCCTATGATAACCAAATTAAAAGAGGATATAACAAAGGCTGCTTCCCCAGAACTGGGAATAGTTCAATTTGAACAACTAATTACTGTTTTAGTGCAAAATTTACAATCAATTTCCTTGTCCAAACCCAAGGCCTCCAAACACAATACAACATGGTTTGACCATTATTGCATCGAACATAATAATATAATTCGTGCACTTTATAGAAGATACCGCAGTACAGGGGATGAGGAGCTACTCAGCAACATCACTCAATTAAAAAGAAAGTTCCAACTTGTAGTTCAACTGAAACACATGAACTACATTGAATATCAATGGAATCAATTATACCAGGCCACTATAACTAATAACATCCAACAATTCTGGCAGTTAGTAAATAGAAGTACCTCAACCTATGGCACGCATGCCTCACATATCTCTCTGGCTCACTGGCACAGATATTTTTCCAACCTTTTCAATGTGGGTACTACTACGAACCCTGCTCTTGCCCCAGCTTCAGCTGAGCTACCTGAATGGCCTCTTGGTTAAACCTCAGGAAGTGATCAATTTAATTAATGTTTTAAAAAGAGGCAAAGCCCCTGGCCCCGACCAAATAATACCTGAAATATTCAAATCTTCTCCAGAATGGTGGGCAACGCTTTTGGCCTCACTATTCACTTATGTCAACAACACAGGCCTTATACCAAGCGAGTGGTTAACAGCTATAATTGTCCCCATATACAAAAAGGGAGACACTACTAATCCTTCAAATTACCACCCTATCAGTCTCCTTTCAGTCACTGGCAAACTATATGCCAAATTTCTATACTTGAAACTTGAGGAGTGGATCAGACAAACAGGAGTGATTGGTCCAGAGCAAATTGGCTTCTCTAAAAATAAATCAACACTTGATCATTTATCTGTTTTATCACACCTAGCCAATAAATATACAATTCATGCCAACCATAAACTTTTTGTTGCTTTTTTAGATTTGAAAGGAGCATTTGACTCAGTTTCAAGAGAACTACTCTGGAGTAAACTCTCTGTCCTGAACATTGACCCTAGATTATTGTTCTTAATAAAACAATTGTACACTGGCACTAGCTGTAAAATCAGAGCTGCCCCGAATGGGCCCCTTACATCTAGCATCCCTACTACTAGGGGAGTTAAACAAGGCTGCATATTGGCCCCTATTTTGTTTAACATCTTTCTCAGCGATTTAGTGCCTATTCTTTCAAAGGTCAATGGAAACTGTGCTCTAAACATGTCCCTGCCCTGCTTTATGCAGATGACACTGCTCTTCTCTCATGCACAAAGGTTGGCCTCACCCGCCTTCTGAATCGCTGTGCGGAATACTGTAAGTCAAATGAACTGGAAATCAACTATGAGAAATCCAAAATATTGGTATTCGCCAGACGATTCTCTAGACAGGTATGGACTATCAACAAGAAACCTATAGAGCAAGTCAAACAGTTTAAATATCTGGGCATTACTCTTACGAGCAATCTTAATTGGGCAGTACACAGGACACTTTCACTTGATGCAGCCAATAACAGCGCTTCAGCAATCCTGCGCTTCTTCCACAAATCGGGACATCAATATATACCATCAGCGTTGAAAGTTTTCAATGCCAAATGTGGAACCAAGCTCCTTTATGGAGCACCTATCTGGATTGAAGCGGCAAACAAAATCTTAAATAGATCTCAATCCCGTTTTTTTTATAAAATCATGGGACTACCCAACTGTGCTCCATACGCAGCCCTATGCTTAGAACTTGGGCAAATATCCCATGTCACAATGAAACTGGCTGAGGACCATCAAATATTGGCTGCACATCCATTTTCACAAGATCGATTCTAGCAATCCACTCGATGCTCTCCGACTCGGTAGTTCCCAGATGGACGACGTTGGTGGAAGAAAAAATTAGCTCTATCGGCCTCCCACTAGAGTCACTTTACTCTTTCACTCTACCAGAGGCCTATAATTGCCTGAAAATCAGGCTGCTGGAACATGAGTACTGCAACATGATAGCTGAAGCAAGGAAAACATGCTCTCCTCTAAATCTGCTTATCCCTCTTGAACAAGAACATGCAGTCAACTATCTTTTCTGGCTTACCAATCCAAGGCACAGAAGAGCAATATCCTTGGCCCGTTTCAATTTAATGCCCTCTATGCTCCTTAAAGGCAGATACCAACGCATAGATAAACAAAAGAGGCTATGCCCATGCAACTCAGACCAAGTAGAGACACTGGAGCACACTCTGTTTCATTGTGCAAGATTTGCCAAGATCAGAATGACCCAGCCCATCATTGCTTCACTTCTATACAATCATTTAACTGATGCTCTTAGGATTCCGTTAATCTTAGATAATCTTGATCCTTACTTCTGCGAAAGCGTAGCAAAATATCTTTTAAAGATTATAGACGCAACGCTAGATGGACACTAAGCACTAGATTGCTATCATCATAACAACAACAATGCTGCTCACATTAACTATTTGCTATTGGCACACAGTGCCTACATCTGCCAGCAACCTTTGGGTTCACGGTCACGGTCACCCAAAGTCAAACGTGGGTGATTCATTGAGGGATGTCGTAGTTTTGTTATTGATTGCTAGATGGAGTGAGTGACAACTGAAGGCTGTGGCAACCTATGGGAGCCAAATCAATTGTTTGCCCATTTCCTCGCCCCCTATCCCTTGTTCTGTGTTAGGATTAGGTGCCACTCTAACAAACTCTGTGTTTTATAGTGGAGTGTTGACACTGTATGCTGTTGTGATGCCTGGGCTCTGTTGGTGGGTTTTTAGTCAGATCTGTGGAGAGGTGTATAGGAATGGCACTTTTGATGAGTCCATTTGGACTAAACTTTTGATGAGACTCTGAATGGCTGCTGTAACTATCTGTCTTTCATGGACAATTGTTTTATGGTTTTATTGTTTTATTGTATTTATTGTTTTATTGTATTTATTGTATTTTGGAATGCCAATAAAGGCTATATTGCTTAAAAAACTCCTTAGAGAGCATATTCCATAGAGTTTCAATTGAAAAGTAATGGGCTCTGGTGGATATCAGCTGGGCATCCTTACAAAGGAACAGACTGAATGAAGGTGACAGCTTCCAATATGTATTAAAAAGATTGGTTTCTATGATCACAAAATGGATATACCAATAGTTTATTTCAGTATGGATTTTTACATGGCCAAACAAAAAAAGCTTAATGGATGGGATTAAAGTTGCTAAGAAGCCTGAAACAAAATTCAAGGAAAACAGGGAGATTTTGTTAAGCTACTACAATGGGCTTCAGCAGCATTCTCCAATCAGAGAAGCTCCTCTCAGCATTGAGCATAATTCTCCCAAATTGGTTGCAGTACTGAACCCAAGGTTGTGGTACTGAATCCAATACATGAGGTAACACAACTGTTATTGAAGCCCATATAGAATGCATTCTCCAGGTCAAGAAATGTAATGTCAAGTTCAAAGAGAATGCCTACATAGTTAATAACCCAAGTCAAGGAAGTAATAAAAAGCACAAAGACATTTTTAAAAGTGTGACATCTACCTCAATTAACCAAAGGGAGCACAGGGTATTGCTACAGAAGTATAAGTTAATAAAAAATCATGTGGAAAGAGAATTTGAGGATCAGATTGTTACAAGCAGCAATATAAACATTAAGCCTTTCTTTAAATATATCCACAGTTTGAAACCAGCCAGAAAAGCAACTGCGCCTTTGAATTAATAAAAGAAGGAAGATGAGTAGATGGCAGAAGGAAGATGGGTAGATGGCAGAAAAAACATCCTGAGCCTGACCTTGGTTGGAAAGACAGCAAGATATAAATTTAATAAAATAATAAAAGCAAAAATTATTTGCATTTGTGTTTGATGTGAAAAGCATGTGCTGAGGTCACAACCATTATTTTCAGGAATGGAGCTTGAAGAATAGGATCATATTGAGGTGATGAGAGAGGAAGTTCTATAACTAATAGGGGAATTAAAAAAAAATTAAGTCTCCAGGTCCTGATGGCATACACTCAAGAGTTCTTATGGATCTCAAATGCGAGATTGTTATCTACTAACATGTACATATGAAATGTGAAGGTAGTCCCCTATGGAAGTACATATGAAATGTGAAGGTAGTCCCCTATGGAAGCACTAGGTCATTAGTGACCCACAGGTCACATTACAACATTTGCTAGGCAGGCTATGGTTTGCCATTCCCTTCCCCGGTCATCTACACTTTACCTCCAAAAAGCTGGGCACTCATTTTTCCTGACCTTGGAAGGATAAAGGGCTGAGCCAACCTTGAACCTCTGCCGGAAACTGACTTCAGTGAAATTGAATTCAGGTTGTGAACAGAGATTTGACTTCAGTACAGCTTACTACTCTGTCCCACAGGGCTCCTTTTATATACATAACACACAGTGGTGGGATTCAGCAGGTTCACACCACTTCGGCAGAAACGGTTGTAAAAATGGTGCTTGTAAACAACCAGTTGTTAAATTGTTTGAATCCCACCACCAGAACCAGTTGTTAAATTATTTGAATCCCAACACTGATAACACATCATTAAAATTGGGTACAATACCAGAAAACAGTTGATTAGAATTTGTATACTAGGTGTTTTTTAAGGGGTTTTAGAAGGAAGCTAGGAAATTACAGGCCAGCTAGCTTAATATGTGTTCCAGGAACATTAGTAAAAACTTTAATCAAAGACAGAATTATTAGGGAAATAGGAAAAAAGTCTGTTGAAGGGAAATCAACATGGCTTCTCCAAAAAAATTCCTGGGTCAGCAACCTTTTGGAATTTCTTGAGAAAATGAACAAACATCTAGGTAACAGTGACAAAGTAGATAAATGTTATATACTTGGTTTGAAATAGTACCTCACAAAAGATTCCTGAGTTAGCTTAGGAGTCATAGGATAAGAGAACAGGTCCATTTTATAGATTAAAAATTGTTAATCAACAGAAAGGAAAGAGTACTAAAAAGGTAAGTTCTCATAGCAGAGAGAAGTAAGCATTGTGGTCTCACAAGGATAAGTATTGGGGCCAGTGCTATTTAATTGTTCATAAATCATCTGGATCTGGAAGTGGTCAGTATAGTGTACAAGTCTGCAGATGACACAAAGCTATTCAGGATGATAGACACTAAGATTGACTAAGTAGAGCTCCAGGAGGGTGAGTGGACAACAACATAGCAAATGAAGTGTAATGTAAGATGTAAGATACTCAGAGGCTGTATCACCATCCCCACCATGATAATGGTGCAGGGGAAAACAAACCTCTTCATTTAAAAGCAGGTTTGGACTAATAGCAGATTGCTTCATCTATGCAACATACATTATATTTATCCCGTCAGGAACACACATAGCACAGTGCATGCCATCCCACTCAGCAATCAAACTAACCATTCATATCAACCTGTCACGGCCTGATTGGCAAATGCTTCACAGCTGTTTCAGAATATTCATAATATGGAGGAGAACCACAATTAATCTTATATGTCACATAGTTGTTCCAATCAATTTAAATTAGCCATTAGGTGGTTATTCTTCCTGGGTGGAAGCAGGGTATTTAACAAAGAAAAAACCTGCATTAATAATGTAGATCTTTATATGTATCATAGGCTACCATTAGTGCCTGCTTTCTGACTCAGCTATGTTAATATGATTGAAAGTGTTACCATAGTATTTATTCATAGCTATTTATCATGGACTACAATTAGACATAAGTAGTAATTCAGAGCAACTGATAAATTCCAGCAAATTACATATAAATCAAAATGTCCAAGCAGAGTTGAGTTCTAAGATACCTTGGCCGATTCCGCACGGCCACGGTGGGGGTTGGGTTGGCGTACATGACGGTCCCAGAAACTACCAGAACGACGGCGCCGTGCTGTGCCGTCACCCGATCGACGTACCTTCCCTGCGTCCGTCCGGTACGTTGCCGAGGCCAGGGGACACCCCCCCGGCCCTGCGTGACTGCTCCGGAGTCGCAGGGCAGGGGGGCGTGTCCCTCGGCCTTGGCCGATGTGCCGGATGGTGGCAGGGACGGTAAGTCGATTGGGAAAGGGGGAGGGATGGCGCCTTCCAGCCGCTGCCGTTCACACGGCAGCAGTTGGAAGCCGCTGTTTCCCAACAACCTTGTTCGGGGAGCGAGGTTGGGAAACAGCGGCTTCGTGCCACTGGGGAGGCGCGAGGGTTCACGGCTGCGAAGCAGCTGCACCCCCCCATGTGAACAGCTCCCTGGGGATGGCATTTTGCCTTTGGCCCCTTCCGCACACGCAAAATAATGCGTTTTCAAACCACTTTCACAACTGTTTGCAAGTGGATTTTGCCATTCCGCACAGCTTCAAAGAGCACTGAAAACAGTTTGAAAGTGCATTGTTTTGCATGTGTGGAATGAGCCCTAGAGAATAAAAAAGGGGGGAAATAATAAATGTAAGTGACTATGATCAACTTAGAATACTAGGGAAATCTCTGGGGTGGGAATTCAGATCAGCCATTGCGTGTACTGGAGGTATATATGCAATGTTCTACAAGGGATGCTGGTTCCTGACTGAAACATGTATAAACATGGCAATGCCAGAAATTCAAGTACACAGACTGAACCATTATAAGCATTATGTAATTATGCTCAAGATGTAATTTTTATAAACAAATGTTACATAGAGGTATGAAATTAATGATTTATTATTTATTTATTTATTCATTCATTCATTCATTCATTCATTCATTCATTCATTCTGAGAATATGTCGTCCTTCAACATTTTTATTTTGGTACAAGACCTGCTCAGATATTACAGTCCAGGGAAAATTCTCAACTGGATGTTAATTTAAGGTATCCGGATCTGCTGAGACCAGGGATCTGAGATATTTAAATCGAATTTAAATTGTTACTATCTTCTTGTGGTGGACAGGAAATTTGTGAGAAAGCCTAATACTATGTTCAAGTTCTTCCCAGTTCAATGCATGAACAGAGGACCATGATCCCTTAGTTTAAAATTGTTGAGATTTGTAGTACTCTTGCAATGCAATCCTTCACATAGTTACTTCAGTTTAAGCCCACTGAAATCAAAATATTGGCATGGCAGCCAAAAAGGAATCCTATATTGCAGGTAGATAATTACCTTAATTGCCATTTTTTTAAGGTTGTGTTTTTTTCACCTCTTGGGAATTAAGATGAGTGTGAATAATATGTATGCATATGCATTACAATTTGAAGCTTTAGAGGTACTTAATAAAGTAGTGATTCTCAACCTTCCTAATGCCACGACCCTTTTGTACAGTTCCTCATGTTGTGGTGACCCCCAACCCTAACATTTACCCATTCTACAGATGGAGAATTCTGATGCAGAGAGTATTAGGTGACCCCTGTGAAAAGGTCATTGGACCCCTAAAGAGGTCCGACCCACAGGCTGAGAACCACTGGAATAAAGCAACCACTGGAATAAAGCTTCTGGGAAAAGCACACTTCAATGTATTGATTTCGAAATGCTTCCCTTCTTTTAGAGTAATTGGTGTTTATTTGTGAATAGGGAAAAGTATAACCAAATGCTTCCAAACCATCCTTGTTGTAGTACTAACACCACATTTATGCTTCAAGAAAGAATTTTATCCGCTACCCTTGCTTAACGTATTCATACAAAATCCTTTTGCCTCAAAAAATAAAGAAAAATTGTGACCAAATGACTCCATTTACATGCAAGAGAGTTGATTAATTCTACTTTCTCTTATGCAGCAACAATAGGGAAACTAAAAAAGAGCAAAATGGAGCATAATTATACTTCAAATTCATTAACATTTGCTTTATATGAACAAATGTACCAGACTACAAATATAGAAACCTTATAAATTTAAGCATGATCAATTAAATGTTAACTTTTTCCCCCACCACAATGAATCTTTTCATAAAATAATTTAGAAATCTCTCTTCAGCAAAGATAGCATATTGCAAGGTTTGCAATAATGGTTTGTTAAACATTAAAAGTGCGGGAGTTTTGCCAGCATAACCTACAATTAAATTTTCTAGATGTGGATTGCATAATTCAGTAATGGCATTCTTTCTACCCAGTGTGCTCTAATTCAAAGTAAAGATGGATTTTTTTTAAAGTAGGTTTAAAAAATATTCCTATGGATGAACATATATAATATTCCCGTTATAGTTTTTGTATTTTAATAGTTACACTGGGTATCAAAATCAGTTTACAGCCAAGTGTGAATTTGATTGCGATAATGTGTATAACAGTCACTTGTATCGTATACACATTGTCACATTTATCTTTTAAAAAGCATAAGCAAAGCAAAACTACAATCACAATCCAAAGATAAACTAAAATACACTTTCGAATAAAAATACATTGTTCAAATTATATTACCATGAGTTAAAGATGCCTTGGCAAAATATATCAACAGTTTGTAAGCTTTCTTCTTTCACAGTCCCAACAAAAGGCAGGGTGGGGCAGTATCCTCTGGTAGTATCTGCCTGGGGTTGGATCTTTCTGGTGGTGGAGAGGCTTATTTCTATTTGAAGCCTCCCTATACTGCCAGGAAGCCTCCTTGGGAGTGGCAGGCCAGCTAGCGCCTGACTCATTGGGTGGGGCTGCCTGACTGTCTATTTTTTTCAACCCAGTATATATATATATTCAACCCAGTAAAGTGCTTATATATATATTCAACCCAGTAAAGTGCTTTCAGATGTTAGGGGTGATTTTTTTTTCTGGCTGCACCTCTGCACCACCTGAAAGCCCTCTGGTGGTGGCATGGTGGTCAATCTGTCCCTGGCCATGCTACCCTCTGGACTGGGCTGCCCTTCATATAAAAGGGCTACCAAAATAAATAGTTCTGAGCTCTGTATAAAGAAGGCAAAATAAAATATAGCAGAGTAGGTCATCTGGAACTGCAGCTTCTCAAATACATAAGCAGATTCTGCACAGGCCAAAAACAGCAGTGTGAAAATGGTGTGAAACTGGTATAAAATGGTTTAAAATGGTATAAAAGGGTTTACACTGTTTTCACACTGTTTTCACACCACTGTTCTTGGCCCATGTGGAATCTGCCATAGACAAGAAGCCAATAGTGTTTGGGAGTAATGTCCAACTAGCGAAGCCATTGGAATAGTTTAGAACTGGACTGAGGTGAAAGCTATTCTGGGATTGTGGAAGGGGGTACTGAGCAGATACAATGTTTTGACACAATCCCTTTTAAACAGCTTAAACCATGGGTGGAATTTGACTGGCAGATTAATTGTCTGTCTGATGCTGTGTCACACTTAAACACCCAATCATGTGTGTTATACCATCTGTAGTGATACCCTGAGACTTATCTAATATGAGTAGAAGTGCAGAAAGTTGTTATAGCAGGAAGCAGCATTATGTATCATGTTAAGACAGTAGCAGTATTGTTGCTTTAATATTGTTGGTGGTGCTGGTATTGCTGCTTAGCTTTCTCCAAAACTTTAACAGAGGTTGGTGGTATTATTGCATTTTTTTCTTCGAAACTAGGCTATGTGCACATGAGCCCTGATTGAGGGCAAACCGAGTTGTGCTCACATCAAAGATCAAGGAGTCTCTCTGGGTAAAGCTAGAATTCTCTTTTTAAATAATTTTGGGTGAATGCCAATTTTGAGGCCAGATGATCATTCCAACCCCAAACCTCTATGGTATACAAGAGTTGGGATACAGTCTTGTTTTGATATAGCTTCAGAGCTGGGACAATCAGGAAACGTTTCATAGAGTTTCAGAGTACCCCCTGTAGATGTTAAACCACCAACCTTCGGGACCGCATTACCCCATATGTCCCAGCTCGGCCTCTGCATTCGGCAGAGGCCAATTTACTGGAGATCCCTGGCCCCTCAATGATGCAGCTGGCCTCCACTCGGGCCAGGGCCTTTACGGCTCTGGCTCCTGCCTGGTGGAACACTCTTCCTCCAACTGTCCGGGCCCTGCGGGACCTTGGGGACTTCCGCAGGGCCTGTAAGACCGAGTTGTTCCACCGGGCTTTTGGAGAAACCAGCCACTGAGTGCCCCCTCCCCCCCAGGCTGGAATCCCAATATTAACGGGATCCATTATTAAGATCTATGGGTCCCTTATACCATCGGGACCATTCCCCCTCTTGCTAAAGGGATCAGGTTTAGGTGGGACGCCATCTTTGTATATCATAACTGCTGTTTTTATTATAACTTATGGATGCCTATGATATTTTTATGTGATTTTATGTTGTACATTGCCCAGAGCCCTATATAAATAATAATAATAATAATAATAATAATAATAATAATAATAATAATAATAATAATAATAATAATAATAATAATAATAATAATAAAGCTATAGACCTAGCAATTGCCAAATGAGTTCTCCAGGATAAAGTTTCACTGAAGTTTACCCTTGGATTTTCAAAAGGTGAGGTATTGATCCATCTATTCCATCTATTTAATGCATCTTCCTGACAATAATCACCCAGATTATGCAACAGCTTTCCAAGACCTATACTTGTAAAGGAGGCTAGAATCATATTGTCAGTGTATAAAATGACTGATATTTTCTGAGAACCTAGATAGGAAGAAACCAACTCAGAGCCTGATAGCCTGATATCATGTTGTTCGGATATAAATTAAACATTGGGGAGGGGGCAAAAAACACCCCTGCTTCACTCCTCTTGTAATTTGGATTTCTTCTGATAAAAAAAACCCAGAGGTAACCACTCTGTTTTTTGCATAGTTGTTGGTGGGTAGTTCCTGTAGGAAAAATAAAATGTCATGAAAATCTGCTAGATTGAATATGGAAATATGAACTTCATATTACTGTTTATATGGAATTGTGGCTATCTTTTTTTCGGGGGGTGTATGTGGTGTGCTCCCCATGGTTGTTACATTTTCCTGATTATTTTGTAAATGCCAGAGAACTCTTGACCATTAGAAGTCAGAAAATTGGTGTATTGTAGCAACTTCCTGAAGAGGAGCAGAGAATAAAAT
The DNA here is from genome assembly GCF_021028975.2 of Sphaerodactylus townsendi. Classification (NCBI taxonomy): domain Eukaryota; kingdom Metazoa; phylum Chordata; class Lepidosauria; order Squamata; family Sphaerodactylidae; genus Sphaerodactylus; species Sphaerodactylus townsendi. Next base: position 53,618,602 of record NC_059434.1, on the reverse strand, counting down.
CTGGCTGGCCTACAGCTGTATCACAGTCATCCTCGAGAAGTTCTGAGAGTGATAAAAAGTCAGGTCATCATGTCTCTTGACCATGACACGAAATGTTTTCTGTTTTGTATCATTAATAACCCACTTCTTGCATGCTTTCCAGTTTCATTAAATTTTTCAAAAGGACCCAAATATATCAAAATGTTGTACATTCCACCTATAGCATAGTTACCTGTTAAGAAACTTTGTTAAGAAACTGACATATTTGAAAAATTGAGTCCTAGTTTCTAAAGGTTATTTGTTAGGGTGGATGAAGAACCCATGTTATACATATGCCAGAATGGCAAATGAAGGTAGTACAGAAAATAAATCTTGGATGTATAAATTATTCAGCTTTGTGCCCTACCCCCACTACAACTCATGCTCAAATATATTAAAAAAGAAAACAACTGAAATATAATTGGACATTTCAGGCATAATGACAAGCAGGTATTGTGCCACTGTGAATAAAAATAAAAAAATATTAGCAAGGAAAACAGATCATTGAGGTTTTTCTTCTTTAAAAAAATCCATTTTAAGACTCAGCATCCTGCTTTATATACTAATCAAATTTGAGTAGGCCTCTAGAAAGGTAGCATAGAAATTTTCTAAATAATAGCCAAGCAGAGATATTAAAAAAAATGAAAAGCATTAACAATCTAAAAATATATATTATATTTCTGGCCATCAAAAAGTTTGCCCCAGGCTTGGGAAAAAGCAGTATTGCTTACTGTAACTGTTGTTCATCTAGTGGGACTAGATTAGCACATGGGACTACGCTTCAGCAGGCCAGCTACATGGGTCAGCACATGGGACTACGCTTCAGCCTGCCAGCTACAGAGCATCTTAATTAGCTTTTTAAGAGATTCTAGCTACTAGTTGAGTGCTCCTTCCTCCAGTCACAAGCCCAGGTTAGTTGCTCTTCCCATCCAGGATCATGTGACCAGGGGGAAGGTGTGCACTCCATACCTCCCTTCAGATCTCCTTTTGCTGCCACAGGGAGCCCCCACTTATGCTAGATGACAGCTCACAGTGGGAAAGAATGGAGGGACTTGTGCCTGCACAGAGGACCACTGGGTGAACAACAATTATGGTAAGCAACACTGTTTTTCATTGTCATGGGCTCTGTACAGTCCCACATAAGAGACTAGCAAGCTTACACACTGTGGAGGCTCAATTGCTGTTCAAGGAACCACAGATTGCAATACAACTTGACTTGCAATCATCTCAGCCCTAGCATCAATGTTCAGAGTGTAATGCTTGATAAAAACCAAAGGAGTGGTCCATGTAGCCACTCTGCATACATCATTACGGTCCACATGTGATTTTAAAGCCATGGAAGTGGTCAGTATCCTTGTAGAATGTGTGCTAATGGCAATTGGGCAAGGAACCTTAGTCATATGGTAAGCCAATCTAATGGCAAATATCACCAAGACAAAGTGGTGACCAACACAATGGAGCTCTTCTTGGGTCCTCTGAACACATCAACAATGCAGTGCCTTTCCCAAAGGACTTAGTTCTGTCAGTGTAATAAGAGAGAGTTCTGTGCACATCCAGGAGTTGCATAGCCCTGTCTTCCTGAGATTGAGGGCCCTGAAAAACACTGCCAGGACCAGAACATCACCTTAGATAAATGTTCAAGATTAGGCCTTAAAACTACTTAGTCCAGAAAAGCCGTATAAACAGAGGGTCACACCTTAGGACCTTCAAGTCACTGACTGCATGCACAGACAATGACCACCAAGAATTTTGTAAGACCTTAATGGGTATGGAGCCATGGGTTCAAATAGAGCACAGGTGAGATGAGTTAATATTTGAGTAAGGCTCCACTGAGGCACAGGGCTTAACAGGTGGGTACCTGTTATTGAGCTCCTTAGGAACCTCTTCGAGAGAGGTAGAGAACATAGTGAGTAGGTGCCAACTTGTCATGAGAAGCAGATATTGCTGCCAAATGTACTTTAAGAGAAGAGTTGGCTAGGCCAGCACTTTTCAGGGATAGTAGGTATGAAAAAAAGACCTTGTCAACAGGATAAGAGTAGGGATTCAGGTCTTGAGATTTCACCCAAGCAACAATTCTAGTCCATTTGGCTGAAGAGGAACTTCTACCAGAGGGCTTCCTGGAAGTCACAAGCACTGCCACAACCTCATTTGGCCAACCTGTCAGCCATCCCATTAGGTTTAGGAAAGCTATATCATAAGGGCAAACCTGCCCGATAGTTGGGAGGTCAGCTTTCTGGGGTAAAAATGAATCTCTCCTTGGACAAGTGTCAGAGGAACCTTCTGGGTCAGAAGGGGGCAATCAGGATGAGATTGGCCCTGTCAGATTTGGCTTTGGCAACCATTTAAAGTATCAGTGGTAAGGGTGGAAAGGCATACATTAGTGGCCCTGACCAACTGATGTGAAAGGCATCCCGCAGGGACTGTGGACTCACCCCTCCCCTGGTGCAGCACTGGGGACTTGGCATTTGTTGATGAAGCAAACAATCCTACAGTTGGATCCCCCCCCAAGCTTTGCAGCATGCTCCCCTGCTGGGGAGGCACCTCCTGTCACCCATACTGAAGGAGCAGGTGCTCCAAAGGGCACACCTTCTATCTGACCATTGTCAAGGGATTTCAGGACCTACCTGGAAATAGAATCCATACCACTGCAAGTTCACATTAATCCTGAATGCCCTAACAAATCAGTTCTGTAAGCGTTGCATTTCGAGTCTGGCAAATCATACAGTGGACACTGCTGAGGCAGGTAAGCCTAATAGCTTTCAGATATTAACCACTTTTTGAAATGGTATTGGTAGAACCTAGCCACCAGGTTCTGAATGGGGCTGCAGCCCTCTTTATTGTTATACATCCTTAAGGCAGAAGCTGGGCGATCAGGAGGAGCACATCCGATCAGCAGCTGGTCAGCACCCCTGGCTGACACTGGCTACAACCCCAATCCCTATTGGGGAGGACAGAAAGGTATAGGGCCACCTGGGCGCCCACCCTTTGTGACCACCTAACTGCTGAGGTGTCCGGCTCAAATTGCAGAGGCCTCCGGAGCATGAGCCATGAGCCCACCTTACCCCAAGCCTCTTAAGGAGGCCCCCAACCGTGAGTAGGTCCATCGCGTGAGCTCGGCTTCCCCACAAGGATGTATTTCTCTGCCAAATTGCCAGGGCTGTGACGAAAAGCAGCCCACCCAACCCTTAAAAATTAGGGAGGGCGGGTGGGTCAGTTTTGTTCCAGGCATCAAAAGAGACCAGAGCAACCGTGTGCTGCCTCATATATAGGGAACGTGCTCCACCCTTTTTCATCTCGTGCATATCATGCGATCAGGGCTGGGAGTGGCTCAGCTGCCCAGCCGGCCAGGGGCACACATACTCCAGCTCCAGAGCTCACCATTTGCCCTGTCCCCTGTCGCAATTACGTCCCAGTTGAGTCTAGTGCCGTTATTTCTATGAGCAGGCTGCTGTTTGGATTTTGGCATTGTTAACAACCAGCCCCATGGCTGGGGGTATGTACAGCAGTTGCCAACTGATTCTGGACCTTGTCTGCCAAATGGGAGACAAACAGCCAGTCTTCCAAGTAGGGAAAAATGGTGCAGCCTTGCAAGGACTACCACTGTCATCACTTTACTTGAATATCAAAAAGAGGACATGAAACTGAAGTATTCATGGCAGACCCAGACCAAAGGGAGGATACAAAATTGATATATTTGCAGCATTTTTTATGGATGGCTACATGAAAGTATGTGTCATTCAGGTCTATTACTGTGAATTGATTCCTCTTTCCACTAAGGGCATAATGTCAGGCATGGGCAGCATAAGGAACTTTTGGGGGGCATAAATTCATTAAGATTTCTTCGATCAAGAATGGGGTGTTGCCTGCTATCCATCTTTCAAATAGTAGGACCCCTTCCCAATGAGAGCCTGGGATATCAGCAGCAAAGAACCTTTGGTCAACAGTGTGGTCCCTCTGATGGTAGGACATCAGAACTAGGAGAGACCAGGTGCACCTTCGAGAAGAAAGGAAGAACAGAAGGGAACTCCTGAGAGTAACCAACTTTAATAACAGATAACACCCAAGTATCAGAGCAGAACAATCACCAGCTATGTAGAAAATGAGACCAAAAATCATTAAACCATAATTTGGAATCAGAATCAGCACCAACCTTTAGTCAGGCTAAGGGCTATTTGCCTGAGTAAAACACTCCTGAGAGCCAGTCCCTTTTTGACCACTGCCCCAATGTTGTATTTAGGCTTGGTTTAATACCTGGCCTGTACTGAGTCCCCTGCTGCTGCTGGAGCCCATTCTGGGGTTAGGACTCACAGCTTTTATTGTCTGCATGGTTATTACTTGGGGGCTGAGTTATACCCTGCTCCATGTAGCAGCAAAAAAAGACCTGGAAGGAATAAGTGCACTCCTCCCTTCTGGTAACATGATCCTGGGCAAGAGGAGCAGCTAGCCTGAGCTTATTACTGGTAGCTAGAAGCTCTTAGAAATCTAACTAAAATGCTTTGTGGCTGTCCTGCTCAAGCACAGTTCCACGTGGGGCTGTATACAGGCCACATAGATGAAAAATGATATATCATCACATACAGCAAATGACATAAGTCTGTCCATTTACCTCCTTAGTTAAGCTTGCACCTAAGTGTTAGTCTTTTCAGATTTATTTATTTATTTATTTATTATGAGATTTATAAGCCGCCTCACCCCCGAAGGGCTCGAGGCGGCTCACAGAATGGCTGCACATTCAATAACAATCAATAAAACATATCAAATACAAGAGTGCAGCTTAATTCATTAAAACTTAAAACTTTAAAACTTAATAGCGATTTCAATTACATACTGATTAAAATATCAGATATCAGAGCGCCCGGACTAGAGGCCAATGGAGGGAGGGGATAGGTCGGCCCAAGATGGAAACCAGGGCCCGGCCAGATGGAAATGGCAGCTTCAGTGGGGGGTGATAGAACCGCGGCCAGCCCCCCCAAAGGCCCGGTGGAATAGCTCAGTCTTGCAGGCCCTGCGGAACTCACCAAGGTCCCGCAGGGCCCGGACAGCTGGAGGTAGAGCATTCCACCAGGCAGGGGCCAGGGCCGTAAAGGCCCTGGCCCAGGTCGAGGCCAGCCGCACCATCTCAGGGCCAGGGATCTCCAGCAGCTCTGCTGCCGCCGAACGCAGTGGCCTATTTGGGACATAAGGGGTGATGCGGTCCCGTAGGTATGAGGGCCCCATGCCGCATAAGGCCTTAAAGGTCATTACCAACACCTTGAAAACGATCCGGAACTCCACTGGGAGCCAGTGCAGGCAGCGCAGCACAGGGGTGATGTGATCTGAATAACCACCACCTGTCAAGAGCCGGGCTGCCGCGTTCTGGACCAGCTTCAACTTCCGGATCAGTCGCAAGGGAAGGCCTGCGTAGAGCGAGTTACAGTAATCCAACCTCGAGGTGACCGTCGCATGGATCACAGTGGCCAGGTCGGACTGGGAGAGATAGGGAGCCAGCCGCCGAGCCTGGCGGAGGTGAAAAAACGCAACCTGGGTAACATGGGCCACCTGGCCCTCCATCGATAGTGAAGAGTCCAGGCGGACCCCCAGGCTGCAGGCCAAAGATGCTGGGGCCAACTCAACCCCCTCCAAGACTGGCGGCCGAAATTCCCCTGGTCTCTCCCCCCGGCCCAGCCAAAGGACCTCCGTCTTCGTTGGATTAAGTTTTAACCTGCTCTGCCTCAACCAACCAGCAACCGACTCCAAACAGTGCTGTAGAGCTACAGGGGCAGAGGCAGCCCCTCCATCAACAGGAATGAGCTGGGTGTCATCCGCGTATTGGTGACAAACCAGCCCAAAACTCCGCACCAGCTGGCGAGGGGCATGTAGATGTTAAATAAGAGCGGGGAAAGCAAGGCCCCCTGGGGGACCCCACAACTAAGTGGGGCCCTATGGGAGGCCTCATCCCCGCACCATACCTGCTGACCCCGACCCTGGAGAAATGAGGCAATCCACTGAAGGACAGTGCCCCGTACTCCAGAGGTGGCCAGGCGGTGGATCAAAAGGTCGTGATCGACCATATCAAACGCTGCTGTAAGATCTAATAGAATCAGCAGCGCCGATCCGCCTCGGTCTAGCTGCATGCAGAGTATATCTGTGATGGCGACGAGGACGGTCTCCGTCCCATGTCCAGCACGGAAGCCGGACTGGAAGGGATCGAGCGCCGATGTGTCCTCCAGGAAACCCTGAAGCTGCTCCAACACCACTCTCTCAATTACCTTCCCCAGAAACGAAGATTGAAGCGGGAGCGGTAATTGGCCAGATCGCCAGGATGTAAGGATGGCCTTTTCAAGAGGGGGCGGACCACTGCCTCCTTCAACCCACCCGGAAACACTCCTTACTCAAGGGAGCAGTTGACTATATTCAACAGGTGGGGTCGTAACTCCTCCCGGCAGGCTTTTATTAGCCAGGAGGGGCACGGATCCAGAGGACAAGTAGTAGGTCTAACAGCAGCCAGGACCCTGTCAACATCGGACTCGCGGAGCAGGGAAAACCGGTCCAAGCTTGGACCTGAAGACGGCGAAGGAGCCTCGAGTTCCCTTACTGTATCAAATGTGGCTGGAAGGTCCCGGCGGAGTGACATGACTTTGTCTACAAAAAAGCTCTGAAATGCCTCACAGCCAATAGCCAATTGAGAATTTGTGGATCCCTCCACCAAAGAGGTGAGGGACCGAACAGTCCGAAATAATTGTGCCGGGCGAGAGCTAGCAGACGCGAGGGAGGATGAAAAATAAGCCCTCTTCACCCTCCTTATCGCCAACTCATAGGCCTTCATAAACGTCCTATAAGTTGTTCGTGCCACTTCGTCGCGAGACTTCCTCCATGCTCGCTCTAGCCGTCTGAGTTCCCGCTTCATCTGGCGCAGCTCCCCAGTATACCAAGGAGCCTGCCGTGAGCGGGGGCGCAGAGGGCACTTGGGAGCAATTTCCTCGATGGCATCGGAGAGTCTGGAATTCCAGGCCGCCACCTGCTCATCGAGGGTACCAGAGGGCTCAGGGTCCCGCAGGGCATTCAGGAACCCGATCGGTTCCATAAGTCTCCGCGGGCGGACATAAATAAGTCCGTCGCCTAGACGGGGTTGGCGCGGCCGATCCATCCGGACCTTCAGGGCAAAATGGTCGGACCATGGCACTCTGCTAACAGAGGATACCGCCATATCCACTCCCGCCCCAAAGACCAGGTCCAAAGTGTGACCGGCTTCATGGGTGGCGCCGGTGTTTAATAGGGAGAGTCCCAGCATCGCCATGGATGACACCAGGTCCACTGCCGCTGAACATGAGGCGGCGTCCACATGGACGTTGAAGTCCCCCAAGACAATAAGTCGAGGGAAACGCAACGCCCACTCAGCCACCGCCTCCAGCAGCCGTGGCAGGCCGTCGCCGGGTGCGCTAGGCGACCGGTACACCAAGAAGACGGCCAACCTCTCCCCTGACAACCACTCCAAACCAGCACATTCGAACCCGGGAATTTGAGGGGCAGGGGCTGCCCTGAAAGCGATGGCATCCCGGATGAACATTGCCACACCTCCCCCCCGGCCCTGTGTTCGAGGCTGGTGGACACACGCGAAACCCGGGGGTGAGACTTCGTTTAAGGCGACCGTCTCACCTTCTCGCACCCAGGTCTTGGTGATGCAGGCCAGGTCCACCTGTTGCGCCCCGAGAAAATCTCGGAGCGTCGCAGTCTTATTATTGATGGACCTGGCATTAATCAACACCAGGCTCGAAGCAGAGTGTACCTGAGCCCTTCTGCCCGCATCCCTCGGGATAGGCCGGAGGCCAGAAGGGGGCCGAGCATAAATGCATCTCATGGTATGTAGGCAATACAGATTTTCATTTGCAGTTTCTGCCATTTTCAGTTTCGGATCGGAACTGTTGCCTTCTTGTTTTTACTCCAGTAGTTACAATTTGAATATCTGTTCTGAGACACATTTGGAATGTTAAATTCAGTTCAGAGAGTAATCAGAACTAAAACCATTCAAAGTGACAGATTTGTTGGTTCAATGAAACTCATCAGGTTGACAAAAAGGGACTGAAAACATTTTCTGGTAGCTAGTAATGCCTTCACTTTGATTAAATTAGAAATTTATCCTAATTTTTAACCTCATACTGCCATGAAGCAATGAAGTTGTCTTTCATTTTCCTTGATACTCCCTGATAAGTCATATTTCAGATACTGCTGTTCTCCTGTTAGGTAGATAATTTTGTCATTCTTTTCCAAAGTCATCAATTCAGCCTGCACAAGTATATAAATAGCAAAAATATTTCAATGCAGTAAACATAATTAGATATCCATATATCCCCATATATCTCAAAGTTGATGGGGCTTTTCCCCCCTTTTTTAAAAAATCAACCATTGCATACCGTTTTATCATTATAATGTTAGAACACTCTGTGTATTAGGTTCTCTGAATCCCCAGAGGGTATTTTAAACAAATTAAACAGATGTGCTTTTCCCCTTAAATCTTTGCAACAAAATTGTCCACATGCTTCTTTTTAAATATGTAAGTAAAAGGGGGGAAGTCAGAGAACCAGATAAACCAGGGGTCAGCAACCTTTAACACCCAAAGAGCCATTTGGACCCGCTTTCCACGGAAAAGAAAACACTTGGAGCCGCAAATACTTTTTGACATCTAAAATGAAGATAACACTGTCTTTATTCTCATGCAGGAAGAATTTGGGGCCCATTTTTACCCATCAAAGCAAAAAAAAAAGGGGGGGGGGTAAAAAGCCTGTTGTTTTGTACATGATTCAAATGACCAGCAATAGAACCTCCGTTTCACACATTTCTCTTTTCTTGTGTTGAAAGACACTGATTATGCCCCCCAAAAGAACTCCAGAGGTGCTACGCCCCCACCCCACGTCATCGTCACCGGCATCAGCCAACCAGGTAGCTGGGACAGGGAAGCCAGAAGTGGCTTGGAATAGCCGTCTCGGGCTGTGCCTCTCTAGTCACCCTTTGGGTGACTCTCCGAAGGAGGCTGAAAGGACCCAAGCCACGCTGAGCCTCAGTGCAAGGACAAAAGAGCCGCATGCAGCTCCAGAGCCGTGGGTTGCAGACCCCTGAGATAAACTGATTGTTATAAACTTATAACAATATAACAATTACTGATTAAAAACAAATAAAGCCCCAGAGAATAAATTACTCTGTATTATCTAACTCATATGGTAGTCATCCAGGGTTTCTTCCTCAAAACCTTTAAGCAAGAAGTTGTGGGCAAGACTAGAGAAAAGTTGAGAAAACTCTGAGAAGTACACAAATGCACTACAATGCTTTTGGAAAAAAGAAAAAAAAACTGATTTCCAAAATCATCAGACTTATGGAGGCAAATAACCTGTGTAGAAAAAGTCTAGCATAACAAAATATTAAAACTGTTTGAAGATTATTATACTAATGAGCAATGGAATTTTCATATTTTTTTTGGCCAATCTATATTTTTCTAAATCAGAACTTTCATCTTTGACCTGCTCATCTACTCTGACTTTCAGGCCCTTTCCACACAAGCGGAATATAGTGCCCTAGGGACAGCAAAAATGGGCAGCTGTTTGCACAGCTTTGTCCCTGGGCAGCTGTTTGCACAGTTTGTCCCTGGGCAGCTGTTTGCACAGCTGGCACTGCTGCACTGCAGCAGCGCCGGCCACACTGCCCCCAAGCGATGCTAAGGAGCCACTTTTAAACTGCATCGGCATGAGAGTGCCACGAGCATGAGGGTGCACCGGCGAACCACACTGGCTTTTGGCCCCTGTGCTGTGCAACAGGAACTTACTTTGCCTTCTGTGTGCAGCTCGGGATAGCTGCAAAGACATGCCTATGCTGTCTTCTGACCTCTGGGGGTCGGAGGGCAGCGTGGGGGTATCTTTGCAGCCATCCCGAGCTGCACACAGAAGGCAAGGTAAGTTCCTGTCACACAGCAGAGCCACCCCAGCAGGCAACAGTGGCGTTGAGACTGCCCGCACGTATCCGTGCAAGCAGTTCCTGACGCTCCACTGGCTTATTTTAAGTCGGTGGAGAACCATGCCGAAACGGCCACAGAGAGCCAAATATGCAATCACTTTCAACCAAAAGTGCCCTAAGTCAGACAATGATAAACCACCTCTTAATGACTCTTGCCTTGAAAAATCTTATGGGGTAGCCATATGCTGGTTATGACTTGTCTATGAATGAAAAGAAGAAAACTTGTACCAACCAGTCTACAATATATACTTCAAAAATTGTGTCTCCCACTGGAGTACCAATTTACTTATAAGTAACCAAAATAATTTTACAACACAATAACCAGATGTTTTGGAAAAATTATTACATCTCTCCCACTGGAGTAATGAAAAAAGCAATTTGTATATGGCACAGCAGTATAATCTTAACACAAAGATAACAACTAGCCAGATTCTAGAAAGGTAACTGGCCTCATAATACTTCAAGACTGTTCTGAAAGGAAACAAAATAAAGACTTATTACAAAGAATTACAATTTACATGTGAAACTAAATTCCAAAACATGAAAATACTTACTTGACAGCACTTTCCACCACCAAAGCACTTCTATTCTATCCATAAAGGATTAATTAGTCCCAAGATGCAGATTTTTGACAATGAACATTATTGTTATGGTGAGCCACCATGGTGTAGCAGTTAAGAGCAATGAACTCATATCTGGAGAACCACGTTTGTTTCCCATTCCTCCACACAAATGGCAGGCTCCTATCTGGTGAACTGGATTTGTTTTCCCATTTCTGCACATGAAACCTGTTGGGTGAACTTGGGCTAATCACAGTTTTTTGAAATTCTCTCATCCCCATCTACCTCACAAGATATCTGTTGTGGGAGAGGAAGGAAAATGAGGTTGCAAACCTCCTTGAATCTCTTTACAGGAGAGACAGTCAGGGTATAAACCCAAACTTTTCTCCTTCTTTGATACTGTTGTACTGTCCGTGCACTTAATGGGTTATATTGAAACTAAATTCTCCAATGACATGTTTTCCTCCCACTGTACCCTTCTTCTGTCCAAAAAAACACTCTTTCAGACATCTAGGTGACCTTGAATAAAGACATGTGGGGGTTGTCTGCCACAGGAAAGCACAATTGGTCATTTTCGTCTAGATCCAATCCATAGATTCCAATCATATAACAATTCAGCAAATGCTTAAGATCTGAGAATGAAAATCTCTAATGTTCTGTGGCACAGATATGGCATAAGAGAACAAGAATGCATACTAAATTCTTCACTGGCATCCTGGTTTAAAAATGATATTATGCTTGTTACTCTAATGTTTTATAGTTAGAAATATATCACAAGATTTTTAGAAGAAGAGAAATGTGTTTAATACAGGATAATACATGTTCCATAATATTATGAAGTACTTGGGGTTTATAACTTGACAAAATCCTTTAAAATTCAAATATCATTTAGGAAAATACTAGCTTAAATACTTATCAGTTCAGCCAGCTATACGCTTTGTAGGGCTTTTTTCACTGTTCAGTAAATTCATAATCTTTGTTCAGTTTTAAAATGGCATGTGCCATAATTATGGCCTTACATGTTGGTCCATCAAAGTGAAAACTGGCACATGTTGGTTTGATCAAAGAGTGCTGCCATTAACACTGCAGTTTGTACTTTAAGAATGTGGGCAAACAAAATAATTTACTTTTAAGCCCTCTTGATTCTGTTCTTGTGCCCTGTATTTATTGCCTTGCACAAAGAATTTTAAGAGAGTTGGTACTGTTAAATTACACTGTGTCAGATTTGCAGCATACAATAAAGCAAAAATTCTTTCTGCAGTTAATGCTATAGTCTAAAATAGCATAGCACTATTGAATCAAAATGTTGTGGAGTTGTGTGCCCTCTGGGGATCAGAACCAGCAGCTAAGGAATGCTATAGAAATTGATTTTTATACACGAATCAAAATTGTGTATTTAATTTTGGCTGCTGAATTTTTGCAATTGTCACTCAATTTAAACCATGCTGCCTCTTATTCTCTACCTAAATCTCTACTTCATTGAGATGGTGTCACCTTGATATTTTGAGATATGCAACTGTCTTTTGGACATTACTGGAATTGCATTACGATGGTCTGAAGGAGAAGAGTTAGTTAAAGTCCTGCAATGTTTAAGGAGGCAATATAAATGTCCAAAGTACAGTTCAATAGTTAAAAAAAAAAGAAAATATTTAACTCACTGGGTGTGAAAAAGAAGTATCTGAAGAATGCTGCCCCCAAAGATATCACAGTGAACCAACAAATTGGTTAAAACTTAGCTTTATTAATTGGTAATTGATCTGATCAAAGTTTCAGTCTAACACTTTAGTTATGGTTGTAACTAACAGGCACCTTGTGTGCTCCCAGCATTTTGGACCAGTCCACCCTGTATCCAAGCTTGTCTCACATTACTGTCAGCTTTGTATATTTGAACTGTGTTTGTTTGGTCCTCTAAGTCGAGTAGTATTTATTGTTTGAGCCATTGGCTACAACATGCTATTTATATACTTTCTCACAAACTAGAACCAGGGGGCATTCATTGAAAATGCTGGGGGAAAGAATTAGGACTAATAAAAGGAAACACTTCTTCACGCAACGTGTGATTGGTGTTTGGAATATGCTGCCACAGGAGGTGGTGATGGCCACTAACCTGGATAGCTTTAAAAGGGGCTTGGACAGATTTATGGAGGAGAAGTCGATTTATGGCTACCAATCTTGATCCTCTTTGATCTGAGATTGCAAATGCCTTAACAGACCAGGTGCTTGGGAGCAACAGCCGCAGAAGGCCATTGCTTTCACATCCTGCATGTGAGCTCCCAAAGACACCTGGTGGGCCACTGCGAGTAGCAGAGAGCTGGACTAGATGGACTCTGGTCTGATCCAGCTGGCTTGTTCTCATGTTCTTATGTTCTTATGACTGCAACCACTGGCGCAATGCCCATTGGGCAAGATGGGCAGCTGCCCAGGGCATCACCTTGTGGGGGGCATCAAAATGCTGGGTTCGTTTTTGGGTATTTTTAGTGGTTTTCCACTTTTGGCCTGCAGGGGGCGCAGTTTTTAGGCTAAAAACACCAATATTTCAGCGTATCATCAGGAGACTGTCCTTATTCTACCCCCAAGTTTGGTGAGGTTTGGTTCAAGGAGTCCAAAGTTATGGACTCCCAAAGGGGGTGCCCCTATCCCCCTTTGTTTCCAAAGGGAGCTAATAGGAGATGGGGGCTACAGTTTTGAGGGTCCATAACTTTGGCCCCCCTGAACCAAACTGCACCAAAATCATTAGGGAAGTCTCCTGATGAGACTCTGAAAGTTTTGAGACTGTGTCTTCAGAAATGTGCCCCCCACAGCCTGCAACCCCCATTGACAGCAATGCAGAAAACTCAATGAAGAACAAAGATTCTTGGGCAAATTTCTAGGATGTTCCTGTAGGGGGTGCATTTTTGGATGTATCGGCACTGCCAAAATTTCAGGGTATCATCTGGAGATGATGGCACCCCCCCCAAGTTTGGTGCACAATTTAGGCGTTTCAGGGGGTTCGAAGTTATGGACCCATCGAAAGGGTAGCCCCATCTCCTTAGCAAAGAATGGGGGATGGAGCACACCCTTTGAGGGTCCATAACTTTGGACCCCCTAAACCAAACTGCACCAAAATTTGGGAGTACCATAAGGACAGTTTCCAGATGATACCCTGACATTTTGGTGCCGATACATCCAAAAATGCGCCCCTGCAGGAACATCCCAGAAATTCTGCCCAAGAATCTTTGTTCTGCATTGAAGTTTTCTGTATTGCTTTCGTCCATGGGGAATAAAACGGAAACTGGGAGAAACACATTTCTGAAGGCACAATCACAGTCTTTCAGGGTTGCATCCAGGAGAGACTTCTCCCTTTAATGAGTACCCCCCCCCAGGTTTGGTGCAGTTTGGTTTTGGGGGAGTGCAAAGGTTATGGACCCTCAAGGCTGTAGCCCTTGCATCTCCTATTGGAAACAAATGGGGGGATGGGGCACTTTGCTGGAGTCCATAACTTTGGACTCCTTGAACCAAACCTCACCAAACTTGGGGAGTAGCATAAGTACAGTTTCCTGATGATATGCTGAAATTATGGTGCTGATATGTCTAAAAAGGCACCCCCTGCAGGCACCAATGTCCTGGTGCAAAAAAAAAATTTGGTCGTGGTGGAGTGGGGGGATGTGCATCCCATGGAGGGGGGCATCCAACTCAGATTTTGCCCAGGGCTACAGTTTGCCCAGGGCTGCCTCGTTACGCCCCTGACTTCACCTGCTCGAAACTACTGTGGCCTATCCACCAATTGGTGGCTTTCCATTTATGGGTAAATACCACAATTTTGGATTTATCTAAGTTAAGTTGCAAATCGTTGAGTGTGCAGTATTCTATACAACACTCTAAAGCTCTCCTTAGTCCGACTCGTGAGCGCGAAAGTACAACTGCGTCATCAGCAAACAGAAGCAGGGGTATGGAAGTTGAGCCCAGAGTTTGACTATGTACTTGGGCCTCACTTAGTGTGGAAGCTAGATCGTTAATAAAGAGCTTAAAGAGTGTAGGAGCCAATACGCAACCTTGTTTCACCCCTTTAGTAACTTGAATTTTTGGGGTTAACAATCCCTCCATGTTACATCTCACGTGGCAATAGGTGTTTGTGTGATCTCTTAATATCCATGGAGCCACTTCTTTTGGAAAGTCACGCAATGCTTCTTGTGTGGCCAATTCAGATCCCTTCGGGGGTTGGGCGGTATATCAAGTAAAACAAATAAATAAATTTCCTGGGTAGTCTCAAATGCATAAGGGAGCTTGCCGATTGCCTTATGTATTTAGTGTTGCTAGGTTTCTCTCTGAATGGAGACCTCCTGTTTGCAGGAATCAGTGGAAACTCTATAGTTCTACCGTGCCATTTCTGGTGATTCCTAGGCAAGCATGATGCAATTTTCACACTATCTCCAAAGAAATATGCCATTACACCACCACCACCCCCCATGCTCCCCAAGACTCCTGCTGATTGCCAGGCCATACCTGGAAATGCTACTATGCTCTAGTAACACTATCCTGCCATTCCTAGTTATGGTTTAACCAATCACAATTATGAACTCTCACTTCCAGGTGTGTTTCAAAGTGGCATCATTATCCAACTCAGAACTTGCAAAAATGACTTGTATAAGTTTACATACAGTGAATGACAGAGCTCTGTCTTTTGACTTTACATTAACATGATTGTCAAAGAATAGCATAAGAAGTTATTAATATTCAAGGGCTGTTACCACAAATCCCTTTATAAAGCAGCATTACTTAAGCATTTGAATGGCACTGCGACATTGTTTTTGAAGCAGACTGTCCTTGAGAGCCAATGAATTCCATTTTGCTAAGAGGGTTAATTGGGGTCAGGCTTATAATGGGGTAAAATGGAATCAAGTGCTAGACTAAAAGTTGGCTTATATCAGTCTTAGATTTCAAGGTCATGGTTATGCGTTGTTATTTCTGTGGGTGAGAGTTGAAGGGGAAGGAGATGTGAATTGTACAGATTTTCTTTACCAAAAATAAGTATCTTCAAAACTCATGATTATAATATTCCATCTCTAAGTCATTTGGGATGAAATTATTCATAATCTAACCAGCATTCAGTGTGGAGAACTACTTACCTGTGACCCAATACAACTAACAGTATGTCCTTTCATTTCCAGAACATTAATACATTTTCTGATCTACTCCAGCTTAATTGTTCTGGATACTTCTGTTCTGAGATTTCACAGCTGGCAACTAGCTAGGGGCTTTCTCCATTGTGGCATTTGATTCTTGGAACACCTTTCTGAGAATAATTTTTACAAAGTTCCTTATCGCCTAACTGTCTTACAGGAGATGACTTTTTTATATTGTGTTTCCTTGCTCTAGTTTATTTCTTCTTGTTTTCTTATTCTACTTTATAATTTTGCTTGGTTTTATATTGCTTAATTAATTGAAACCTCTTTGAGAATCATTTTATTTTTCTGACAGAATAGGGTATAAATGTATGTAAAGATTTAAAAAACACACAGTGGTCTGATTCACACTCACTAGAACAGGCTTTCGGAAGATGTGATACTGGAACTGCATTTCTCCACTACAATGTACTGTCTAATGTACTCAATTCATGTGATTCCTTCCTTCCTTCCTTCCTTCCTTCCTTCCTTCCTTCCTTCCTTCCTTCCTTCCTTCCTTCCTTCCTTCCTTCCTTCCTTCCTTCCTTCCTTCCTTCCTTCCTTCCTTCCTTCCTTCCTTCCTTCCTTCCTTCCTCCTTCCTTCCTTCCTTCCTTCCTTCCTTCCTTCCTTCCTTCCTTCCTTCCTTCCTTCCTTCCTTCCTTCCTTCCTTCCTTCCTTCCTTCCTTCCTTCCTTCCTTTCTTTCACAGAAGGGCAAGTAATCAATTATTATAGAAAAGGGGTCATATAATTTAAAATGTCTGTAGATCATATATTGTGAATACACATTCATGACTGCTGCATCTCCTAAGGTTCCAACTTTCTCTGGCTTTCTCTGAAAAAAAACCTCCTTAAATTAATGTTAGTGAATTGTTGAATTACACTTTTCAAAATCCATTGAGGGTTGTGGGTTTAGAAGAGTGTAATTCTGTTAAGGATTGCACTGTGGGTCAAGATAAGCTGGTGAGTAGGTAAACAACAGATCTTGTTAGCTGTGCATTTATTAATATTTGAAAGTATTCTATGTTTACCAAAGGAGTTCGTGAAGAACATTTTTCTCTGTAGACCATGGGAAGCAAAGCAAAGAATGTCTAGAAAACAAACTATTGGTATATATGATCCAAAATTCATTGGTTTTATTTTGACCATATGGAAATACAAAACTGCCCTGTGACATTGGTCTCTGTCTACTTTGAATTTATAATCCTTAGACAATTTTTGTTGAAAAGAATGTCATTTTAACACATTTTGAAAAATAAAAGATGTTTCAAACTGAGTGCAGGCTCCGGTTCTTTGACCACCACACTCGTCCTCCCCTGGATCAAGGGGCCTTCACAAGACCTCAGAGGCTGAGCCTTCCCAAATGCCCTATTAGATAGCTGTGTGTCCCTAGGTTAGACCACATGCCACCAGCATTTTCTCCTCCCCAGCCCTCCAGGCCCCTGAGCCTTATATTCCTTCCCTCTATCCAAATCTCCACCTCCAGGCATACCCCAGAGTCAAACTCTCCCACAGTGCCATATTTAAAGCCCTCTCTCCCACAGCCCACCTCTCTTGCTTCAAAAAGAGCCAGACAGAGTCCATGCTGAGACCAGACACCTGGCTTGCAGTACTCCAGGGAGTGCTGTGCCCTGGGAGGCTCCTACCACAAAGGGCTACAGGTATACTGTGCTGGTGACACCCCCCTGCCATCTTCTGCTGCTCTCTGGCCTTTTCTTCACCCAGAGCTGGCTGCTTCTCTATCAGGCCAGCTGCACAGCGGACCTGGCTGTGTTGCTGCCTTCTCACCCTGTTCTAGGCCTGCTATGGCTGTGGTGCACAGGCTGCTGCACCCTTTGCAGCCACTCACCCCCATCTTGGTCTCCTGCCACCTCTTGCTGATGCAGGGAGACTGCTTTGTGGCCATCTCTGGCCCTGCACATCTAGGTGTAAGGGCTGCAGGTGTTGTCAGTAGAGTTTGGGAAGTTTTGTGGAGGTCATTAAAACAGAGCAGTTGTTGCAAGGGTGGGTTAGCCATGCAGTTTTCCCTAACTGATTACAATGGGTAAAAAGATGGGACAAACCTTCAGTGAGAGTTCCAGAAAAGTGTCCTTAGGATTGCAATGATAATCTCCTTGCCATCACCTAAACACACATTTACTTTGTAAAGAGATAGTACATGATCTTGGTCATTATTATACAACTTTCTTTTTAGGTTGCCTTCCATAGTTCTTTCTCCATTTCAAGATCATTCTCAGAATTTTGGCTGAGTGGTTGATAATATGTCCCAGGTATTTTGAATAGTATTTACACCCATATTGATTCTTTAAAGAAATTATTCTGCCTTGGTTTTCTAAGTTAGTGGCTTATGCATCCTCTCTGAAATTTAGAGCAATCCCAACATGATACAGGATTGATACACCCTTCCCTGTCATTTCTGTATAGTTCAAACCCAGAGACAACCTCACCCCCCCATTCTATCAGGTTTCTGGAATTATATGTTGTCAGGTTGCACTAGATATTTATTTATTTATTTCTTCGACTTCTGTACCGCCCACCCTTGGAGGGCTCTAGACGGTGTACAACAACTGATATAATCTAAAATAACAAGAAGAGCACATTCAATAAATACATACAATATTATAAAAATACATACAATATTATAAAAAACCATTTAAAACAGCGCACGAAACATTGCGTCCGGCAATCTAAAGTCCCTCTTTGAGGAGGGAACGGAAAGGCCCAAGATGTAAAAGGCAACAGATGATAAAAAGGGATATGTCAGCTCTGAGAATTTAGGCTGTTTCTGCATGGGCCGAAATCAATTATTTTGGCCAAGTAAAACACCGTTTTTTGGGGGAAAGCCTTCGCACAGGCGGTGCCGCCAAACTCTCCCCCCAATAGTGTTTTAAAACCTCGCTTGGGGAATCAGGTTTTTGGAAAATGCCGGCTTCCATTTGATGCCAAGCGAATAGCACCGGGTGGAAGCCAGCATATCAGCGGGACAGTTCATACAAACGGTCCGGGAGGGGGAGGGGGGGTTGCTTAGCTTGCCATGCAGAAATGGCCTTAGCTTACAGACTTTTGCACAAACCACCTTTAAAATTTATTAATTTTATTTATTTGTTTAACACATTTTTCACAGTTGACCTCCTTAGGATGTCATTTTTTGCATTATTCTTACTGTTGTGTACTATTTCATGCATTTCATGTAAATTACCCTGAATGTTTATGCTATCCTTTTGTGAAAAGTGATCCCAAACCAAATATCCCACATCTATTGTTGGTTTCCCTTCATAAATTATTTTGAAAACCTCACTGCAGTCATTTAAAATATTAAGTACAAGTATCCTGGTTCAATTTTGCTTAAGTGAAGACTGTGTCTTTTTATAGACCTTATCCAAAAACATCCAACAGCATCTTTAAAAAAATCTTAACCCTAGAACTACCGTTTAATCTATGGATCAAGACCCTTGATGCATAGTAACCTGCTTTTGGATGTGAATAAGGAATGGTATGGATTATATTGTCAATGTCCTCATCCAATCACCTATTTTAGAATGGTACATATGAAAATCAGTGACTCTGAAATTACGCACAGATGGTCCTGCTAATTGTTTTTTGTGTGTTTAGTTGTCTCTAGTCTTCAGTTTATCTTCTTTTCCTTGCACTCCCATGTGATATTGATATAGATGCAAATAAATGCATCACTTGCTAACACTGGCAGGAAATCTGTAATGATCCTTGAATGATTATATCTTGAGAATAAATAAAACAGATTATTGTGAAGGAATAGATATGGAGGAAGGAATGTAGTGCTATTATTTTGGTGGGTTGGGGGAAAATCCCTCTGCTATCATATTGACCAGGGAGGGAACTAATGTCAACAACTGTGGGAACTGAAAAATCCAACAGAAAAGGTTTTCTGCAGCAGTGAATTAACCGCTGTGCAGACCTGGAAAAAAGAAAAAGAAAAGGGAAGATCTGAAGCCGGTTTGCATTCAAATGCCCTTTATATTTTGAATAAGGGCATTCAGCAGCTTCTAAATAGCAATAACCTTGGCCCATTAAAAGTCTGCGTTCATCTTTTATAGAATGATAGTTTTGTAGAAAATGTTTGTCAAGCTGCTTTGATCATGAAGTGAAGATAAGACTAGGGAAACCTCAAAACACATTTCAGTGTCTTTTTCTGCCCACAGAGACTACATTTCAATGTTGTCAAAACAATCCTTTGGTTTTCGTAACACAAAATATTTATGCCTTTTTCATATATTTTGTAAGGATTTTAATGAATGCTTAAACATTTTCTCCCCCAGTCTCTGGTTGAAGCTGCAGTCAAATGATTAGCAGGAAAAGCTTTTAATTCTTTAAACAAAAAATAGAAAAAATTAATTCAGCATAGACATTTCCTCTTTTTTCTTTAACTCTTGAATTTAGAATTATAAGCAAACACAAATCTCCTGAGAGAAGTGGAGAGGGAATGAACAGATTCCTATGATCGGCATCCTCTGCACCTTTCCCCATGTTTTCATCAAATTTACCAACACTTTCAGCATAGTACTATGATACAAAATGTTGATTCTGAATAGAATTTGTATCTACCTGACCTTAGATTTATTTTGAAAATTGTGTAAGTTTGAAGATTCCTCTGTCCCTTTCTAAGCAGCCCCCTGTATCCCAAAATGCCCCTGCTGAGAATGGGGACCTCTTCAGAGTTCTGTGACATGGCAAAGGGACTGCACCAAGAAGGAGAGCAGTTTGTGATTTCCCCCCTCATATTTACATGACAAGGGGCTTTCTGCAAGGTCACATTCTGCCTGTGCTAGCATGTGGAACAGGGGTAGCTTCAATTGAGTCTTTCTTGCTGATGCTCTTGTGACACATGGCTTATGGTTATGGACATTTTCAAGATGTGCAAGGGAAAGCAGGAAGATTCAATTCCATGAACTCACTTCATTAGCTGAAACTAAAGCAAAAGATATTTAAGACAGTGTTGCAACAGGGCATATAATTTGAGCTCCACCAATATATTAGTCTTTTTTAACTGCCTAACCATTATAATTTGTCATAGACCTTTTCTTAAGCTGTACATCTGCAAGGGATAACACTGTTACTGCTGCACAGAACAGAAATAAGAATTTTGATGGACATAAAAACTTCAAACACCTTGAGATCACAAATGCTCACTAACACCCAGCTGGGAAAACAGCTGCTTGTAAGGTGGCCCAACACAGCTAAATCAGGAGAGATTGCCTTGGTTGTTGATGAACACCCCTGGGTGACTGAACTGGGTCCCTTGGTGTCGGCAAAGCATCAGCTGCAGAGGAGACCCAGGGAAAATTCCGAAAATGTTGAAAAGATGAGTTCCAAAGGGGGGCACTTCCTGTTGGTTCAGTGAGTACTGTATGACTGACCTGCCAGACCTGGATGAATCGCAGCAACCCCTGATTTCTGGAGAATTTCATAGGCCCTTAGGGCCATTTGAAACATTAGCTAACTAGATGAGAAGAACCATTGGCAGGCAGCATTTTCTGGACAGACTGAGGAACTATCAGAGCCTGGATTGGACATTTGACTAGATTGAGAAGCAAGATAGATACCTGGCATTATTATGCCTCCTGATCTATAGAGGCACAGGTCATAATGGTGTATTCCTGGCATAACCTTTGCCAGGCAACATAGCTGCCCCTATTGGTCCAAATCTGACCTAGTCAGAATGATCCATGCAGCAGTCATTTCCGGATTAGATACTATAACTCACTCTATGCAAGGAGGCCCTTGAGACTGCTCTGGAAAGTCCATTTGGCAGCCACTTGTGTCCTTACAGGGACTCCTTGGTGGGTACATATCCAGCCAATGTTCCACCAACTGAATCCAGGTGAAGTACTGAATCAGGTTCAAGGTACTGGTATTGATTTTAATTATCTGAGACTGTCATAGCTGCAAGACCACCTCTCCCTATGGTCCCCCAAAGAGCTTTGTACTTTGTATTGTCAAAATCTTTCACAGCCAGAATCACTGGGGTGTTCTGGGGCTTCCAGGCTGTATGACTGTGTTCCAGTAGCATTTTCTCCTGACATTTTGCCTGCATCTGTGACTGGCACAGATCCTCTGAAGATGCCAGCCAGATCTTCAGATCTTCTGAAGAGGCCAGCCACAGATACAGGCAAAACATCAGGAGAAAATGCTACTGGCACACAGCCATACAACCCGGAAACCCCACAACACCTCAGCTTTGAACTTGTCAAATAATAATGTACTGGTGGTCCCTGGCCCAAAATTTTCCAGCTGTCCTTGTCCAGAACCAGGACTTTTTCAGACTGGCCCCAGTCTGGTAGAACACTCTGTCAAGTAAGATCAAAGCCATGTAATACTCATTACAATTTTGCAGCGCTTGTAAGGCAGAGCTGTTCCGCCCGGCATATAACTGAGGACTGCAGTGGTTTTCATCTTACTATTCTCCTTTTCCCTTCCCCTTTCCCTACTCCCTTTTTCATCCTTGGCATCATTGATTGGTACAGTTATGTGGGGAATGGTAATGTGTATCTATCCCTCGATTTTTTAAAGAGTGCAAGGTTTTTACTGGATTAAAAAAAAACTGTTGGGTGTTCATTCACTACCCTGCCCTGAACCTGCTGGAGAAGGGCGGCCTAGAAACTGAACAAATAAAAAAGTAGGTAAGAAAGTAAGAAATTTAAAAATAAGCTTGTATTCCAAAAACATATTGTTGTTACCCAATTGCAAGTAACAAAGGAATGATAGTATGTATAATGTATACTTCCATCTAAGCATATTTAATTACAAGTTTTCAAAAGTGAAAAGCAGAAGCATAATCTTGAAAACACATTTATATTCATGACTTTCATCATGGCATAACATTTATCCAAGTTTAAAATTATTTCCCTCTGTTTTACAAATATATTAAGAGCGTATATATTCTCTATTGTTTAAATACAGCAGTGGGAAATATTATGCCACCATCTCATAATTTTAAATACTAACTTATTTATTTGATGGTTGAAAGCTAAAAAGAAATGCCCTAGAAACTACATGGAAATGATTCACTCTGATATGGGCATAGCTGAGATGCGAAAGGGATCAGGGGATCCTTCCTTCCTTCCTTCCTTCCTTCCTTCCTTCCTTCCTTCCTTCCTTCCTTCCTTCCTTCCTTCCTTCCTTCCTTCCTTCCTTCCTTCCTTCCTTCCTTCCTTCCTTCCTTCCTTCCTTCCTTCCTGCCTGCCTGCCTGCCTGCCTGCCTGCCTGCCTGCCTGCCTGCCTGCCTGCCTTTTCCTTGCCTGATGTCTTGTACACATGCCCAATGCAGTGAAATGGACAACAAACTATTTTGCCACTGAGAGGTAAAACAGCCATTCAGCTGTTTTGACCCCTGAGCCTATGGAAGTGCTGCTCCAGCATTTAGAGAGAGAGAGAAGGTGGAAGGATGGCTGAAGCAGCATACAAACAGAAGAGGGGAATGGTCTCAGTGAGGGAGCAGACAATTGTGTGTAGTACTACCTAATAGCGTGGCAGAGTGGTTTAACTATCTTTGGGGAGTTGTGAGGACCATCTTGGTGATGGTTAGACATGGTAACTACAAATTTTGAAGAGATTTCACCATATAACATCTACATAAATAAATTTTCTTTGTTGTTTTTTAAACCTCCTTCTTCAGAGATCTCTGCACCCTTCAGGCTCAATACAAAAATAACCTCACTTCAGTGACCCAAAGCCATGTGGAGAGTGGGCATAGTAAGCCTGCCATTTCAAGAATCTTAAACATGCTAACTCTAAATTTAAATTCACAAACACCAAGACAACTTCAACAAGAAAGAAGAGACTCTGAGAATTAACAAAGCTTGGCTACCAGTACTTAAAAACACCAGAAGCAAAGGCCAAGGGCATGCTAAGTTCATGGACAATGGACTCCACCCAAACACAAGATTTGCATTCACCAATACTGCTGCTGCTGCAGGGAATGCAAATGTGAATCACTCCCTGGACTGAAAAACCCCACCTGCAATACTATACTATCAACCACACCTTTGCATAGCAAGTTCCACACAAACACTTACTGATTGGTTCCCCACCTGGGGACATGACAATTTATACCCCACTAAAACATTTCCTTCTCACTGGACACAGTGGGTAATAGACTTCCATCTGTGATACACTGCTGAAGATGCCAGCCACAGATGCAGGCAAAATGTTAGGAAAAAGATCCACCAGACCACGACCACATAGCCTGGAAAACCCACCACAACCAGTTGAATCCGGCCGTGAAAGCCTTCGACAATGCTAACTCTACTTTTTCCCCATTTTGGTAGTTCTTTTGCTGGACTAGGAAGAATTGCCTCACTCCATCCAAGTTAAAAAAAGAAATAATATAATCCATTAGTTCTTAAGCACTGTGATAACTTTAGATCTTATAAAAATATATAAATGAAACAAATTTAAATATCAGTGAAACGTAAAGAATATTAATACATGGATCAGAAATAGAACCGCCCCCAAGAAAGGCCTACTTTGTCAAGCCTTCTTTGCTTTTTATAAGATATAACAGGTTTTTTCCTCCTTAAAAATAATTTTGACAGATCTTACCTGATTTCAATGTCTTACCTGATTTCAATTTTTGTTTTGTAAAATTATACTTCTGACCGTGACCAAATATCATTTTAAAATGATGCACTTAGAGCTTGAACTTATTGGAGCTAAAAAGAGAGAGATTAAATAGAAAGTGTTAAAGGTTTAAACCTACTTTTCATAAAAAGGGTTATATAGTCATATCCATGGAATTTATACTGGGCAACATTTTTGACTGAATAATTAAGTGTTCTTGGTGTTTGATAATACAAAGTGTAAATTATGTAAATTGCTATCATTTCAAAATTAATTACCAGTGTTCATTCATATTACATAAAAACACAAAAAGGCATTTGAAACGCTTGTAATATTTCAAACATATCACTTCATTAATAATCTTGGACCTTTCCTATATTTATATATATAAAAAAGATGCATGTTCATAGTCAGTAATTCACTCTGTGAAATGGCATTCACTTGACCTCAAGTCATGGCTAAATTACTACTGGGATCATTACATCATACCCGCCCAAACACCAATACACAATAATTGCAATTAAATTGATTGCTCGTTACTTCCAGTCCTAAATTACTGGGCAAAATTATGAAGTGCAGCTTTCAACAGTGAACTTTTTTTCTGTAAATTTAAGATTATACTGCATCCACCTTAATGAAACGAGCTGTGTAGGTGCATAATCACTTACATACCTTTTTCCGAAAATGTGCAGAACCCTACAGAAGTGCAGAATTAACATGAGTTTTTGCCTTTTATTGGGTGGCCAATTCTGAAATGAGACACCCATGCACAACTCTCATATCCAGACATTCTTACATGGAAGCTACCTCTCAGAGCTAGATTGAGGTGTTTAGAAGCTAGTATATCAGTCTCACTTCTAAACTGTAATCTCAATAATTTAAGGGATCTGTATATTCTTTCTAGTGCTAAAGGGACATTTGATCAGCCACTTTATATTCTCAAATGGAAAGTTCCACTTTTCCTTCTTCTTCCCAGAAGATTTAGGCACTAGTTGAAGCTAGCTCTACTCAGTAACTCAGTTTCTTTGTCAAATATCATCCCAAACACAGGCATGAACATACAGACCCGAAACACTTTTTTCTCCTTATCTGTTTCATTTTTGAACCTAAAGCCAATAAAGGATTCCATTGGCTATATTCAAATCTGTAGATTTGAAAACACACATGGTATTTTGTAACATTTTAGTTGGTTCTATTAAATGGTATGACTTTTTTTTGCTTGTGCATTTTTCTGTGAGCAAATACACTTATATTACATATATAGCTGTTTACCCAACACTCCAAATCTTCTATCAAAACCACCATGAATCTTGCCTTTTCATATTTTTTCAACCCTTACACGTGTTGTATATATTGCATGGGAATGCTGCAGAATTTGCCATGAATATATTGTACTGTCAAATTTATCATGTTTGAAGGTAATGATCAGACATGAGTCAATCACCAAGCTTTTTTGGTTCATGCCAAATAATCATGAATGCCTACCATTCTGGGTTTTTGCAATAAAATAAAATAAAACACATAAACACACTGCTAATTCAACGCATTGCAAAAGATTATCCCAAAGGGTAGGATTTTTATTAAAGCAAAACATTTATTTATGACTGATGTATATGAGTTGTAACTGATTTAACTGTCTATTTAAGCAAATGGAAGATGTGTGGAACAGTTACACAGCAAAGACAGATGGTAGTAGAATTGTGAAGCTCCCCCATCCCCCGGCTAGGGGCCACATCCCTCCTGGAGAAGGAGGCCATCTTTTATCCATATTGTTAGAAATGAAGAAGCACACCGGAACTGTGAAGCTTGTACTTCAACAACTTGGTTCCTTTGCATTGCTAGTCCTGTTGGTCAATCATCACCCTTTGGTCTGACCAGCTCACCTTTCACCTTTAAATGTAGCCAGAGAGGCATTTTCTCACTTTTGCCAGGCTAGGCAATTGTTGCTTTACTTGTCTCACCACAACCTAGTCATAAGGATCCATGAAATGGTCACCTTCAGGTTCGACAACTGGAGTTCACCCTACACAGGGCTACCCTTGAAGCTGCTCCAGAAACAGTGGCAGACACCATCTCCAGACCACTGGATCATGTTCAATGGTTTGGTATTGACTTTTAATGCCTTAAAGGGTCTGGGATGTCCTGCAGAACTGCCTCTCACAATACCCCTACTCCACAAAGTGTTACACTCAATTACAATAACCTACTGCTTGTAACTGGCCCAAGAAGCATCTAGCTGTCCTCAACCACAGTCAGAGGTTTCTCAGCTCTTGCCCTGACCTGGTATAACTCTCTATCCAGTGAGACCCTGACCCTGTAGGACAGTGATGGTGAACCTTTTTGAGACCGAGTGCCCAAATTGCAACCCCAAACCCACTTATTTATCACAAAGTGCCAACATGGCAATTTAATCTGAATATTGAGGTTTTAGTTTAGAAATGTGTTACTCCGGAGTAAACTTGGTGAAGCAACCGTGCAATGCTTCGAATGGTGAATCATGACCTTAGGAGGGTTTACTCAGAAGCAAGCCCCATTGCCAGCAACTGAGCTTACTCCCAGGTAAATGATTGCACCCAGGGCAGCCTTGATGTGTGTGTGTGGGGGGGTGATTTTCTGCCCTTCTACATGATGGACTCTGTGCACGCGTGCCCACAGAAAGGGCTCTGAGTGCCACCTCTGGCCCCCATGCCATAGGTTCACCACCGCTGCTGTAGGACATGGATCCATTTTGCAGGGTGTGTAAGACTGAGATGTTCTGCCAGGCCTATGGTTGAGATAGCAATGGTTTATCTTAGGCGGACTCTGTACTGCTGACTGTCATCTGCTGACTGAATATCGGCCAGTCCCCTCCCGGGGGGTTAATGCCGGACATCATCTATTTATTTTAATTGTGGAAGATCACTGCTGCTAGTGTTTTAATGTTTAATTTATTTATTGTTTTAACTGAAACTATTTGTTGTATTCAAATGTTGATTGTTTTGTGAACCGCCCTGAGCCCTTCGGGAGTAGGACAGTCTATTAAATTTAAATAACAACAACAACAACAACAACAACAACAACAACAACAACAACAACAACAACAACAACAACAACAACAATAATAATAATAATAATAATAATAATAATAATAATAATAATAATAATAATAATAATAGTTGTTGTTCATCATTGCAATGATCCCACTGTCAACAATTCTACAAAAAACAAACCTGGGCTATCAAACTGCAAGAAATTCACCAAAAATTTCCCACTTGATGTACATGGATGATCTAAAGCTTTATGGAAAATCAGAAACTGAAATTCAGTCACTGACCAACACAGTCAGAATCTTCAGCAATGACATTAGTATGGAGTTCGGCTTGGACAAATGCGCCACAGTGGCATTGAAGAAAGGAAAAATTACTGACAGTAAGGGCATAGAGATGCCTAATGGAAAAACCATAAAGTGCAATCAACCTGAATCCTATAAATACCTGGGGATACTACAGCTGGACAACATCAAGCATGAACATGTGAAAAATGTGGTCAGCAGAGAATATGTCCAAAGGATCAGAAAAATATTGAAGAGCAAATTAAACGGCGGGAATACGATCAAGGCTATCAACACCTGGGCCATACCCGTCATCAGATACACTGCTGGAATTGTGAACTGGACACAAGCAGAGCTGGATGACCTGGACAGAAAAACAAGAAAACTGATGACAATTCACTACTCATTACACCCGCGTTGACAGTGATGTTGACAGACTTTACCTACCCAGAAAATCAGGAGGTAGAGAGCTTCTGCAAGTGAAACAAACGGTGGAAGAAGAGAAACATGCACTGGCAGATTATGTGAAAAACAGTAAAGAACCAACATTGATGGAAGTCAACAGCAGAAAACTGCTCAAAGTGCAAAAGACAAAGAGTGAATACCATAAAAATACACTGCAAAGCAGAAGAGAAAACTAGCAAAAGAAGGCTCTCCATGGACAGTTCCTAGAAAAAATTGAGGACAAAATTGACAAGGAAAAAACCTGGTTGTGGCTCACAAATGGTACTTTGAAAAAGGAGACTGAGAGCTTGATTCTTGCAGCCCAAGAACAAGCAATTCGAACAAACGCCATCAAAGCCAGAATTCAAAAGTCAACTACAGATCCCAAGTGCAGACTCTGCAAGGAAGCAGACGAAACAATAGATCACATACTTAGCTGCTGCAAGAAGATCAGCATGAGCCAGGACTACAAGCAGAGGCATAATACTGTTGCTCAGATGATTCACTGGAACTTGTGCCACAACTACCATCTGCCTGTGACAAAGAACTGGTGGAATCACAAACCTGAAAAGGTCACTGAAAATGAACACGTAAAACTACTCTGGGACTTCCGAATTCAGACTGACAAAGTTTTGGAACACAATACTCCTGACCTCACGATTGTGGAAAAAAAAGAAAGTGTGGATAGTTGATGTTGCAATTCCTGGTGACAGAAGGATTGATGAGAAGCAACTGGAAAAACTTACACGATACGAGGATTTAAGGATTGAACTACAAAGACTCTGGCACAAACCAGTAAAGGTGGTCCCAGTGGTGATCGGCACACTGGGTGCAGTGCCTAAAGATCTTCAACGGCACTTAAAAACAATTGGTGCTGACAAAATCACCATATGTCAGCTGCAAAAGGCCACCCTACTCGGCTCTGCACGCATTATTTGTCGATACATCACACAGTCCTAGATGCTTGGGAAGTGTCCGATGTGTGATGTGATACAAAATCCAGCATATTGATCTTGTTTGCTGTGTATAACTGTTTTGTATCAATAACAATAACAATAACAATAACAATAACAACAACAACAACAACAACAACAACAACAACTTCTGTCATTATTCCCATTCCCTCAGCATTTTCTTTTTTAAAAAAAAAAATCTGCCTTCCCTTTCTTTTCCTCTATGCACTGTGCTCATTGGTTGGTTATCTCATCATTGCTATTTAATGTTAAGGGTGCCAATTGGAATTTTAAAACTAATAAGGTTTTTATTATAATTTATATATTATTAGAATATTATTTTAAACTGATCGTATTATTTGGTTGTCAGCTGCTTTGAGCCTGACTAATGTCATGAAAGGTTAGAAATCTAATTAAATAAAATTAAAATTAAATAAAAAAATTCGATTTGAAAGAAAATGGACTTCTGTCCTAAACGTTTTAAAGAAAGATACTGTAAATGGGATATATCTATCCCAATTGCTACTAGTCATGCAAGGTCTCCAGAATAAAGACAAGAATCTATTACAGGGGGATGTTAACTGTCATAACACACAATACAGTGAAACCTCGGTTTTCAATGACTGTGGTTATCGTCTGTTTTGGTTTTTGTCGATTTTTTCCATGAACATTTTGCCTCTGTTTTCGTTGGTTGCCTCGAATTTTGTCGGATTTCACTGCTTTTGCCGCTATTGTCATTGTAGATCACTAATAATTTCCTATGGAACTGTCCTATGGAAATCATTGCCTCGGTTTTTGTCAGTTTTGGATTTTACCAATTGTTTTCAGATGGATTACTGACAAAAACCAAGGTTCCATGGTATTCTTGAAACTGTGTTTCTGTGTTTCTGCATGTGACCCCTTTCACAAATATTCTTAGTTATATGTGGACTGTCCAAATTAGGTTCAGGACACTTGGCAGAAGTGCAACCAATTTGGGGAAATTAAGTTCTGTGTCCAGGGAAACTTCTTCCCATTTCCACAGTCAAGCTAACTTGGAAAACTGGCATCCTTGCCAATTGGAAGGGGAGGCAGAACGTGTGATAGTGGCAAGCAAGCTCAAACTACCTTTACACTTAATCGGTTACCAATAACTACAAAACATCCAGATCTTTTCTCACCACCTGACAACTATTGATACAGTAAGAGAACTGGAGGGCCCTTGACTGTCTTGAGGTCTGATCCTGGACCATTTTGATCTGCACTCCCAAGCTGATGTTGGCAGAGTACTTGCAGTTGTGAAACCTACCACTTGTCCTCTAGATCAACATCTAGCCAGCTATGATGGGGTGTGGAGCTTCTTGAATCTGTTTAAGCTACCATTACAACATTACAACATTATACTGATATTTTGGGGGCTTAAAAATAATTAAATACTCTGACAACATCAATAATATCACAAATGATGACAAAGGAAATTTTTCTCTCTTTCTCACAATACTAGAACCAGGGGGCATACATTGAAAATGCTGGGGGGGGGGGGAGAGAATTAGGACTAATAAAAGGAAACACTTCTTCACGCAGCGGTGTGACATTAGTGTTTGGAATATGCTGCCACAGGAGATGGTGATGGCCACTAACCTGGATAGCTTTAAAAAGGACTTGGATAGATTTATGGAGGAGAAGTCGATTTATGGCTACCAATCTTGATCCTCTTTGATCTGAGATTGCAAATGCCTTAACAGACCAGGTGCTTGGGAGCAACAGCCGCAGAAGGCCATTGCTTTCACCTCCTGCATGTGAGCTCCCAAAGGCACCTGGTGGGCCACTGCAAGTAGCAGAGAGCTGGACTAGATGGACTCTGGTCTGATCCAGCAGGCTAGTTCTTATGTTCTTATGCCCTCCTCTGAAAATCCTAATTATTTGAGCCACATGCAGAAGAAAATAAACTTACTCCACAACTGAAAAAATGCACGGGAAGGACAGATATATGGAAGAATACTGCCCAACCCTAGTCCAATGCTTGTGGATTGAGTTCCAAGAAAATTAGGAGTAATTTGAGCATGTGGAAAAGGTCTGGGAGAGAGAGGGATTTGAAGAGAAGAAAGTGAGAGTTTTTAAAAGAAAAGGAATTAGTGTTTATCTTTGGTTTGCTGAGCTGGGTAGTGTACACTGCTCAAGTGATCCAAAGATTCTGTGTAGGGGACCATTAATAATAGTTTTTAAAAGTCCCAAGGAAATAAGGTAACAAAAGATTATTTCATCCGGGGTAGACAAAAAAATCTGGCAAAGTGGAGGTTTCACATATGCTTGAGGCAGGTTGGTGGGACACATTCAAATAAGGATCAGTAAAAGATCAGTAAAAAGAAATCAATCCCACCTGCCTGCTTGGTAATAATTCAAGAAGACTTCCCCTTGATGGGTGCCTGGCTTTGTAAACCCAAGTGGCAATGGGTGGGCCTACAGATTTCCCATCAGCTGAGCAGTCTTCTGCCCAAGTTTTTGGCCACTCATTATCATAACCTTATGGAATTCTTAACCTGACCTTTTCCAAAGCAAGGCATTGCTAGCTCCTAAAATGACCATCAAGGCAAATTTAGTTAAGTTGAAGTCAGGACAGACAACACTTCTAGGAAGGGGATGCATGGTAATATATGTTCTGATTGCATCTGGTTTGAACTTTCAAGTACTGAATAATGCATTCAGAAATAAATGGTAGTTCTCAGTGGTACTGCAACTCTTGTAATCAGTACATAACAAACAAACTTTCCCTTTACAGCATCAGCAAGTGGAGTCTAGTGAGGAGAATTCATGTCATTTTAATCCCTAATCCCAACAATTATATTTTGTCTGTGATCAAAGTTGACCGTCATCAGGACTGAATGAATCAAGCTGCACAACTTAATCTCTAACCTATTTAATACTCAACAAAGTTCCACACTCATCTTTAGCAAGTTTCTTTGTCTTTATCTAAATGTTGGCGGAATCAGGTATATTACTTAGGAGGTATTTCCACTGGAACATGTACCCTACAAAATGTCATCATCTAAAAAGTGTATTTTGGATCCTTAAAAATGCTTAATAGCTGTACATTTAAAATGAGAACTATTTTCTAATTAGCATGTATTTTGATGTACATCCCAAATCCTTCAATTTACTTAATTATTTCCTAATTGCTCCAATTAATTACTAATTTACCTTAATTTCCTCTGGCAATATTTTGATTAATCCCTACACATATAATTTGCTTTTGTGATTTTTTTTAAAAAACAAAGATCAGGAAAAATTCCTATATTTTAATTTCTATTTTAATTTTAAAAGATGAAATAGGTTACAGCACAGCTTGTTACAGCAGAGCTCCCCATCCCAATAATTAAAGGTACTGTCAATATAAAAATCAATATACACTCCAAATTTTTAGATGATATATCTCTAAATGTAAGATGAACACTCTTGTATGAACTAATAAAATAATGGACTTTTCTGACTTCAGGTCTGTGATGAGA
Organism: Sphaerodactylus townsendi; assembly: GCF_021028975.2. Lineage (NCBI taxonomy): Eukaryota > Metazoa > Chordata > Lepidosauria > Squamata > Sphaerodactylidae > Sphaerodactylus > Sphaerodactylus townsendi. The sequence continues at coordinate 53,586,116 of NC_059434.1, read as the reverse complement.
ATCTGATTTTTTAAAGTAGTATACATGTTGGAAAATACTGGTTCTAACAATTCATGCAGATGAGTATGCACATGTAATTCATGATCTCACTGACTTCAGCTTGCTTAATAAGACAGACTGGAAACTAATTATTCTCTTCAAGGAAATGTACGCAGTCACCATACCACACTGATACAGAGATTATAAAGCCAGTACATGCTTCCATATCTCTATGCCATTCCATATCTCTATGCCATTCCCTCTATTAGCCATGGAAAATCATAGTTTATGGAGGAAAGAGGGGAAGCTGGATGGGAATATGGAAGGAATGAGTTCCTCCATTCATCTGTAGAATTGCCAGAAGGAATGATTATCTGAAGATTTATGGGTGTAGCCTAGGAAAGATAGGGTTTGAGGAGAGGGATAATGCCATAGAGTTCAACCATCCAAAATTTACATCCTGTCTTTCTCCTCACATGAACCACTAAAGTAGCGAAGAAAGTAAAATAAACATAATCAACAGCAACAATCTTTATTAGGCATATAAAATAAAATCTGATACATTACCAAAAGAAATTTGTGATGTACAGAACAAAGATATAATCAAGAGAAAGACAGAAGAACTGTATCTAACACTAGATGTTACTTACATTGTTCCATCACGTGTAAGAGAAATTTTGCTATTTTTTCCAAGAGCTGAGTTATTTAACAGGAACCCTATGGCAGAACTGTCAGAGTCACTGGTTGATTCCCCACTGAGGATTAGATGCATGCTTGTCACACAAAATATCCAGGTTTCCAGCAGAACTCCCCACTGCACCAGTGCTGAACACGCTTTTATCCCAATTCTGGCACGTCCCTCTGGCAATTCTGGCAATTCTGGCACGTTGATTACAAGCTTCAGTGTTAAGCATCAAGACTGGGGTAGGGGTGGGGGGTAGAATCTGGTAGAACTGTAAGGCTCTTAAAGTAGCATGAAAGGGGAGCATAACATAACATTGATTGATGAAACAATATTTCCTGAAGAAGGAACAACTGAAATTCACCAAAAAAATGAACAGAAAATTTGTGTGCCAGGGTTTAAGACTATGTTCTAAGACAACGAAAATGAGATATACTCTTATATTTAAAACGATAAGATATACAGGTTTTCACTCATGTGTAATAGCATATTTATTGGATAAATTCAAAAACTGCCTTCCTTTTATACTGCTTTAATTTAATTTTTCTATCTCCCCTCCATTGCCTCTTATGCTCGTTATTGTACATAATCCAATTTTTTCAAGAACAAAGGCAAATAGAAACCATGATTTTTAGCCCTTGTGTGTCCCTCACTCAACAAATAAATGACTAAATAAATATTTTAAATGCAACCACCGATAAAAATTACAACTGGAAAACTATCATTTTCTAAGCTTGCTAATAGCTTTTGGAGTCAGTGGAGGAGGTAGGGCAGACAGAACAAAAATTGTCTTTAAAGCAGAATGAAACAAAATGGGTCTCCCTTACTATTTTCTACCCAGTTGTTTGTGCTTTTCTGATCCCCCATTTGTATGAATCCAGTCCAGCAATTGCTGGTAAAGACATTTGCTGTAGGAATCACCCACCACTATCATGGGCAAGTCAAAAGCCATCATTACTTGTAACTGTCATTAGGTGGAAGTTGAGGGCTGCTCAGTCAACACTGTGTAAACAAGTAACTGACTGGTTAGGACTGTCCTGGCATGGATGCATGCTACTGATGCCTGAAAATGATTCACTGCATGCACGTAGGTAAGGGGGGGTTCTCGGGTTTGAACCCCCCCATTCATGTCCGAAGCTCCGCCCACCCGTTTGTGGGTTTTTAAAACATTTTAGTGCTTTTTTGGTTTTTGGCCTACAGGGGGCGCATTGTTTGGGCTAGCAGCACCAAACTTTCAGGGATTGTTTGGGGTACTCTTCTGATGATACTACCCAGGTTTGGTGAGGTTTGGTTCAGGGAGTCCAACGTTATGGACTCCCAAAGGGGGTGCCCCCATCCTCCATTGTTTCCAATGGGAACTAATAGAAGATGGGGACTACACTTTTGAGGGTCCATAACTTTGGACCCCCTGAACCAAACTTCGCCAAACCTGGGATGCATTATCAGGAGAGTCTCTTATTGATACCACCCAGGTTTTGTGAAGTTTGGTCCAGGGGGTCCAAAGCTATGGACTTCCAAAGGGAGTGCCCCATCCTCCATTGTTTTCAATGGGAGCTTAGGAGATGGGGCTACACTTTTGAGGGTCCATAACTTTGGACCCCCTGAACCAAACTTCACCAAACCTGGGTGGTATCATTAGGAGAGACTCCTAAAGATACCCTGAAAGTTTGGTGTGCTTCACAAAGCTTAACCATTGCACCCCTGGACAGCAGGCACTCCTCTCCAATTTCCCCAGATTCTCAGGACTCGTTTAAATTCATCCCCTTGGGGTATGGGATTTAAAGGGAGAATCTGAGGTCCTCAGTTTAAGAAGAAGAAGAAGAGTTTGGATTTTATATACCCCCTTTCTCTCCTGTAGGAGACTCCAAAGGGGCTTACAATCTCCTTGCCACTTGCTCCTCTCACAACAAACACCCCTGTGAGGTGGGTGGGAGCTGAGAGGAAAGCCTCAAAAAAGCTGTGAGCTAGCCCAAAGGTCACCCAGCTGGCATGTGTGTGGGAGTGCACAGGCTACAATCTGAATTCCCCAGATGAAGCTCTCCACAGCTCTCAAGGTGGCAGAGCAAGGGAAATCCAAACCTGGTTTCCCTCCAGAGATTAGAATGCACCTGCTCTCTTAACCACTACGCCACATTTAGAGAAGAGTGATGCTGTTTCTCAGGGTGGATAATCCACCCCAAACAGCATCACTTTTCAATGTTGTTTAACTAGGGACCCCAGATTCTCCCTTTAAGGTGGATCTAGTTTAAACACCATTGAAAGTGATGCTGTTTGGGGGTGGATTCCTGCATCACAGCGGCTGCCTCCGGGGGGGGGGGGGGGCGCAAAACTCAGATTTTGCACCAGGCTCCATTTTCCCTCTATGCCTCAGCCCAGAGGGGAGGGGCAGGGGAGGGCAGGGGAGAGGAGTCTGCCATCCCCGACCCCGGAGAGCTGCTTTTATAAGTGCTAGGCCAGGGGCAGGGCTTGGGGAGGTGTGGCCATGCCCTGGGACAGGTGGGGGTGTGGCCCCACCCTCGAACCCCCCCATAAAAAAAATCTATACCTACGTCCCTGATTCACTGATTTACTTTCATATGCTTTCACACTGCAGACCAAAGTTCACCATAGTGGTGATTACCAGTAAGCACTAGCTTTCCTCGCTGCATAATGGCAGAAGTTGGTTTTCCATTCAGAGGGTCATCTCACTGGCCACTGAGACATTGGTCTTTACATTGCAGTGCCAATTATGTGTTTGAGCATCATGACATATCAGTACTACTAATTATGGTGCTGGAAACAACTGGCATGATACATCGTAGATTTGTTCCTGAAGACATGAGGACTTATTAATATGAATATTTATAATCTCTGCAGCCTGTTACTTACTATTTTTCCACTGAGACACTGGACTCCCAGTCACACAAATCAATTTACTGCTACCCAAACATTTGTATTTAATCATAGCTAAATGTGAGAAAGGTGAGAAGGTAAATTGAGCACCCAATGTTATGTGAAGTAGTAGAAGGGTCATGAAAATGTGAAGATGAGTTACTTGTTTGTCTCCAGATATGAAAACTTTCCTTGAGTCATGCCAGAATTAACTCACCACATTCTACTAATTCTGTCTTCCCATGAATTTGTATGGTGGGAATGTCAGCTCTACCTGTACCAGTCTGATACCACAGCCAAGTTCCTGAAATAGTACCAGGTTGTGACCTCACGCTGGTACAGCAGACCTTGTGCCCATCCCAAATGCAACCAATCAAATGGAACAAAAATTAATAGCAACAAGAGCAGTGGAGATCCTGTATTCACTGCTATTATTGTTCTGTGGGTTTGTTCTAACCTGCATTCTACTCACTTGCTTTCCAATTTAACTTGAAGCATTTTTGATCTAGATGTCACTAGGGCATGCAACAGAGTAGCAAGATCTTTTCACCCAGGAAAGGCTGTAGGATGACTACAGTCATAAGCATACTTTCCAGTGAGCAACCTCTTTTGTACTTGATGGAATTTTCATCTTGAGTATGTATGCTTAGGATGTATGCTTAGGATTGCAATGTATATCACAGTTTGCTCCTGAATATTACTGTATGGAAAAAAAAACTGTTTACTGCTTCAAGTGGTAAACATTATTATGATTATAAATGATAGACATTAATGGATCATTAATCCATATAATAATCTTGCATTTTCAGAAAGGCAATTTAAAATTCTCCTTAAGAACCTTCACTGACACCTTCTACCAGAAAATTGCCTGCTTTTGTTTATCCCTAATCTTTGCATACTTGCTTGCTTCCACTAATTAACAGTCCAATTGCTCCACTCCTTTGTTCAGATCACCTTTAATACAATTTCCATAAATTAAAATAGAGCAGCTTGTCAAGTTTACAGTAGCGGCACTTTATATGTTTTTTTTTTTAAAAAGCTCATTGAGATGGCTAAAAATGACCATCTTTTTATGATCTAATGCATGTTGTTCATTTCCTGTTACAGAGTACACAATTCTTCACCGGTGTACAGGGTTATGCAAAGGTGTCTTGGGCTGCTTCACTCTGACTCCCAATATTGATAACACTTCCATACAGGAAATTGGTTACTACTCAGCAAGAACCTGTCATGAATCATACTTCTTATTGTGTGTGTTCATGCAGAAAATCTGTTATATATGAAGTCCTTACTTGAGTGTAGTTTAACTTCAGAACTCTTCATCCAGTAACAAATTATAATTATTTTATTTGCTATGATGCAAACAGTAAAATATCTCACCAACATTAGTGAAATTCATTCATATTATGACGATACACTAAATCCATGGTGGCAAACCTTTGGCACTCCAGATGTTATGGACTACAAATACCATCAGCCCCTGCCAGCATGGCCAATTGGCCAATTGGCCATGCTGGCAGGGGCTGATGGTATTTGTAGTCCATAACATCTGGAGTGCCAAAGGTTCGCCACCACTGCACTAAATGAACAAAAGTAATGCTCTAGTCTACTAAGATAATGACAGGAGCTAAATTAATCATTTATTCTTTTACCACAAATGTTATGTAAACCCAACTCAAACAGTATCTTTTCAATGAAATTAGGCATGATAATCATTACTATGCTTAATTTTTTAAAATTATAAATTATAATTTGTACATGAGAGATATTATAATGTGTTAGGACTTGAACATTGGAGCAATAAACGGACTCTGTATTGTTGATCAGCAGCATATATTGGCAGGTATCGAAGGACCCAGTTAGACAAATCCAATTCTGGTGAGCCTGGCTTTTGCTATTCCCTTTATTCACTAATAGATCCCCCTCCCATTTTCTTAAAAAAATGTGAGAAAGAGTTATTTTTGAGCTGAGGTGTCCCAAGGTCAACAATAGATAGAGAAAAAGCCACTTGGCCTCCTGCCCCCACAGGACAATGGAAAAATGTTACCCATGAGACCAAAAGTGTCAGGGGTATGCCTAGTTATCTACTTGGCATGTGAAGTCATAAAGCAAAGATCCAGGAAAGAATGTCCCAGTACAGCAATGGTAACATATAGCAGGCTGGTTACATATATCTTGTAACAAATACATTGAGTTAGGAATGCATCTCAATCAACTAGATACAATCTCTGACATTGATATACTTTGAAGATTGCATAGCAAAGGAAAGATTTTTTTCTTTTTAATAAAATGCACGGTTGTGAGGGGAAGTACATACAGAACACTATACCTGAAAACATGTTGAAAATATAAAGCTAGCAACTATAAAGGAAGAAGCAGCAGAAGCTGATGTGCTGACACATTGGTCTGGACATTTCAAGGACATTTCAAACGGGCAATTAAATGTGACAATAGCTATACAAGGAGGTCCCTAAAGTAACTGTGTGGCTGAGAATGCAAGCTGTAATCTATGCAATTTTGTTTACTTTTAATTCTAAATTTATATCTATATCTATCTATCATCTATCTATCTCAACTACAAACATATCTTTCTGTATGTGTATACTAATTTTATTGTCAATTTTGTATTGTTATTTTTTTTACTTAATTTTATGCCAAATACAGGCTAATAATAATAATAAACTACAAACATATTGCCCATTTTTGGAAAAAAAATGAAAAAGGTTATTTGATTGAATAGATGTTTAATTTATTATGGTGATGGTAAATCATACTGTAAAAAAACCAGAATAGTCCAGGAACCATGTCCATCCTTTTCCAGTTACAACATTTAAAGTCTTCTCAGGATTGAACTGTATATTTGTATATTGATATCATGACAAGACCCCTTTATACATGTTAAAAGTTTGCAGAGAAGAAAGAAGAGCTACAAGTAAACATGATTATTTGTTAACAACCCAATGATGTTTGTAAGAAATTACTTTTAGCCCAATTTCTTGAAATGGTGTTTTCCCTTCCTACTCCATAATGTAGATCTAACCAGACTTTCCCTTTTTTTAAAAAAAAAATGAGGAAGTCATGCCTGAATGACTGCAATCTTTCTGGACAAGTCTGCAAATGATTTAGTTCCCATATCCCTGTATTCCCATATCACTGTGCCAGTTTATCTCAGTATGTATGTGTGTGTGATACATTTTCTCCCATTCCTTGGAAAGGGGAACGTGACATATTGGTTTTGAAGCATGTTGGCCACTATTTACATCTGCATGTGGACGATTAGAGATGTGCAGTCAGATATTGATCACTCTAGAGGTCAACTAACTCACCTGACATCAGATTGGAGAGGTTATATCTGAGATGGTTGAACACTTCCCAGAATGACTCCTGTAGCTGTTAACATTAGGAATGAATTGGCAGGAATTTAATGCAGCCTGCCTGCCTCTTGTTCCCTTGGGAACAGCATTTCTCCATGTCACTTTAGTCATGGGACGATTTATGATTGGGACCTTGGCCAACCATACAGTCTTTCCTGGATTCCCTGTGTGCTGTGCTGCTATTCATGTTCTGGGATAGGCAGGCACCTGGCTTAGCTGGATGGATGTGCTAATTCTTTTTAATACACCTGTAAAAGAAAATGTCAGCATTCTAGTTTGCTACCCTATTCATGACCCATATATTTATTTTGTGGTGTTCTGTGCTAATATTGCTACCACTCAACATTACACAGAATATGTAAACTGCTGTTATAATTTTTGCCATGCAACACAAGAAAATAAAAGTGCAAGAAGCTACCTTGTGATTAGACATGCTACCAATTTTTGTGAAAAGTTTTGCTCCCTTTGAAAGTTCAAGTGGCTTTTATTTTTCTGAACATTCAAAATAAAAATGTGGTTGGTTTTTTTTTCCTTTGACCACATCAACAACATTTGATAGCTATATTGCTGTTACAATTGACATTCACTTTTGCATCAGTTTCATTTAAATGGCATTTTAAACAGCAAAGAGAAAAGAGCAAAAAAAAATAGGCAGGGCTTTATTTCCTGTTCATGCTAAAAAAATGAAAAGGAATCAAACAACAACAGCTACACATTTGTACACTTGTAATTGTGATGTGTTGATTTTAATGCAGAGAAGTAACTAAAACAGAGCAGAAATTCCTCTTGTTTTGGCTCTGAAAGTTAAGAATACATATGCAAGACTGAAAATGCTTCCAAAGTTTCCTTGGCAAGTTCAGTTTAAAAGTTTAACACAGGAGAAAAGTTAGCTGTGTGGACTTATTATACTTAATACTTTGCAGGAATGCAGTCTTTCTTAACAGAAAACTTTTTTTCTCCCGCCCACTCTAACTACAGAAAATAATTATTGTATTTAGCTTTCTAATAATCAAATATTAAAAATAAGCCTGCTCAAAATCAATATAAAAGTGAGCAGGTTTTTAATGACAGGAAAGAACAAAACGTTTTGTTCCACCCTGACCATTATTAAATATTTGAATGAAGGTCTGTGAGGCTTTCTCCAGAAGTTGAATACGATATATTTTATTGAGTGGGGAACTTAGTCCATCAAAAGTGAAGGTTGAAGTAGAACTCTTTGATTAATTTATGTGTGAAATTATGAACTGTGTAAAACAATGGGAGGTGATGGAGAAGTGACTTAGCCTTATTATCAGGATATCAGGTGTGCTTGTTAACTAGCTAACGAGAGGACAAAAAGTGACTGGACAAAGGTCAGTGAGTTTCCACAGCTGAGTGGGGATTCAGACCTGGATCTGTGAAATCCTAAACTAACACCCAAACTACTAAATCACACACTCACTACCTCTCCCAAGCATTTCCTTCATTTCAGTCTAAATTCATCTCAACATATTTGTGTATTTGTGTTTTGTTACATTTTGAAATATGTTAAATGTTTAGAATAATTACAAGGAAATAAAAATACCTCACAGTATTTATATCTATGACAGAATCTGAGAGAAAAATTATTGCCTTGAAATGCTTCTGTGAATTGTATACAACTATTATTTGATCTGATAGGCAGCAATTGTGAAAAATAAAACAGGTAAATCAGTTTGTATACATTTAATATATATTTGCAAATATCTAGGTAAAAGGGCATACACAGAGAAAAAAGAACCCAGCTTGACTTCTCTTAGACGTTTGCCAAACGGTAATATAGCCTTTCTCATGAATGTTAGTTTTGTTTTGTATTTTAAATGAACTTGCTTTTCAACATTAATTGTACCTTTTTGCTTGTGGTGAGAAAAAGAAATGTATTACACAGCATGGAAGACTACGTGAAACAAATAAAAGCTCAGGTAAATATTTTTTCCTAATGGAAACAAGAGATCATTTCATCTGTGTCGTTGGTATTCAGGTGTCCATAGCAATTTATGAAGTTTGGCCTGTTTAAATATGACACAGGAATGAAAACACACACAAGTACCCTTAATTATTCAACATCCTGCACATCAAGCATCATATCTGTATTAGGGTGTCCTAAAGCAGCAGATGTGGAATTAGTACACCAGAAAAACAAGGGGCAGGTAGATTTTGGTGTGACAATGTTGTCTGTACATGGGGACACCCATGTCCTCGGGTGCATGCCTTTGGATCATGTGGGGTGGGAGCAGGGTGCCAGCCAGGTCCCCAAGTCCAGCCTCTCCTGTGGCATGGCAACCCAGCTGGTGCCCGGTGGCTCCTCCCTGTGCCTGCATGCCTCTCGCCAAAGCCAGGGTCAAGCCAAGACATGTGCCCTGAAGGCCTCTCCCATGCCTGGGGATCATGCTGGCATACAAGGCCGGGGCCAGCTTTCAAGGGCGGACCCAACTGCTGCCGCCCCCTCCACCTCTATTGGAGGACTCAAGCAGGCGTGCACCTTTGATAGAGGTGGCCCAGTAGCTTGCAGGCCCAGCAGCAGCCAGCGCTGGGCCAAAAGCACCCAGCAGGCTCCTGGCCACACTGCTGCCACCCTCTCCTACCTCTATTGGAGGCTATGAGCAGGCACATGCCTCCAATGGAGGTGGGGGTGGCCCACAGACCCAGGAGCACCTGGCAGGCTCCTGGCTCAGCAATTTCCTCCCACCTCCATCGGAAGCCTGCTCCTGGAGTGAGGCAGGGAGAGGCAAGGCCTTTCCCAGAGCCATGGGGTTGTTGTCTGCAGGAGACCCTCACTGAGCCCTGACCAGGAAATGAGGAGGAGGAGGAGGAGGAGGAGGAGGAGGAGGAGGAGGAGGAGGAGGAGGAGGAGGAGGAGGAGGAGGAGGAGGAGGAGGAGGAGGAGGAGGAGGAGGAGGAGGAGGAGACCTGCAAGGCAGCTTTCTGTCTCCTGGGGCTTTTAAATATGGTAATGGCGTACAGGCATGTTTCTGCTTTTTTGAGGGGAGCATGGTATTGATGGGTATCATCTGGACCCCCCCCAACTGCCCCCAGCTACAAATAGGAGGGAATCCAAGCAGGGCAACATGGGGAATTCCCGTGCGGGGGGGGGGGGCTTTGGGGGACGCCCAATCATTGGTTGCCCCTGGGCACCATTTCTTGTAGATATGCCACTGGTTGGCAATTTGGTTTAGAGCTAATGCTGGGTACCATTACATTTATACTACTGCATGGTTATTTGTATGGGGACCTGGCAGCTAATATACATACAGCAGATTTATATTTTGCAGACATTTTTAAAAATGTACCCAATGTCAGTATAGAACAACAAAATGTACAGGTTAAACTATAGCAACTTTTTATCAGCCTATGTGCTTGGGTTGCATCTAGATAGCAAACAGGCTACCATCTGTTGATGGTAGGCACATGCCTCCAATGGAGGTGGGGGGCGACCCACAGACCCAGGAGCACCTGGCAGGCTCCTGGCTCAGCAATTTCCTCCCATAGGTTTGCCAGGAGTGGGGTGGAGATCTCCTGGAATTACACCTGATCTCTGGATTACAGAGACCAGTTCCTCTGCAGAAAATGGTTGTTTTAGAGGGTATATTGTATGGTACAATACTCCATTCCGCTCATCCCTAATTATGGACTAACCAGTCAAAAAACTAGACCTGCTTATAAGAGTACATCCCAGGAGAGGGAAAGCAAGCTGCTGGCACATGGCAAGCAACTGTGTCAGAAAGGCATATCCTGCTTATAAGCAGCTCCCTCCAGCCATGCATCATCTGGGTTCCAATCTAGTCTGCTATGAATGTCTCTTGTGCCTTATTTGAACTACAGGTACAGATACAGTGGCACATATACCACAGTTTTTGTTTCTCACATTATAAATTCTATAGCAATTTCTCAGATGGAGGTTTTGAGAATTATTACGGCTGTTGCAGAATTGTGCTGAATAAAAAGAAAGGTGGCAATTGTACATTGCCAACTTTGTTACGTTTGCCAATGGTAGAAAACTAGCAATATTGTGGGTTATTTCAACCTGAATGATACATATGAACATTCACCTTTCAGACAAATGACATGTTTTGCTAGCTGGTCAGTTTCATGTTGTTCAGAACATATAGACCTGCTTGGGCTCATATTATTGATGACAGCCCAAATCACAGCCTGCTTTTGAAATGTCCCCCAATCTCAAAAGAGATAAAGCAGAAGGGTATTTTCTTTTCAACAGATACAAATTGAAAGCCCAATTGAAGTATAAAACTAATTCTTGGAACCTTTATAGTGTGCATAGAAATTCAATCTCAGTGACCTGCACACACATTTCAATACATGGATCCTGGAAAGTGTGATTTCATACACTTATTTCACAGTTGGAATGTAATCTAGATGCTACATTTGTGTTTTTTATATGCAGTTCTCCTCGTGATTGGAATCTCAATTTAGTACAGAAGTCCCCCTCCCTCCACCATGTGCGTACATGCGCAAATAGTATTTGTCGTGAACTGAGTTTTCAATGTCCCTTTATTTTAAATTTCTTACCCATCAAAATGACCCTCAGTTAGTTTTGCTGAATAGATATCGTCTCCCTTCCTTTCATCACTGCATCAACCAAATAAATATTATTTGATCAATGGAAATGAATCAAAGCCATATTGCTCATTTTCTGATGCTGTATTAAACACTGAATCCTCAACTATCTACCTTTGCTCCTGTTCCCAATACTAATACAATTCTTCTCTTACTTGTTCTTTTGTTAAAATTGTTGCCTTTTTATTGCCTTTTTTTGCTGGAAGTGAAACTGATTGATTTGACACTACATTGTTAAAGTGTAAAAGCTGCTGTCATTTTCTATGGCTGCTCCAACAGCTAAAAATCTAAAATGTTTTTCTCCCCTACGAAACATTCTAAAATGGGTATTTTACAAATGTGGGCAACAATAATTCTTTAGTAAGTTGCTGTGATTTGTATTTAAGAGAAGGTGTTTTGTTAAAATAAGGAGAAAAATAAATGAAAAAAAGAAGAAGCTGGAATCAAGCATTTCAGAGCAATTCACTGTTTACACAGGAAAGAAAATGTAGCTACTCAAAAATCTGTAACCCCAGCATAGTGTACCTATTTCTTCCCTAGAGGGAAGAACAGATCTGCAGATGTACCCAATATTTCTTAAATGCCAAACTTTGCTAGCTTGCTGAGTTACAAGATGTCTGCAGTTTATCATATCTTTTAGACCACCCTTGTGGCCTGACTGTCACTATGGCAACTTGGCTAGTTCATGCAGCAACACCTGGCCATATCAGTAGTTCTGTGCTACAAAAGTTTGTTCATAAATAATCCATGTGAAAGTGAATGTTGCTGTCATGTTAATTTGTAGTTAGCCTGGTTCTAGCGAGTTTATAATTATATTTATGAAGTAAATACAGCAGATTGTTTGCTTTTACTTCATCGATGACTTAACACAAAGTGACAGAAACAAATAAAAGAAGCTTTAGCAATCACATTCTCACAAAGTATACGGGCTACTTTATTGTCTTTTCCTATATGTATTCTCTAGATATAGCAATATGTCTGTGCCTGTGTATCTCTGACCTCAATTATTCTGTACAACCTTGGCTTCTACAAAACTATACTGTAAACTATGGCTTAGATCCAGAGAACCATGTAGAAGCTACGACTGGACACAGGGTTTTCAGCACCCTTCAAGTAACAGACTCAGCTCCACTAGAGGCCTCCCGTAAAATAACATCTATATGCAGAAGAAACTATTGTCTGTGGGGAGGGGGACAAAGTCCTTCATTTGCCATTCACATATTAATATATATGGATTCGAGTTTATAATCCAACTCTCTGCCTGATAGCTTCATTTTTTTTCAATATTCCCATTCAATGGTTTTTCTCAGTAGAAAGTAATAAAAAATGGCATTTTTAGTCAGTCTAGCACTCTTTCCCACAAGAAAGTGTTTTGGTTGATCTTTATTGTTTTGAGATGATGTTATCAGTGATTTCTCATATGGTCAGTGACCAGTGTAAATAATTGTATGTGCTGTCGAAGGCTTTCACGGCCGGAATCACTTGGGTGCTGTGTGGTTTCCGGGCTGTATGGCCGTGTTCTAGCAGCATTCTCTCCTGACGTTTCGCCTGCATCTGTGGCTGGCATCTTCTGAATGATCCTCTGAAGATGCCAGCCACAGATGCAGGCGAAACGTCAGGAGAGAATGCTGCTAGAACATGGCCATACAGCCCGGAAACCACACAGCACCCAATTGTATGTGCGTTCAACTCAATGGGTTGGTCTTAAGTAGGTTCCTGTTAGGGCTGTCTGCTGTCATTAATTTCAGTATGTGTACCTCTGCTACTTAAAGTCACTGGCACACATGTACATAACACATAACGGCCTGCATTTCCTTATGCTATTATCTTCTGGGTAAAGGTGGCATGAAGATGACAAGTAAATGATTTCAAATGTCCGAACATGTTTTTTGGAAACAAATTGTATTTGTATTCCTGTCCACACAACTTGTATAAAATCTTATTCAATTTCTGGCTTATTGTATGAGAATGATCTAGTACTGCTTTCTAGATATCAAATTAGCCCGAAGAAAGCTATGAAGGCTTTTTTTTGGTGAAATTTTTAAAAATTATTTTACACATGTAAACAACACATACAGGGAAAAAAAGAAAAAAAGAAAAAAGAAAGAAGCTCAAATCTAATATCCCTTCCCCCACTGTAATAATAATAGTTTAAAAAAGAAAAACATGTTTCAAGACATCACTACATACATATGTGGTAACTTCTAGCTACCTCATTATGGAGTCAAACTCAAATCTTGTTTTGTGTTTATAGTCGATATCAGCATTTCCTTTTTCAGTCCTTCTTATAAAACTATTTTATTCCAATTCAATGTTTTCATTTACATCTCAAATCATGTCATTATTTCTCTATTTGTATACATTTTCAGTAGCTAGTCCACAAAGGGTTTCCAATCTTTAATGAAATTGTCCATATTCTTGTCTCTGCTAAACACAGTCAGCCTTGTCATCTCTGCATATTCCGTGACTTAAAATTCAGTCTTGTTTTGTTGGAATTTTAATGGTCCCTCTATTTGTATGCATATAAAATCCTTGCTGAAGTTGTTATATGCATAAAAAGTATTCTATATTGGTGTGGGATATCCTCCCTGATCAACCTCAACAGGAATGTCTCAGTTTTTTTCTCAATTGTTATTTTCATAATCTTTTGCATTTCTTTTTAAATTGTATCCCAAAACAATTTTGCCACTTTACATGTGACCACATATGACAAAGGACCACCCTGTTGTTGACATTTCCAGCATTTGTTTGATAGCCCTTTATACATTTTAGACATTTTTGTTAAATGCAATATATACATCCTTTTATAGTAATTTTCTATCAGATTATAATAAACTTTAAATTTAAGATCTTTTTTCCATAATCTTTTCCATTGTTCCATTTGTATGTTTCCCCCCACATTTCTAGCCCTTTTACCATCACTGATTTTACCTTCTCTTCCTCCATATCCCACTTTAGTAACATCTTATACATTTTAGTAATTAATTTCTCATCATTTATACATAAGTTACTTTCAAACTCTGTCAATTGCATGACAAAACCTGTATTTTAGTTTTTTGATTTGAATGTTTCTAGAAATTGATAGTAATAGAAATGATTTTAACCTTATCTTTTAATTTATCTGATGGTTTAAGCTTCCATTTCTCATTCTGTCACATCAACAATTATCTGTAAATAAGCCATTTCTCCTGCATATTCACTCCATTTCTTGAAAATGCTTCAACTGGGGACAACCAGTTACAATAAACCTGATGAAATCAACCATCAGTCAATCATAAGTGAGTTACAGTAAACCTGATGAAATCAATCATCAATCAATCATCAATCAATCATTTAGACTGGGCTCTGCAGGCTAATGGCTACTCCACAACAGAAATCAGAGGAGCTTTAAGACCAAGAGAAACCCAGAGGATTGAGGAGAAACAGCCCCCTGCAATAGACTCTGCGATAGACTCTGCAATAGACTCTGCAGGAGTCTAACGTGTACCCTGCAGCTGTGGAAAGGTCTACATTGGAACTACAAAATGCAGAATTCAGACTCGTATTAAGGAGCATGAAAGACATTGTCGGCTTAACCATCCTAAAAAATCTGCAGTAGCAGAAAATGCTCTAAACAAAACTGGACATAACATTCTATTTGAAAACACTGAAATTCTGGACAACTCGAAAGGTTGCTATGTCAGACTACACAGGGAGGTCATTGAAATCCATAAACACCAAGAAAACTTCAACAAGAAGGAAGAGACTCTGAGAATTAACAAAACTTGTTACCAGTAATTAAAAACACCAGAATCAAAGGCCAAGGTCATGCTGGGTTCATGGACAATGAACTCCACCCAGACACAGGGTTTGCATTCACTAAGACTGTTGCTGCTACAGGGAATGCAAATGTGAAACACTCACTGGACTGAAAAACCCCACCAGCAATACAATACTATCAACCACACCTTTGTGTAGCAATTTCCACCCAAACACTTACTGATTGGTTCCCCACCCTGGAACATGGGCAATATATACCCCACTAAAAATATTCCCTTCACACTGGACACAGTGTGTAACAGACTTCCCTCTGTGATACACCTCTGAAAATGCCAGCCACAGATGCAGGTGAAACGTTAGGAACAAGATCTACCAGATCATGGCCACATAGCCCGGAAAACCCACCACAACCAGTTACAATAAATCGTTTATATCTCAGTCATACCCAGAGCAGACTCCTTCTAACATGATTCAAAAAATTATGTGAATCTTTCCTTTATGATACCACAGATAACCATGCCATCCGAATCTTCTATCAAATCCCTCCAAATTCAACATTCTTGCATTTTTCAGCATCATCCATTCTCTAATTCAGAGCAAAGCAGTTGCTTCAAAATGCAGTTTTAGATTTGGCAGTGCTAAGCCTCCTCTCTCTTCTGCATCTTGCAAATTTTTATATTTTATTCTTGGTTTCCTGCATTGTCAAACACAATTGCTAATATGTTTTTGCCATTGTGTAAAACATGTTGTGGTGTTAATTATTTGTAGCACCTGTAAGAGAAATAACATTCTTGGAAGCACATTCATTTTTATCACAAATATCTTCTATTCCATTTCAATAGATCTTTCTTTAATTCATTCCATACTTTTACATAGTAATGAAGTAGTAAAAAAAATTAGTCAACCTCACTGCCAATGTTTTCTTTTTTAACCACCATAAATCCCGACAATTGAAATAATTTATTTTTGATAGAACTTTTTTGTTAAGATTTTTGTTTATTTTAACTTGAACCCTGCCAGATCACCACATTCTTGTGTTTTATTTAGCAATCTTTCCACATTTCATACTGGATCTTCTAGCACTGTTACTTGGTCTTCTGCAAAAGCTGTCAGTTTATAAGACAAGGCCCATCTGGAGACTTCTGGTGTGGCGTTAAAGCGACCACAGCTCTCTGTGAAAGCAGAGTGACCCAGCTGTGGGTAATCAGGTTTGAGAGGCCTCGCAAGCCTGATTATCATTTCCAGATCAGGAAGACAGACTCGAGATCATCCACATATTTCATAAAGGGTTCCTCGGGGAAGGGCATGTCAGAGGATGCTTCTTTCTGCCCTAAAGTGAAACCTGAGAGTGGGATCACCAGCTTAGCTAAACTGGGCTGTGGAACTGAGAGCTATAAAACTTTCATGACCTGCTGCAGCAACAAACTTTTAGAGCTCAATTATGACAAATCTACAATTATGATTTTTGCAAATTCTAAGAAGTTACTAATCAAAAGGTGAAAAACTGGCACATGCTCCAAGCAAATGGTTAATGGATTTAGATATTTAGGTATTGTCTTCAGCTCATATTCATTCTGGCCTAAGACTATATAATATGTTAACAATTTATTGAACTATCATGGTCAGCACTTTTTTTTATTCAAGGTGTTCAGTTCATACTAGCATTGTGGAGATCATACAGAGCACTAGTTTTACCTTGCAGTTTTACCTGTTGAATTATTTGACAAATTTTCAATTTCTTCCATAAAGTTCTTGCCTTATGTCCATGTATAGTATCATCACTTGTGTGCTTGAAATTGGGTCTTCCAAAAATTTCTACTTTGATTTGTAAAGCCATCATTAATTTTAAATTCAAACTACTTAATGCTGAGAACCTTCCAGTGCTTAGCTGATGGGCAGCATGGGAGGGCTGTTTGTCTTTGGGGGATAAAACCTTAGATTTTAAAATTGCATCACTGGCTCCTTTGAGGTTTTTGACATCTTTGATAGAAAAGGAAAGAGTATTAATTATTAAGAAGCTTTTTAAACAAGACTGGAGCCTATTACTTCAATATGCCAGACAGAAATGTTCCGTGCACCATCTGGAATTCAAATACTTAGTTGAATTTGAATTTTCATCCTATCTTTATGTGCTGACAATATCTAAACTGTCATATATGCTTGCATTTTGTAATGTGCTAGACAGCACAGATGAAGGGACATTTTGTTGGAATTTCTTCAAAACAATGTCAAGGGTTCATTCATTGTTGCATGTTTTCTTTTATTATTACAAACACAATGTTACCAGGAAGAAATTTCTTGTGAAATGGTGTAGTAGTGCACCGCTGACCCAGCAGCACCGTGGTCGAGCGCTGGAACACCTACGCTCCTACGGCCTTCTGGTCGCATCGCACCCCCACTCCTCATCCCCCTATGAGTCACGGGTCATGAACTGTCTGGCTCAGTCACCGGGCGCAGGGACAATGGTCTTGCCCCCAGGTGAGGATTAGGCTCAGACGCTTACGCTCCTCTCCGCACGTAGCCAGGTGAGATCATGCATCACATGATGATCTCCCGACCTCCCGCTCTCCCGGAACTCCCTCCATTCCTCCCTCCTACACGCCCCCGATAGAATCACAATAAAAGGTGCCAGGAACCAGCACGCGGGAGACTCGCTAGGAACACGGACCCCCGCGCTCCCGCTGCTGGCGATCTCCACCAGATGAAACCTCCGCGTCTCGCCTCTTCCTTAGCGACGACCCTGCGGGGATGACTACAAGCTGGTGCCGAAACCCGGGAATCCTCGAACCTCCACCCTGCTCACCGTCGCCTGGAAAAGGGCGGCGATACCGAAGTCCGCTGGATCGGCGCATCCAGGGACCACCGTTTCGGTATTGCCTGTCCTCTGGATCAGCGCATCCAGACATTCTTGGCGTCCTAGGACACTCTCTCGTCCGACGGAACACCGGTGGAGTATGGGAGCTTGCAAAGCAGGGCTTATGACAAGCACGTTGACGAACTGAAAGCGTTAGCGAAATGCGGCAGGGTGTAAAGAGAAGGGAGCTGCGCAAATTGGTTGAGGAGATTGAAGCTCAATGTCCATGGTACCCAGAGGGGAGGACATTGAATCTTAAGGACTGGGGAAAACATCGGGGCACTCTTCGCACCAGAGCCCGATGTCACTGCTACTGGCGTGGAGACAATGTTATGTCGCCATCAGCCTGCAGACCCTATGGCTCCCTTGCTGTAGGCCGCCCTCCTTTCGATCTTTCACCTTCAATTTCAACCCCGGAATTTTCTCTATCCGCTAAATTGGACGCCTGTCCTCCTTCTGCCCCCTTGCTCCTCCGCCCATTTCAAATTCTCCCGCGGCTCAGCCGCCCCCTCCTGCTCCGCCTTCATTTTTCCAAAGCCACGCACCTCCGTCAGCGCCGCGTAATGGCGAGGGTTTCAAAACTCTGGCAGAGCGTATTAGCCACGATCTGCGAAGCCTAACGGAAGACGATGCCGATATTCTCGGTGCCCCGTCCACTTCACAGATACCCGAGGGGAGGATGGCATTGTTGGCCGGGTTGTCGATTACCGCCTCTATAAGCTATAACATCCTCACTGAGCTCCGCAAAGCGATGCGAGACGTAGAATCACTTAGCCCCTACGTGAGAGAGGCATGCTAGAGGTAATCGCGAGGAATCACTTAATGGTTCCGGACGACTGGAAGACCACCATGCTCCTGAGCCCTGCACAATTTGTGATCTGGGAGAGCGAGTTCCGCCAGCAATGCTTTAGCAGGGCAGCCGCCTCCGGCGGCGCCTACACCGCCGCACAGCTTTACGGCTTCGATGCCTTCAGTAACCCCAACAATCAGATTGTCCTACCTGAGGCAACCCTTACGGTCGCCTCTGAGTGCGCTTACAAGGCGTTTGTCAAGGTCCCCAATTCTGGCCAGCCCACACAGAGCTTCTCCGCCATACGGCAAAAGCCCCAAGAGCCCTATGCCGAGTTTGTGAACAGGCTCCAGGAAGCGCTCAAGAGGCAGGGAGATAGCGAAGAGGCCCAAAACGAGCTCCTCATGCTAAGAGAACGCCTCCACGGAGTGCCGCAGAGCAATCAGGCCTGGGCAAAGATCCTGAACTGGCCGACCTTATGGCTTGCCAGGACATCGGATCTTCAGCCCACCAAGCTAGCCTCCTCGCCGCAGCACTCTCCACCGGCGGGAGGCAGCCTCAGGATGACTGCTTTAACTGCGGCAGACCCGGACACTTCCGAAGGGAGTGTAGGCAACCCGGTGGGGACCTACAGATGGAGGAGGGTCCTCCCCCAAGAGGAGAAGGCCGCCCAAGACCCGGTGCCCACGATGCCAGAGAGGCTTCCATTGGAGAAGCGACTGCCCGTCAGCGGCGTCTCAGCCCAGGACCAAGGAGGAGAATATTAGAGCAGACCCAGACACCGCCGCCCAAACTGCCCCACTCGTGGTATCTGTCACGTGCACCCAGCCCATCTCCTTCAAGTTCCCCAACCCAGTACGGCTGACCCCATCCCTCCCGGGACTATTGGGCTGGTGCTGCCTAAGGCCTCCGCCGCTGAGCAGGGAGTGTTCATCATTCCCGGAGTAATCGACTCCACGCACCAGGGACCCATCCATCTCCAAATCTGGACCGGGTAGACATCCCGCGGGAGTTGCCCACCGGAACCAGCTGCGCACAGCTGATCCTCCTGCCCCATGCGCTGCCCGCTGCCGACCCAATAAAGGCGACAAGCCCCGGCAGCCAACATGGAGCAGCCAGCACCACCATCGCGAAACGCACCCATCAGAAGCTCCCGCCCATACCTGGAGCTCGCCATAGAGGGATGCATGTTTAAGGGCCTGGTGGACACCGGCGCTGATGTGACTGTCATCAGGGCAGCCGAGTGGCCTGACCAGTGGCCGACCGAGGCTTGCCCGCGCATCTGGGAAACAAACAGAAGCCGGAGCTTCCGCCTGCTCACGGTCCACAGCCCAGGACTGGAGCGACAACTCACGGTACGTCCCATCATCTTGGACATCCATGTTAATCGGGGAAGAGACCTCATGAGCCAGGTCAAAGCGACCTTAGTCTGGGATGGATAAATCCATCACACAGATCACTAATCCCGATTGTACCTCCGAACTGCCTTCGAACTTCCGCAGGAAACTACCCCCTTTTCTCTCCTTCCTTTTCCCTCTGTCTTTCAACCAGTAGAGGCGGGAGGGCCAATTGGCTGACTGGCCCCCCTGGATTAAAATCTGGGCCCGTCCTGATACCGCAGCACTGCCAGGACAGGCCCCAGTTTAAAAAGGAGGCTGCCGCACCAAATTCACCCACAAACCAGTTTGGGCGCCTCCAGTGGTCATGGTATTATAGCACCATCATCACTTCAGATGCTTGGCGAAACCGCCTCTTAAGGAGATGGTTTCCCCGGGCGGCTTTTCCCCAAGATAATTCGATCACTAATTTTAGCACCATCCAGCCCCCCTGCGTTGGCCACCAAGATCACGGTAAGTACATTTCCCTTACAAGAAAAACCCCCCCTCTGCATGTGGAGTCCTCTGCCCTCAACCGCCTGAATGCCTTGTTCCCCCGAAGCACCGATCCCCCCAAAAGAGCTCAGCCCCTTTCGTGCTACTGATTAAGCATGCATACCCACAATTCCCCCAGGGTCCGTAGCCCACCCCTGCCCTCTCTGTCATATAATTTTAAGAAAGAGGGATGATAAGGCCCCCAGCAGAATTGCACTACACGCAGTCTGCAAAATAGCCTCACACATTAAACTCTAACTCGAATAAAAAACTCGATCTTGATCTCCCGCCACCCGCTCTAGAACCGAACCTGGCGGGACCCGGCCCCCCTCCTATAACCTGGGGAAGGGGGTGTGTTTCAGTCCCTATTCCTACAGGCTCCATATTCGATTAAGCCATGACGGGCCAGCCCATGGAATGGCGCCAGGAGGAAACCAACCCCATCCCAGAGATGGAACACATCTCTCTGAAGGATCCCGCCCAGCTGACCTCAACGGGAACGCCGACGCCGGCCTAGACGGTCCAAAGACCTGGATGACCTGGGGAAACATCAAAGCAACCACCAGCCAAGCCCAAGAGCTGCGTAAGCAAGGCCAGACACCCGAGAACCTCTGTGACGCTCTCTTTGCGATCATCACCGCCAACCTCGGCGGCCACCATCCTTTGCCTGCTGTCCTGGCCCCTGCCGATGGCGATCGGCGCCCCCCTGACGAGCTTTCACCAGACCAGCATCTGGGAGCAGTTTGCTGCCGCTGCCAACGTCTCATCTTTCTGCCTGGGGCCAGTACCTAGAGCCTGCTAAGCTCCTGCCTGCTCCCCGTTTGCAAAGCCCCTGGAGACTTCCTAGCGGAGTCTGGCTTAAGCCGAATGCTTCATCCATCAAGTACTCTATGAGCGCCGACTGGGGACCGTCGTCCAAACCCTCCCGGCCGGCTCTCTCCCTTGTCACCAAGACTGTCGCCAATCACGAGTCCAACGCCTGCGCCCGCATCTCCGTAGCGACAAGACGAGGAACCGATTCACCGGTTCGGCCAACTGGAACACCGCCACGGAGGACATTCCCCCCGCGATGCGGGAACATCTTGATCCCAAAGGGTTGGTTCTCGACTTGTGGGGAGAGAACTTTCAACTACATCCCTGCTCGGCTCTCTGCCGGGACTCTTTGTTGCCTTAGTGGCCTCACCATTCGTCACCCGCCTCAGGCTCCACCCCAGGAGCCCGGGCGTCGCCGCCGCCGCTCCGCTCTGCCCCTCGACCCTCTTGGGAGCCGATGCGGTTGCCCTCTCCGAAGCGGAGTTCGTCTCCCTCGCCCCTAGTGAAGTCCCCGGACTCGCTTCTTACAACGCTAAGACCATTGGCCGGCTGGCCTGTACCCTTATGCGAAGTCCATCAACTCTACCTCCATTGCTCTGGATGCTCTGGCCTCCGAGCAGCAGGAACTTCGTCAAGCGACCCTAGATAATCGTGTCGCTATTGATTACTTATTGCTATTACATCACCAAGGTTGTGAGAATGTACATAATATGTGTTGTTTTAATCTTTCTGATAACTCCCAATTGATTCATATGAAAGTGCGTGAATTGCAAAAAGTTGTATCCAGTTTAAAGTATGATGTATTGCCCAATTGGTGGTCAGCCCTCTGGAGCTGGCTGCCGGGAGGATGGTTGAGTGCTATCATACAGCTCTGCATTGGTTTGATTGTATGCCTCATCGTCGGGTTTTGTATCGTTCAATGTGTATCTAATATTGCCTGTAACGTGTGTAAGAAGCCCTCGACTTTCCCCTGCCCGCCAACCAAGTTCTAATGTTGCACAAGCAGCTCGGTCAACTCGACCAAATAGCGGAGGAGACAAGCGTCCCCCTAAATCGCCCCTCAGCATTTCGGCCTCCCTTCTAAAATGTAAAAAAGGAGGAGATGTAGTAATGCACCGCTGACCCAGCAGCACCGTGGTCGAGCGCTGGAACACCTCGGCTCCTGACCTTCTGGTCGCCATCGCACCCCCCTCCTCATCCCCCTATGAGTCACGGGTCATGAACTGTCTGGCTCAGTCACCGGGCGCAGGGACAATGGTCTTGCCCCCAGGTGAGGATTAGGCTCAGTATTACGGCTCCTGCGTAGCCAGGTGAGATCATGCATCACATGATGATCTCCGTAACTCCCTCCGTTCCTCCCTCCTACACGCCCCCGATAGAATGACAATAAAAGGTGCCAGGAACCAGCACGCGGGAGACTCGCTAGGAACACGGACCCCCGCGCTCCCGCTGCTGGCGATCTCCACCAGATGAAACCTCCGCGTCTCGCCTCTTCCTTAGCGACGACCCTGCGGAGATGACTACAAATGGTTGTTAAAATATTCAGCCACTTCTGATACTCATAAATTGAAATAAGAACATAAGAACATAAGAACATAAGAACTAGCCTGCTGGATCAGACCAGAGTCCATCTAGTCCAGCATTCTGCTACTCGCAGTGGCCCACCAGGTGCCTTTGGGAGCTCACATGCAGGATGTGAAAGCAATGGCCTGCTGCTGCTGCTGCTGCTCCTGAGCACCTGGTCTGCTAAGGCATTTGCAATCTTAGATCAAGGAGGATCAAGATTGGTAGCCATAGATCGACTTCTCCTCCATAAATCTGTCCAAGCCCCTTTTAAAGCTATCCAGGTTAGTGGCCATCACCACCTCCTGTGGCAGCATATTCCAAACACCAATCACACGTTGCGTGAAGAAGTGTTTCCTTTTATTAGTCCTAATTCTTCCCCCCAGCATTTTCAAGGAATGCCCCCTGGTTCTAGTATTGTGAGAAAGAGAGAAAAATTTCTCTCTGTCAACATTCTCTACCCCATGCATAATTTTATAGACTTCAATCATATCCCCCCTCAGATGTCTCCTCTCCAAACTAAAGAGTCCCAAACGCTGCAGCCTCTCCTCATAAGGAAGGTACTCCAATCCTTCAATCATCCTCGTTGCCCTTCTCTGTACTTTTTCTATCTCCTCAATATCCTTTTTGAGATGTGGCGACCAGAACTGAACACAGTACTCCAAGTGCGGTCGCACCACTGCTTTATATAAGGGCATGACAATCCTTGCAGTTTTATTATCAACTCCTTTCCTAATTATCCCCAGCATAGAGTTTGCCTTTTTCACAGCTGCCATGCATTGAGTTGACATTCCCATGGAACTATCCACTAAGACGCCCAAATCCCTTTCCTGGTCTGTGACTGATAGCACTGACCCCTGTAGCATGTATGTGAAGTTTGGATTTTTTGCCCCTATGTGCATCACTTTACATTTTGCTACATTGAACTGCATTTGCCATTTCTTAGCCCACTCACCTAATTTATCAAGGTCCACTTGGAGCTCTTCGCAATCCTTTGTGGTTCTCACCACCCTACATAATTTGGTATCATCTGCAAACTTGGCCACCACACTACCCACCCCTACTTCCAGGTCATTTATGAATAAGTTAAAGAGCACTGGTCCCAAAACTGATCCTTGGGGGACACCACTCCCGACATCTCTCCATTGTGAGAACTTCCCATTTATACCCACCTTTTGTTTCCTGTTCCTCAACCAGTTTTTAATCCATAGGAGGACTTCCCCTCTTATTCCTTCATTGCTGAGTTTTCTCAACAGTCTCTGGTGAGGAACTTTGTCAAAAGCCTTTTGGAAATCCAAGTAGACAATGTCCACTGGTTCCCCCTTATCCACAAGTCTGTTTACACCCTCAAAGAACTCTAGTAAGTTTGTAAGACAGGACTTGCCTCTACAAAAGCCATGCTGACTCTTCCTCAGCAGGTCTTGCTTTTCTACATGTTTAATAATTTTATCTTTAATGATAGATTCTACTAATTTACCAGGAAATGTTTCTGAATGGTTTTTGTAGAACCTATCATTGACTAAATTCTTCTTTGCTTTCAATTTTTTCTTTTTAATTCTTAAATTTTTTCTTACTGTATAATTTAAGGGCTGTTAAATCTGGAAAGTGAAAGTTCTGGAAAACTCAACACCTTTGTAAAGCTCAAAGCCTTGAACTGGAAGCTGCATAATCTTTTGGCCAAGCTACAAAGTGCACACGTGTGTAACAAAAAATTGAGAGACTTTAATTGGGAGTGGAAGTGGAATATCAGAGGTGTCTCTGAGTCATGTGCTTTCTATTTTTATTTCCACTCAAAATTATCCCAGCTGGAGGCTTTCCATGTACATGAAAAGTATATGAGGCCATCCATATAGAGGAACCTAGATCTACAGAATATGGTTTGAAAAACAGCTTGAGGGCTGAACAATTTTGAGTGGAAAATGATCAGAAGGAAGAGTTTCAGCACCTCTTACCCACTGTTCCACTAATTTTTTTTCATTTTTAAGTGAGAAGAATGTTACACATAATGCATGTTAAGTCCCTCACTCAGATGTACATGAACAAATTAGCAGTGGTTAAGAGCAGGTGCACTCTAATCTGGAGAACTGGTTTTGATTCCCCGCAGTGCCACTTGAGCTATAGAGGCTTATCTGGGGAATTCAGGTTAGCCTATGCTCTCCCTTGGGCTATTCACAGTTCTTCTGAGCTCTCTCAGCCCCACCTACCTCACAGATGGTTTGTTGTGAGGCCGGAAGGGAAAGGATTTTGTAAGCCCCATTGAGTGTCCTTACAGGAGAGAAAGGGGGGATATAAATCCAGCTCTTCTTCTCCTTCTTTTTCTTCTTCTTTGGAGAGGGTTTCGGAGATTTGGTGCCCTGACTTAGAAGGCCCACTGCTAGGTTGCCACCTGCCTAATCTCAAGGCATTGGTTTTCCCTCCCCAGCTATTTTGCTAAGGAAGTGGAATAGATAAGGACCTTTCTGACCTTTGGATTCTGCCCAGCAGGTATCTACAAACCTGACTGGCACCTTCCTGAGGTAATCCAAAGATATTCCTGATCAGTTCACAGTTTGATTGTGAGTGATTGGAAAGACAAGAACTAGATTAGCCTGTGCACTCCAACACACACCAGCTGGGTGACCTTGGGCTAGTCACAGTTCTTCTGTGCTCTCTCAGTCCCACTACCTCATAGGATGTTTGTTGTGGGGGGGGAGTGGAAGGAGATTGTAAACCCCTTTGAGTCTCCTTACAGGAGAGAATGGGGATTATAAATCTGAGCTCTCCTCCTCCTCCTCCTCCCTCTTCTTCTTCTTTTCTTTCTCTTCATAAGATACTATTTAGATCAAGATTATTTCTCAGCTTAATTTTTAGAAGTTTCTAGAATATGTCCTTTTGCCACTATTCCTTATTTTGATGGTGTATATGAATCTGATTATGGCACATTTATTGTGTTGGCCGGTTTGGCTATAAACATTCCATAATGTGTGAGTACTATCTATTTTTCATGCTATTTAACAAAGTCATTAAATTTGTGCATTTTATGCAACAGTGTTTTTGTGTATTCACAGTAGATATTTCCTGGACAATTTTTCTATAATTACATTTTTGCATAGATCGTTAGTTCTGATATTGTCAGAAAATAACATCTGTAGTTACGGCATAAGAGAAGAATCATAGAAATTGAACAGCAGAATCAGCAACTGAGGTAAGAAGAAATGTGATTTCTGAAATGAGACCAAATCTATTGTTAGAATATCATTGGACAGTGCATGGTTGGTGGGTTCTCTGTAGATCTGGGTTTCTGTCTTATCTAAACAATATTTCTCAAGTGCTTGGTGTTGTCATAGTAAGAATACCCAAGTATGCATAATGGGTACAATGCAGCAAGTATGGATGGGGAGAATGAAGCAAAAATGAAGCATGTTAACTGTCAAATTAATCTCCTCTCATTTGAAAATTTGGACAGCCCAATCCTGGGAGGGAGGTATGTTACCAAAGTAGCGGGAGTCTCTGCCTTTTAGAGTGGGAAATTAGTGAGAGCAGACTCTTGGCTAAGCAAAAGGTTGAACAAGCTCAGGATCTTCGTTGCCTATGTATACTGAAGTCAGCTTCTGCAATTCACAGGAAAGTGAATAAAGTTTAACCATTTTATTTAGGGATAATGGGGGTACACAAGCACATTATAATCAAAGCAGCAGAATACATACACAGTCCTAGGATATAAGCAGTTGAGAGGGAATATATTTGGAACCGAGGAGGGGACTTAGGGAAGTAAAGGCTGTAGTCACATGATCTTGGAACAGAATAGTCCAATGAGCAGAACTGAGTGACCTGCACTTAGGTCTGGAAGAACAATGTGTTCTGGAACAATATCACAGACACAGAGGTGTCCAGACATATTTAACATTGGCTACTAGGCAGGGGGACTTTTTATAGGGAAAAAGGAACCCTGATGGTTATGTGGAGTGACCTTTAATCTCCCAAGACTAATAGAAATCCTGTCTTTCCAGAGAAAGACAAGAGACGGACATCAACCTTAATAGTTTGGTAATTGATCTAGTAGGTGAGGTATCAGCTTGATTTTTCATGCTTGGGAGTGCCTGCAAAGGTGAAGGTAGCTGATGAAATTCAGCTAAAAACAATGGCAATGCAAATTAGGCATTTGTTAAAGGTATTAGTCAAAGGAAAAAACTTTGAGTTAAGACAACACTGGGCAGGCAAGCACTAACACATTCAGTGTCTTCACAGGGGTGTGTGGTCCAGGGCTGGAAATGGGAATACTTTCCAGGGCAAGAACATTCTGTTAAGAACAAAAGAACATAAGAAAGAGCCTGCTGGATCAGACCAGAGTCCATTTAGTCCAGCACTCTGCTACTTGCAGTGGCCCCACCTTTGGGAGCTCACATGCAGGATGAGAAAGCAACAGACTTCTTCTTCTGCTACTGCTCCCAAGCACCTGGTCTTCTAAGGCATTTGCAATATCAGATCAAGGAGCATCAAGATTGGTAGACATAGATTGACTTCTTCACAAATCTGTCCAAGCCCCTTTTAAAGCTATCCAGGTTAGTGGCCATCACCACCTCCTGTGGCAGCGTATTCCAAACACCAACTAAACGTCATGTGAATAAATGTTCACTTAAACCATGAAAGGAAGGGTATGAGAGATGCATTATATAAGACTGATTTGGAGGGGGCAAGTCCAAAGTTCTTACTTACTTCATGTCCTTGTGGGCACACTGAGCCAATGTGGGGAATTGGCTCCCCATTATGGCACTGCATTGCTGGCCCCCCAAGTGTTGACAGAGATGGGTAGAGACACAGCTGTCCTTAAAACAGAGTTTCCCCAACCTATCATAGGTCATTCTGCCAATGGGTAGATCTGCAGTGGCTGCACACTACACAGCCTCACTGTCCCCACAGAGTTTTGCAGTGCTATACCCAGCAAGAGCAAAAGCAACCTTCCCTGACATTCATGAGAAGTCCCTATGTGCCAGCAAAAGGGGGCATTGAAAGGGATCAGGAAGCTGACTGAAGTAACCTCTGCCCCCCAGGAACAACCCTATCAGTGTCACAAAGGGCTTCTGCACTGGAAAAGTAAATGCATATTTCAAGCAGATTTTGAATTTTAGATGGTGTTGGACATTCACACAACACCCATTTTTAGTCGTTTTGCATTATATTTTTGTATAATATCATTTTGTGTGTATTTGTGTGTGTGTGTGTGTAGTGGCTAATTACAAAGTGCTACAGATAATTCTGAAAGCAACTATCGAGACACACAACAAAGTTGTTGTTTTTTTAAAAGATACATAAGTGGTCGACTTCACACAGCACAAATAAGATGTCCTGAGGACCTTTAAAAAGGCATCTTGGGCATTT
This sequence comes from Sphaerodactylus townsendi, assembly GCF_021028975.2. NCBI lineage: Eukaryota > Metazoa > Chordata > Lepidosauria > Squamata > Sphaerodactylidae > Sphaerodactylus > Sphaerodactylus townsendi. The sequence continues at coordinate 53,557,609 of NC_059434.1, read as the reverse complement.
TCTGCACAGCTTTTTCCTCCAAGATGTACTCAGGACACCTTATTTAAGCTCAAAGCATTTAAAAAAACACTTTGAAGTGCACCTTTTTCCTTAAACACCTGCAAGGTTTCCCTGCCTGGTTGTGTTGAATGCAGAGCTCATGAGGTGTCTTATTACAGTGTCGTATCATCTTTTTTTCCCTTAACCACCAGCAAGGTTCCCCTGCCTGGCTGTGCAGAATACAGAGCTCATGAGGTGTCTTATTTTCCCTGGCCAACCATTTTGCTCTCTGGTCAGTTTCACCCTCTGCTTATGTCTGACATTTTATGTGCTGCTGAAGGGATTCTCCTCACCTCCATTTGCTGAAGGTTGCCCAAGGACATTTGCTCTTCAGGCTCTGATCCTAAGCATCTTTTCAGTCTGAAAAGCACATAGTTGTACTCAGCTTGTCCTGCTGATTACAGCAATAAATAGTTTTCCTGCTTTTTTTTTGTTGAGTAGCTATGTTTTAAGATACGCAGACACACATAAGAGAATCTTAGCTACTTGGAGGACTGCTTTACTTCCCATTGAGAAGCACAGGTCTGACCTCCATGGACCATCTAAGTTTTTCTGTGCTGTAAGAAAAAAAACCCCACAGAAAGCACATCTACTCAGTGCTTCCCAATGGGATGCAAAGCCGTCCTATGAGCAGCGAAGAGTCTTTTGTATGTCTGTGTATCTTTAAAAATAGCTCCTCCCAAAGATAAAAAAACAAAAAACCCAGGAAAACTATATATTGCTGAATCGGCAGGACAAGTAGAGTACAACTATGTACTTTTCAAGCTGAAAAGGCACCCAGGTGCAGAGCCTGCAGAGCAAACATCCTGGAACAACCTTGAGCAAATGGAGGTAGGAAGAATCCCATCAGCAGTACACAAAATGCTCAGAGAGCATAGTGTGCAGCGCAAATCCTGAAAACCACAAAAGATATTAATCCAACTCTATGTTTGAATGATATGACTTCAGAATAAACTATTTTACATAAATAGTAAAAATAATAAATAGTAAAATAAACTATTTTACATAAAAACACACATAAAAAGTCAGGTTTGAGCAATATTCTTTGAAGATATGGAAGCTTCATGAATTACATTCATTTAAATAGAGTGAATAGTACAATACTGGGAATGTTCAATATAACATATTGTGTTTTGTCATTATCTCATTTGTTTTACTAATAGTTATATTTTACTTATGGTAATATGCATCAGGCTTCTGAGCAGAATTGTTTACAATTCTGAATAAACAAAAAAGTTATTGTGATGTTAGCTGACAACTTAATAGCTTTTTAAAAAAATCCTATCGATGTTTTTGTTTTCCTGGGTCTACATTTGAGCAAAATGATTGAACAGTATGAGTTGAAAATTGCAGTTTCAGAGTGGTACATGCTGGAGTTTTTCTCCCTTCTCTGGGAAAAAGAAATGCCTTGCAACATTAGTAGAAAGAAACATCTAGCTCAGAATCTCTTTAGCAGTTTTTTTTTTAGTAGTTTGGGCCAAGCTATTTCATATTTGCTAGCTATCCCTTTCCCATTAAGCACACTCAGCAATTTGGAGCTTGTAATAAATTTAGAATTTACTTTCTAATCTTGTCTGTTGGATTTGCAGGTAACCTTGCACTTTCCCTCCCTTTCATTCAGCCATTATTTCCCTTGCACAGTGCTATGGCTGAAAAATTCAAATGGTTGTTCTGGTCTCAATTGGCTTTTTATGGTTATTTATTTTTCCTCATTGCTTCAGTTAGCAGGTGTATACTTCTGTTACACTGTGATCAAGGGGTCCTAAATCCCAAAGCTTTCCCCATCTATTGATCAAAATAAATCATATACAGAACTTCCATTCCTGGTAATAATTCTTGGGTTGTGGGTAAGCCGATTTAGGATAGCTAATACCATTCATCACTGAAATCAGAAAATCTGTGGGGCTAGAAAGCAGGATAACTTAGGAGCTTCCTTTAAGAAGGGATGTCTGGCACATATCCAAAGTAATAAGAAAGCAGATTTTTTTCAAAGTGAAATGACAGTCTAATACAATTCTGTCCAATTGTTTTGAATTGCTTCATAGGCCTAATGATCAGCTATTATGATTCATTAAAATTCATTAAAATTTTGTTGAGGAAGCAAGCTCAGGAGGCTTTATCCTTTATGCTCTACTTATTATCACTCCATGTTGGCCACTGTGTGAAACAGGATGTTGAACTAGATGGACCACAGCCTGATCAGAAGATGAACATTGTGCCTTTAATTTTGCAGTAGTGTGTTTTGTTGCTAAAGACAACATAAAAAATATTCTGTACAACCGTATAGTAGCTTCTACTCCGAAATATGTTGGTATCCTGACATCCTTGAGTAGTGTTGATAACAAATGCTTGAATAGTGTTGATAAAAATGCTTCAAACTTCCTAGCCACCTTACCCTTCTAATAGAAATATTAACGGGTTCACTTTAAACTAGAAACTTCAAATATTTTCAGTGGTGACAGCTTTGATTTAGAAAGGGGAACTGAGATACAAAATCCAGGTAGTTTGTGCAATCATTCTATGGCCATTTATGCACTTTTGGTCACCGTCGCATTGGACATTTATTCCCTTTGCAACAGGAGAATCCCCTGTTTAAACAAACAAAAGTGGGTAAAACCCACTGGAAAGCAAACAGCAGGATGGGAAGCACTGCATGCATAAATGGCCTATATTTCTTCCTTAGAAAGTAAATAATATTTATGAAATTTTGTGACATTTGTAATTGTAAGGCTTAAATGATGCAGTGAACAATATACAATGGTTTACACTGTGAACTATGGCCGTTTCCGCATGGGCCAAAAACGGCAGCCTGGGGGCGGTAAAAACACCGCCCCCAGGCCGCCGTTCGCACAGGCGACGCTGCTGAAACGCAGCAGCGCCGACCTGGCTGCCCTTCCCCTCCCTCCTAAAAAACAACCCTTTAAAGGATTGTTTTTGAGGGAACAGCGTCTTCCCTGCGGCGCGGTGCGAACAGCACCGCTGGGAACACTCTGTTTCCCTTCCCTTTCCCACGCACCTTGTCCCCGTCGTCGGCCTGCTGGCCTCCGAAGCCCCTCCCTCACTGTCCTCCGACCCCTGGAGGTTGGAGGGCAGCGTGGGTGGGGCTTTGGAGGCCAGCAGACCGACGACGGGGACAAGGTGAGTGGGAAAGGGAAGGGGGCAGAGGCGGCTCCATGCGGAGCCGCCTGTCGTCCGCCGGCCTCTCCTGAGGCCGCCTGCACGCTTGCGTGTGAACGGCCTCCGCCCCCACGCCGGCAGAATTCTTGCCGGCGTGGGGGCGCCTGGGGGGGGCCGTGCGGGAACGGCCTGAGAGAAAATTCTTTCAAAATTATCTCCTAGGCAGATTCTGCATGGGCCAAAAACAGCAGTGTGAAAACAGTGTGAAAATGATGTAAACCCTTTCACACCATTTAAAACCCTTTTACGCCATTTTCACACTGCTGTTTTTGGCCCATGCGGAATCTGCCCTAGTTTATAAACTAGTAAAAGGGTTTAAAATGGTGTAAAAGGGTTTAAAGTGGTATAAAAGGGTTTATAACTTCCCTTCTTTTCTACCTTGGGATAAGTAGCTTTCTTAGAGACTTTTGTATTGACATCAAAACCACAGTTTCACTTGGGACAAGTACTTTCCAGAGGCCTGATGGTTATATGTAAAACTCAGATATCCTGGGAAAACTAAAATTTCCATGGTCTTTAACATTTCAGCCACTGTCACAACAGTGTTTCAAATGCCAAGGATAGAGGGAGGCACAATTGAGAAGCATTCACCTCTTATTCCATCAACAAGTAGAAAATAGAACAGTGAATAGGGAAGGGTATTTACACTTGTGCTACTTGTCACACTCCCAATTACGTAATTCATAGCTCAGCAGGGTTTAAAATCGCGAATTGTCTTTAGATAGCTCAGTCAGTCCAATTCTGAAATGAAGCTAAGGGAATTCAATAATGTTTACTAACTATATATCTGTGTTTTGATGGATCTGCTTACCCATACTTACATAATGAAACTGAGTACCATCCCAATTTTTTTAGAGCTGGACTTGGCTTTCTAAAAAAGATTGGTTAACCTTTGTACATAACCAGAATATTAATTAGAATGTTGTATGTTTAGAAGTGTGTTCATTTTGTTTGAGTGTTCATGTTCAATACTTTTGGCCTTACATTAGTCTACATAAATACACCAAATTAATTAGCAGTGAACAATAGGAAAGTAGATGAAATAAATAACAGGGGTGATTACGCAGCTACATCAATTTTGACTAGTTTTGACAACTTGGGAATTTCTGTTTACATAGGTGATAAGGAAAGAATAGATGGTAAGACTTTCTTGTGCTAGGTCACAGCATAAAAGCAGGTTACCTTAACTTTCATCCTATTAAAAGCAACCATAACAAGAATGTGCATTACAATCACACCGAATAATCAAAAACAATATCTGGCACCATTACAGGTCTTGAGATATGGATAGAAGGACACAGAAGGCAGAAAAACAGATTTGAGCTAACTACAGATGTGAAATAAAATACAACAATAATGTACAATTACATTAGTGATGTAACAACAATAGGAAGGAGAGAGAGCTTCAAGTCATCCAGTATACTATTACTCTCTGATATGGACATGACAATTTCCTTCTGCATTTTTCTAACTAGGTAAAACATCATGGGGAAAAAGATGCCAAGCCCTTTGCTCTGGACATAGTTTTTTGCATACTTTATGTAGGGTTTTTCTGGCATCTCCCCCTCTCCCCTCCCTCCTAAGTATTTGGCATCTCATGATTCCAGTTGGTACATCACAATCTGTCCTCATCATGTGCTGGCTGTAGAACTGAATGTGCTGGCACTTTCTTTAGTCTTGTCTATGGCAATCCTTTCTATGCTGGCATTATTTGTGTAATTATTCTACAGTAGACACAAGTTTAATCATAGGAATCTGCATAGTGTAAGTTACCATGAATACAAAAACTACACTTGTGAACTGATAAATGTATCCATGTCAGGGTAACAGTTATCTAAATATCCCTGCTCCAGGTCTGTTTGGTTGCTGTAAGCATAGTTTTGCTATGGGAAAATCTATGGGTGAGACAACTTAACAGATGGTTACCAGGAATATTTCATTAGACTATGAAGCTCATTGGAATAGAAAGCCTGAACATCAGTTTTATGGTTACATGTTAGTTGGATCTAACATATATCAATGTAAGAAATAGATTTTACAGATAGGGACATGCAAGTGCAACACAATGATTTATTGGGAGGGGGGGTTGATCGTTTCCCCATGTATCTGCTCCCCCACTTTTTCCTCTTTACTAGTGGTGTAGTGGTTAAGTGAAGGTGGACTCTAATCTGGAGAATCAACTTTTATTCCTCACTCCTCCATATGAGCAGTGGAGTCTTATCTAGTGAACCAGATTTGTTTCCCCTCTCTTTCATGCCTGCTGGGAGATTTTGGTCTAGTCACAGTTCTTCAGAACTCTCTCAGCTGCACCTACTTCTGAAGTAAATACAGAAGTCCAGTTCATGCAGAATAAACTGGAGCATTTCGTACTGGTCCTAGATCTGATTCTGGGCAGAAGTGGGAAGCCATGTGTAGGCAGAAAAAGGGATAAAATAGTCCTGGTATATATGATCCCTGTTCAACCCCGGTGTAATTGTGTCAGTTATATGGTGACATCTATCTCTGGTCTAGTCTCAGCTATACAGTGGCATCTATCACTGGTCTAGTCTCAGTTTCATGGTGTTATATGCTGGCATCTATCACTGGTCTAGTATCAGTTGCATGGTGGCTGTGTGACAGACTGCAGAAAAAAGTTAATTTTAAAAGTGTAGGTCTGACTGAAGCAAAGCATTGTTTACCTTCAGAATGAGGCATAAAGGACTAGGAACAGGAGAAACTACCTGATGGTTGTGGTATTCTGCAGTCTGATTGGGTAAAGCAACTAGATGATGTGAGAGTGATGAAAAGTGTCCACCAATCCACTTTACTTTGGAACTATTAGATTCTGGAGCATAGTTTATTTCGCTTTGATATGAAATATTACAAGCAAAATTGTGGCATTGCAATGGGCTCAACCATGGGGCCTACACTTGCCTCTACATGGCAAGGTTTGAGGAAGCATTTATCATGGATCCCTCTAATCCATTTTTATATTATTTTGTTACACAAATGCTTTATTGTTGACCTTTTCTTTATTTTTAAGGATCTAACTCAGGCTGATAGATTTCTTGAATGGTTGAACAGTTTACACCCTCCCATTAAATTTTCTGATAACTATGTTTTCTGAACTATATTTGAGACTGCAGAGTGTGTCTGTGTAAATCCTGATCTGTCTATGCCTATTAAAGGTTAATAAATAAAAAAATAAATAACTATGTTTTCAAACAAATGTTAAGAGTTAATGAAAGGTAACTATGTTTTGAATTTGATGTTAAGAGTTAATGAAAGGAACAGAGTGTAGGAGATGCTTTATTCAAAACCAAAGGAAAGAAATTCCTACCTCCACTTTTAGTCATGTCATTGTTACAATTTTAAAAGCAACCTGCCCTATGGGATGTTTTAACGGACAGAAAGAAACTCCACTTTAAGGAAGGAATTTAAAAGATCAGCTAGAAAGATTGAGGTGAACCTTATTAACCATAGTTACCCCATGAACATTATTAGGAAAGCCAGAGAGAAAACAGAATTATCTGATAGGGCATCATTATTAATTCCTAAACCATCTGTGAGGTGTAACAGGATTTTAGGCTCCTTCTTACATTCAGGTATTAGTGATAGGATTAGAAAAACCATATTTAAATATTGGCCAACTATATCATACTTACCTGGATGTTAGCAATTGACTTAGAAAGTCCAGGGCTTTGGACAATGGCCTCATCAGAACTGATATTAGGAAACCTATTAGGAAAAGCGTCATCATATCTGGGCACTATAGATGTGGTATGTGTTCAATATTTAGACTAAGAAATGAATGTAAAGAACTGAAAATATTTGGGTGCTGTGTGGTTTCCAGGCTGTATGGCCTTGTTCTAGCAGCATTCTGTTAGAACACGGCCATAGAGCCCGGAAACCACATAGCACCCCAGTGATTCCGGCTGTGAAAGCCTGAAAAAGCGTGAAATAAACTGAAAATGTTATTTGAATTTTACTCACAAACTGACTCAATTTTCCATTATTTGTCCCAATTCATCAATTTTCATTTTTCATCTACAACAGACCTGGCATCCCAGTGCGTAGATTTTAGCAGGTGGTTTTAATGCAAAGATTGGGAAAGATCAGTGTACTAGTCAGTCCTAGTTACCCTGGAGGCAGAATTTCTCCCCTGGCATTTCTGTCTCCCTGGAGAATTAATGGATAGCTTGTCTAACCATGCTGGTGCCAACCTTGTTAGGCTCTGCCTTCAATTTGATCTTGTTCTTCTGAATGGCTTGACTCATTTTAGCAATTCAGGTGAGTACACCTTTATTTTCCCATGTGGCTGTAGCACTCTAGATTGTTATGGTTTCCCATTCCTGTTTTGCTAGTGTGAAGGCTTCTCAGATAGATTACCAACCTGCGAGTGACCATCTGCCACTCTCAGTGTATCTTGACTTGGGTATATTGAGCTTAAATTCAGACTTTCTGACCCCCTCATCTATTCCAAATTTTTTGTGGAATGATTCTTCCAAGAACAATGCAAGTGCATTGGTCTGTGGGCCTACCGTCTTAGGAATTAGGACTATTAGGAATGTTTACCCTCTAAAGATTTTATCAGTAGATTTGAGCAATTATCCCAGTGGATTGTAGAGAATTTGTCAGACAATCCCTTCCATGTAGTAGTAGAAGAAGAATTTGGATTTATATTCCCCCTTTCTCTCCTATAGGAGACTCAAAGATCTCCTTTCCCTTCCCCTCGCACAACAAACACCCTGTGAGGTGGGTGGGGCTGAGAGAGCTCCGAAGAACTGTGACTAGCCCAAAGTCACCCAGCCAGCATGTGTTGGAGTGCACAGGCTAATATGAATTCCTCACGTGGCTTACCTGTTTCCAATAGTTGTTTGATGATAACTGTGGCAATTCTTCTCTAGATACCCTGTCCTCTGTGTCAACTGTTCTCACCTGGCCACCTATGCTTGCTGGTGAAATTAGACCATTAATTGAGCAAATGAAGTCCCATAAAGCCCAAGGTCCAGATATCCTTCCACCTGAGTTATTTAAAACATTCATTGATCGGTGGTCTCCACTCTTAACGTTATTGTTCACTTCAGTCAATAGTACTGGCATTGTCCCCACTCCCCTCATGGCCCAATGCCTTCTCTCAATATCTGGTAAACTTTATTATACCAGGACATTCCAATGTGTCTCAACAACTTCTCTATGAAGTTCCACTATGGATTGATGCATGACATATCTAACTGGAGCGGATTCAATCTAGATTCCTTTTCAAACTATTTGGGGTTCCCCACTGAACACCTTATGCTGTACCCTCCCTTGACGCAGGACATCTCCTGGAAACAAGGCCATGGTGGGTTACTCTTAAATTCTGGGTCCAGCTCTGTTTCTTTCATGACTCAGTCAGTCTTATCTATCTCACCCTTCCTGAACTTCAGCTGTCTGCCTGGTGGGCCCTTACTGAATCTAAGGCCATTTCCGCACCCCCGGGGCCGTTTGCATGGACGGTCCCTGTAGGGGCGGGGAAGATGGCGCAGACTGCGCGGAGGCTGTGCCATCCCCTGAATGCCTTACCATCCCTTCGACCTTCCGGCGTGTCGCCCAGGCCAGGGGACACACCCCCTGCCCTGCATGACAGCTCTAGAGTCGCAAGGCAGGGGTGCGTGTCCCCTGGCCTGGGCAACGCGCTGGAAGGTCAGAGGGACAGCGTTTGGGATAGGGGGGAAATGGTGCCTTCCAGCTGCTGCCATTCACACGGCAGCGGTTGGAAGCTGCTGTTTCCGAAAAACCTTCAGAAACAGTGGCTTCACGCAGCTCAGGGGTTGCGAGGCTGCATCGCATCGCATCGCATCGCATCGCAGCGGCGGCGGCCGTGCGAAACCCTCCCCAGGGACTCTGTTTTTAGCATCCCTGGAACGCTGTATTCCACTCGTGCGGAAACAGCCTTTAATTTTTTTCCCTCAGTTTTTCTTAGGACCAGCTTCACATGCTTTCTTCCAAAAAGATCCTCCATCAAATTAAGGAGTGGTTATTTGACCAGGAATAATTCAACAAGCTAGATCAGTGAGTGGTTTCCCTGGCTAAAGAAGTTAAATAAGGTGGAAATCTGACACAGACTGCTCCTAGCAAAAAGCTAATCCCAGTGGTGTTGGCTGCTGCTGGATTCATTGGTGGGTAGCACAGGCCCGGTTTCATGGTGGCTGCCTCCAGGCCAGACTGGACTGGGCTGAGTTGCATGCTTGTCTCCACTTCTGGGCCAGACCAGGCTGAATTCTGTGACAGTCTATTCTGTTATGATGCCCTGTGACCTATTACCACAGGAAATGCAGCAATTAAAAAATTGAGTCTGAATCAAAATGATATCAAAATGTGACATAATGCTGAAGATATGTGAAGAACAAGAAGACAACTCCATTAATCATGGAAAAGTCATCTCTGATGGGAGTCAACCAAGGACCATTTCTCCCCAGAACCTAAGAGGTCCCTTCCTTGATGATCTGGACTTACTGTACAACCCAAATAATCAAGACAGATAATCTTTTATGTGTTTTTATACTATTATCCTATTATGTTTTTCATGCTGTTACGCTTCACGAAAAACAATAAATTATGCCTTTAAAAAGATGAATAATCAAAACAAACTATCAGGAAAACTATTACTCCTTATCTTAAGGCCTGGACAAGGATATCTCTCACCCTATTCTGTCATGTAAAATACTCGGCCATCACTTCTCCTCAATACTGCTACCTTTAATGTTTAAAAAAATGAAACTCTCCTCCACAATGCACTCATGCAAAAACAGAAAATAACAAAAGAAACATTTTTTAAATTGGCTCATCTGTAGAAATTGGCTCATCTCTAGAAAGATGGACTTTTGATCACTCTCACGTTCCAATGCTAACAACACCTATTTCCTTCCTCAGTCTTAGCAAACATATATAAAAAGTTATTCCCTAGTCTATTCAGTTTTTAGCTGGTTTTGGAACCTAGTCTGTTATCCCAACTTGGTTGGCTTCTCCACCCCATTATCTGTGCTTTTCCATTATGGTCAGTTTTCCTCTTCAGAGCTGCCCCTCCATTTTCAGCAGGGTTACCGTATATTTCCTTGATTCTCCCCTTTTATTTCCTTCCTTAATAGTTCATAGTTTTTTTTAGGGAAAAGTTTTAGATTATGTTTGCAACTTTACAAATGCATTTATGTACTTTTTGTAGTGCCTCTGCTTTTATTTACCTGATTTTACCTCGTTCTCTTTCTGTTAATTCAATACATTTATTTTCTTGTTTACAAAGCTTATTCCCCGTCATTTCTTCAGAGTGTTAGTCTGTATATTGACCCTCATATACATAGGTTAAGAGCACAGAAATTAATACCCCATAATGCACATATTTTCTCCTTATAACAGAAGGATGCTTTTGTTAGCTACAGGGATTTTACATGTATTAGGGATTTGGGTAACAGTTCTGGCAACTTGGCAGCACAGATAAGCAAGTTGGCAAGAAAAAGTAAGGTTTCTTGGCTGCAAGGCATGAACTTCTCTGCCTGGTCCAGACTCTGACTTCAGACTGTTGTCTTTTCCATTCCCAATGTCTCCATTCGCAGGGGTAAGAAGGAGTAGGAGGGTTGCAATGGAAGGGTTAGAGGAAGGAGAGTCATATTTCTGCTGTAAGCTCATCACTCTCTGCATCTACTAATTTCAAGTCTAAAAGTATAGAATCTACCTCCCTCCCCACCCACTCAGGACAGTATTTGATGTTTGTCAGTGCTTCCCAGCCAGGATTCTGGCATATCTTTCTTGTTTTTGGAATCAATTACATGCAGCTCACCCACAGTTAGAAGTGATGAAGCACAGAAGAAAGTTTACTGATAACTAGAGCTAGAAATTCTAGGGACACAACTTGCTAAATACCAGAAGAATGTCAAGTCCCTAGATCCATGTTGATGAAATAGTAAAAATGGACCCTGATAGTCTTTAGTTAGAAAGGAATTTATAAGCAAATGTCAATGTGACTTCAATAATAAGTCATGATGTTTTCTGTGAGATAAAAATAGATTTAAAATACCATTTATCTATTCAAGATCACATTATTTCTGAAAGAATAAAAAGGAAGTCCATAAATGCACATTGCCTACAATATTGTATACAAGATTTACAGGTGAAATTGCACTTCATCTTTTTTTCCTAAAATATGTTTGCATTCTTTTTTGTGAAAAGTAATTTAACTACTGTTTGAAAAAAGTCTGTAATTACCATTTTTTCAGATCTTTCTACTTCCTGTGAAAATTGCACAATGTATCAAATATTCCTTTTTATATTGTCTGCATATTCTGTTAACATTGTAAATATACAGAATTAGTAGTGGTTTTATTGACATTACACCAAAAAGAACACCTTGACATTCTTTTGCTTAAAATATTAAAAGCTAAGATGCAAAAAGGCAGAAGTTCATAGAACCCTAAGTATATGTTGTTTAGCATCAGCCAGCAGTTTTTAGAATAATAATCTGTGAATGTAAGAGGGAAATGGTATTTGTAATTTATTTTATTAAAGCAGCATGCTATTATGCCCTTTACCATATGAAATGGTATTATAATTCTAGTTATGGTCCTACTGAAAGAGATGCATGGAATACTAAGGGTAAGACTTGTCATGTGAAAATGGTAAAAATTGGATTTGGATTTTTATGGCTTTAAAATTATTGAAAACCAAAATAAAATCCTGAATATCTGATTTGGGAAACCCAAAAATATTTAGGTTTCCTGACCCCCCCCCAAATCGATCCCATTTGATTTTAAAGGATTGCAGTTTTCAATTTCTAGGGGGTGCATTTTTAAGGTAGAGGCACCCAACATTCAGGATGGTTTCAGCAGACTCTCCTGATAAGAACAGCCAGGTTTGTTGAAGTTTGGTTCAGGGGGTCAAGTGCTATGGGTAGCCCCCATCTCCCATTAGAAATCATTAGAAAAATGGTATAGAGTGTGCAATGGATGGATGAGCCTGGCTTTGCTGTAGCTTTTCCAGGCAATGAAGCTCAAATTGCAATTCTGCGAGAGCTGCAAAAGCCCCTCCAGATGAAGGAGAGAGCCAGAGAAGCTGCATTGATCTCCTCTAAGCAGGATGTACAAAATCACTCATTATAGTGGTCTTCTGGAGTTGAGAAGCTGGAGTTAGTGGTAATCACCATCTGTTCCAACTTGAACTGTAGACCCCTCCCCCTTGGGAGGAACCAGCCAAGTCATGTATCTCTTATGGATAGATTGAAAATAAAAATAAGTTGAAAGAGGAGTCTATCCTGCTGCTGATAAGTCCAACAAAAACCAGGAACTCTTCTTACAATGAACAAATGCAGAACATACAGATTTTAGAAAAAAAGTTTAGCTAAATTCATACTAAAAGATATTCCCAGAGAAGTGAGATAGCCATGTTAAACCAAAAAATTCCAGATTATTATTATTATTATTATTATTATTATTATTATTATTATTATTATTATTATTATTATTATTATTATTATTATCATTATCATTATTATTATTATTATTATTATTATTATTATTATTATTATTATTATTATTATTATTATTATTATTATTATTTTGGATTTCTAGGCTTCCCATTCCTCAAAGGGCTCAGGGCGGTGTACAACAAAACCCAACTGTTACATTAAAACATACAATATAAATACTATTTAAAATCAGTAGACTTAAAACCAAGATGGTGGTCACCCTATCTGGACCCACAGAAGGCCTTAACAGAACTGATGGTTGAGCCCAGCTGGCAGGATGGAAATGCCTGGTGGAACAGCTTCATCTTACAGACCCTGCGTGTGGATCAACTGCTAAGAAAATCAGAGATAAGTTGAACAAGCAGAAAAGTCCCAAGCCATATGTTTTCATTAAAATATAGAGTGGTAGTGATGGGAATCTGATGTAAGATGAACCTGGATAATGGAAAAGGATTGTGTTTTTCTGTACATGAATGCATTACTAAACTCACTAGAAGCTCATTTAATGCTATTCAGTTGACTTAGGTTAATGACTATCTAGTGACATCTCAGCAGACTTCTGATGTCATTAAAATCAATCGGTTTACAAAAGTATAAGCATGCTTAGGATAGGCACTTTAAATTTTCTATTACATATCCTATAATTCTGAATTAGTACAGTTGGAGTTGAATTAGCTATTTCATCTGATGTCCTGGCTTATAATGATAGCTTTTGTTGTTTTGGTTTTGAAGGATTTGAACATTTAGTTGTCCCTCAAGTGAAAAAATCCAGTTCCTCCTTTATTCTTTAAGAACTGTATGCAGCATGGTTTTCTTGTGCCTTGTGCAAGTTAGCCAAAGTAGGGGTATCACACTGATAATTGAACAGCACTGATAACTGAACAGCACTGACTTGAACAGCACTTTAGAATCTATTCTTATCTCCGCCATCTCATTAATGATGATAAATATAGCTAACATATTTTCCCTTCCCTGTTTTGTTAATGGAAAACCATGTTGATTTGGTGTGCATGACAGATGTATAGGTAGTATGAAAAGGTGTAAATATTTAGAGAAGTTTAGTAAGAAAATAATTTTCAAGGTGTGAACAATCTACCACTGATTTTTTTTTTCAGTTCTGTGTTGGCCTGCTGATAAATAGGGATGGTACAGAAAAGTATTCCAAAGATATGCAAAAGTGAAGGCTAAGGTATAGTGTCTTACATTTATCCTTACTCCATTCAAGTGGAACCTTCAAAAGAAAGCTAAGGGTCCTAACCTTGCAAGCTGTATAAATGATAAATGTGCTATTACTCTTTCTACCTGCCTCTATTACTTTGTGCCTCATATGTGGTCTATGGAGAGATCACTGTTGTGAGTTATTTCTAAAGTAATTTTCTAAGATAGATTGATGGATATGTTATCCTTTTTAAAATACAGTAGAAGCATTATTCTTTGTAAAAATATGTTCATTGAAACAGGCCTAAGAGTGAAGATCACTGATGTTCCCTTTCCCTTTCTCAGTAAGTTGAACTATACTATGGCTCATTCCGCACATGCAGAATAATGCACTTTCAAACTGCTTTCAATGCTCTTTGAAGCTGTGCGGAATGGCAAAATCCACTTGCAAATAGTTGTGAAAGTGGTTTGAAAACGCATTATTTTGCGTGTGCGGAAGGGGCCTATGACTATCACAGGCAATGTTTCTTATCCATAATCAGGCTACTTCATAATTAAATAATTAAATGGCACCCAAGTACAAAAATCAACATTATCCAACATGCCTGAGGCATAGGTTAATATAGAAAAATCTAAACAAAAGCTTTATTGTTCTTGTGCTTCTGCAACTACATGTGTGGAATTTGATGTTTCACCATCTAAACAAATAGTCACAACCATTAAGATCACGTATATGAGCTGAGCATCATTCACCAGCCCAAGTGGCAACTGAAGCAGTAGTGTAAGCAAAGTGTTCAGTTGGAGTTTCAGAAAGCAACTTTCCAATGTAAATTCTGAAATGTTACTTCACTGATAACATATACCACATTGGTAGATTTTTTTAAAAAAATCTGTTTTTTCCCTGTTGATAATTGCATGCTACTAAGGAGGACAGGGAACAAAAATAGCATGTAGGTACTAGACAAGAACTCCATTTATACTGATGTTGGAGATACAGCCATGTAATATATTCATCTTTAACACACTCCCATTTTTCCCCTTATTTTACAGAGTCACAATGCAGGGTCACTGAGTGATTAAAGAAGCACTACCTGATTAAACAGAAGGTCATACATAAGGTTGATTTAATTGAAGAATTAAACTGAGGGGGGAGCTTGCCGTGAAAGCTCTCTCTTTCTCAATGACAAGGCCTTCTTGAGTCAACAAATATGTTCATTGAAACAGGCCTAAGAGTGCTTGGTCTTGTTCAGAAATCAGAGACAATTCTGGTATTTAAAATGAAGATGCTGACATTTCAGCATACTCAGCATAGATTGCTTTTCATGCAGTGCAGTGGCAGAGGTGTGAGAGAGGTCCATTTTAGAAAGAAAAAGCTTAGGCTATCTATTTAATGTCACTTAGGGCCTATTATAGCAGAATAATTTGGTCATTTAGAATTTCATATCAAGGATAAATAGTCCAAAGTTCTTCTGTATCCCAGAAGTGACAAGATAGAGAGTCTTTTCAGGCATAACACCAGATGTTTAGCTGCTGCTGTGAACACTACCCTCACAAAAATGATCTGTTAATTGAGAATATGTGGAGTCATGGAGTAAGTAAAAGACAAACTAGTGTGCTACTTCTTAGCAGTGTGCACTAGAGAAATTAGCACATGTCTATTATCACTGCTTGCAGCTCTGCAGGTAGTTAATGGGAAATGGCTTAATCTTTATCAGGCTCCTCTGGAAGGAAACAAAAATTAAGAAATCACCTGCACACTTGTGAAATCTACTTTTTATTTGATGTCACAGCCAAATTTGTTCAATTACACCCAACAGTTCCTGTGTTCACATGGGGAGTGCAGGGCAAACAAGGGCAACTGCATTTTCCTCCATGCTGGGAAAGGTACATTTACTTTCATGAAGGTGCCATTTGCTGTGTGAAAACACCCCTCCATTACACTCCTCTTTGCATATTTATGAGTTTCTTAACCATAGGCATTTAGCTGCAAAAAAGTGACCAGACTTTCTCAACAGCAGATCAAGTCAAGACTTAGGAGCTGGAAAAGCAAGATGCCCTTTCTCCTATCTTCTAAAAAAATAAAGGCCATCCAATTGTGAGTATGTATACCCTTACAGATATCAAAGCAACAGTAGTAGTTCCTGTCAATATTGTGGACTTCAAGAACTCCTCAGAACTGCTGTTGCCGTCCATATTGTACAGCATAATTATGCATTTCAAACAAATCAGGGGCAGAAGCCCCGCCCCCCAAATTACTTAAGTATGCCATCATTAAGAACATAAGAACACAAGAACTAGCCTGCTGGATCAAAGCAGAGTCCATCTAGTCCAGCACTCTGCTACTTGCAGTGGCCCACCAGGTGCCTTTGGGAGCTCACATGCAGGATGTGAAAGCAATGGCCTTCTGATGCTGCTGCTCCTGAGCACCTGGTCTGCTAAGGCATTTGCAATCTGAGATCAAGGAGGATCAAGATTGGTTGCCATAGATCGACTTCTCCTCCATAAATATGTCCAAGTCCTTTTTAAAGCTATCCAGGTTAGTGGCCATCACCACCTCCTGTGGCAGCATATTCCAAACACCAATCACACGTTGCGTGAAGAAGTGTTTCCTTTTATTAGTCCTAGTTCTTCTCCCCAGCATTTTCAATGAATGCCCCCTGGTTCTAGTATTGTGAGAAAGAGAGAAAAATTTCTCTGTCAACATTTTCTACCCCATGCATAATTTTATAGACTTCAATCATATCCCCCCTCAGACGTCTCCTCTCCAAACTAAAGAGTTTAAAATTTCATTAAAACTTCCCATTGATTTGAAAAGTTCCCCTGTATTTGAATCACATCTTCTGTAACTTTTTATGCCTTGTCTTCAATATGACGAACTGAATATATTACAATAATATGACTGGGTGAGGGGGAATAAAGCACCACTAACAGAGATTTTCAGCAGTGGCTCTTTCTCAACCAGTTATCCAGTTAATCCTTCCCCATCTTGAATTAGGTTCAGGTAGCTATATTTCCAAAGCACTTGAATCAAATGCATTAATTATGCATTTCCATTATGACAGAGCCAACATCAGCAGTGACTAAAACATAATTTGTTTAGGTGGCAGTGCAGTCTGTGCTCTGATCAAGTTTTATTTCCCACAGGGAGGCATCAGTCTTAAATTACACACCAAACAGGCAAGAGACAGGAAGCAAACAATAAAATACCTCCCAGGGGAGAGAAGAATGAAAATCTGGTTCAGAGGATCCTATTAAATAAATAAAGTCCGCATTTCTGTCATCAAAGTGGCTCAATTATTATTATTTTAATTTAAAAAGAAGGGTTCTACTTCCTTTTGACATTTAAAAAATACTGTCCTGCAGATTTGTGAGGAAGTTTCTTTGTGAGAAGGATTGGTAGTTTTGACATTTCAATAGAACCTTCCTTTGCTAAAGCAGTTTCATCATTCAGTCTTGTGTAATCAAAGCTGATTGTTAACAAGAATTTTCAATATGTTATTCTAATTTTACAAATCTTAAACACCGTTATGTCTTTCCACTGTTGTATCAGTATTTAGAATTAAGCAAATGGTTTATTTAAAGTTTACAGGCACATCAAACATTTCAGACAAGCATATGATAAATGAATAAATGATAATGTAATTACTACAAAAGAACCGACCATGTCTGGTGAGAATACCAACAAAACCTTAGAAATGTCTATGAAAACATCAGGAGAGTGAATACAATAAATCTGGTTTCAGTTGACCTCAATCTTCTACATGTGTTCCTGGCTCCATTGTTCATAACTGAAGTGAGGGTCGGAGGATTAATGTGAAGAAAGGCTGGCCCAGTGACCGCAAATTACATTGCTGTGAGCCAGAATTTTCATTCATTATTGAAGTGGCATAAGCTGAAATGCTCTTAATATATTACATGTGTTTGTCAGTGTGCAGTTGAGGAAGCTGACAGAGTTGCCCTATGCTTGGGCACCCTCTTCTGACTCGTCTATGAGTAGAATTTCAGACTTGATTGAATGTTCATAGGATGATAATGACATGATCTCCAGACCCTCTGGTTCATACAGGCACACACTGCTTAATGTTGACAGATTCCATTTTTTAAATTTTTTTCCTCTTTTTTTTAAAAAAAACCTTTTAATCCTATTCCTAAATTATATTCTTGAGAAAAGCCTAGATGTCATAGTAGTAAGAAATTAGTTCCCTCTAAGTGAAGGTTTGATGACATCCATATTTTGCACTAAATTCATTATATGGTTGAAATCCCATTAATTTTTATGAAAACAACTTCCTAATCAAGTTTAGTATCAGTGTGCTAAAAAGCCCTGCAGTCAAGCTTACTAAGACAAAACAGTTTCATGCATGCATGTGTGTGTGCGTGCTGTCAAGTCACAGTTGACTTATGGCAATCCCATAGGGTTTTCAGGGCAAGAGACATTCAGAGATGGCTTGCTGTTCCCTTCTTCCATGTGGGCTGAATTGTTGCTGCCCCAAGGTCACCCAACATGCTTCAAATGGAGGAATGGGGAATTGAAACTAGTTCTCCAGATTAGAGTTCACCATTCTTAATCACTACGGCACAGTGACATTCAGGATGACAGAATCACCTAACCAAAGGAATGGATTGCCTTCTACCATCTTTTTCCATGGAGGAATAATACCACCTAATATCCTTCTTCAGTGTAGTTCAACTCCCATTCCTTAAGATGTTTTGTTCATTCAGCTTCTAGGACACCTGGCATAGCCTTTGGGAGGAGGGTCAAAAACTTTCTCTTGTGCCAGCAGAAAAGCTAGTTAGATTCAATCTATTGTGAAGGGAAAGACATTTGCAAAGCCAATATAGTTTATTACAATGACTAAGAGATGTAATAATGGCCCTTTCCCCACTTACCTTAAGCCCCGCGCTACTCTCCTAAAGTAGTGCGGGGTCCAGCTGCACTCCCCACTTCAGGGGCGGCGAGAACGCAGCCGCCCTGATGCTGCCTTTCTCGCGCCCCTCAGCGTGCGTAATTCCTGGCGCCTTTTCAAATGGCGCCTTTTGATGACCCCGCGCAGAAGCCGGGGCGCGTGCCAGGAATTGCGCGTGCTGTGAATTGCGTGCAGCAACCCTCCGACAAGGGTAAGTGGGGAAAGGGCCAATGTCATCCATCCAAAATTTAATTCAGTTGATAACTGCTGATTTCAATGGCTTAGAGTGGTGTACTTCTGTATACAATTGAAGCTGGAAAACAGCAGTCTGACTTGAGACCAAGGACTGTGTTCTCCCATTTTGTGGGGGGGACTGTGGCTCAGAGGCACAACAACTGATTGGGATGCAAATGGCCCCAGGTTCAATCCCTAGTATCTTAGTTAAAGGATCTGGCAGTAGGTGATGTAAAAGACCTCAATCTGAAACCCTGGAGAGCAGCTGCCAGTCTGAGTAGACAATACTGATTTTGATGAGCCAACGGTCTGATTCAGTGTAAGGCAGATTCCATGTGTTCGTGTGTATTTATCTCCAGTGATGCCACACCAGTAGTCACTTTACTTTTCAATATTAACATCCTAACATCCTTTTCAATATTAACATCCTAACATCTGCATCCTAACGTCCAAAGGAAAATATAAAAATATCTGATATAATTGTAGATTTTGTCCCTGCCCTAACTCAATTGAGTCACTGGTTCACATGTTAATTCATTGTAGATTGTACAGGCACACTTGGATTTATTGGAATTTATTGGTTTATTTTTTTTTAAAAAAGTTCCTTGAGCAGAAGCCTTTCAAAAGTTTGTTGGCAGGGGTTGACTAAAGAATCACTGCATCTGTAGCTAAGGCCGTTTCTGATGCCGACCCGACGACGCTGGGACCATCCGCACGGGCGGTCCTGGGAACAGCCAGGCAGCCGGCGCCACGGAGCACCGGCGCCCGGCCGATCCGGCATGTCCCCGGGCCTCCGGCGTGTCGCCGAGGCCTGGGGACACGCCCCCTGGCCCTGCGCGCCTGCTCCATGACGGGGCGAAATCCCAGACACCGGTGATCGCGACCCGGAAGTTAAATAAAGATACCAGATGGGAAGGCCCGTGAGCATGCCGTTAAGCACCGACGGCGGCTTCCGGCTAGGCGATTCAAAAGAACACTGGGAAGAGCTCTGGGGAAGCGCCAGCTTCAGGCTGGGCCCGGCGTACCAGTGGCGGCTGCGTTGCAGCTACCGATGCGAATGAAAGCGACCTGGAGGCCGGTATATGCCCGTCTCATGTTGACATTAATAATGCCACGTCGCGAGCTTGACCTAAGTTTCTGTTCTCTGCAATAAAAAATGGGCAGAGCTAATGTCTTATATACACTTTACACAGATTCTACACAGATTCTAAGACTAGATATACTGGGTGAACATATACTTCATGTAATTTCATATGATTTGGTTAATAGTGGGGTTTTTTGCTTCTGTATCACTGGTGGGCTGACTGATTTGAACTCACTGTGTGTTCTTAAGCAAGCAATCTCTCAGCCTATTTGCAGCAACTCTGCTTTACAAGGTTGTTGTGATTACTGGCATGCCTATTGGAAAACACCTTGAACATTTTTAAGCTCTATATTCATGTTACTTCAAATGACAAAAAATAGAGGGTTTTTAGCCAAATCCCTGTATTTTAAAATAGAATAAAGTCTGTCTATCAGAACAAAATGTAGAACAAACACCTTTTTTTTTATAAAGCATGAGAGAGATTGGCACTCAATATGCTTAAACTGAGCTAAGTTATTTATCTCTGAAAAGGTGCATGTATGAGGAACTGATGTTTGTTTATTCAGGAGCTCGTCAGATTGCTATAAATATCATGCATTCTTCAAAACCTTGCATAGAAAAAGCCATCTAAATAAATGGTGAAATGGATGATACCAAACAATATGCTGTGATTCCAAAGAGGATAATTGGTGGATTCCGCACAGCACAAATATGTCTTTAGGACATTATAAATAGAATTTTGGGGAAGAAATTTGCACAGCTTTCTTTCACAAAATGAGTTCAGCCCATTATATTCCTCTCAATCTGGGTTTTTCAAAAATCACTAAACTAGTGATCTTTTCTCCCCAAACCGGGTTGAGGATGATTCTTACTTGCTGAGCTGATTCTTTATTTCTCCCACCCAAACCTGCTACTTTTGTTTCTGACCTTGTGCCTGCCATTTTGTGTACTGAAGCAGATTCTCTGTAGAGATTCCCCATGGAGGTTTCCTTTGCTTTCAGCTTGTCCATTTGCTATTTTGTGGTAAAAAGGAGATGAACAAAGTTTCTTTAGCCTAATGATCCCATGCTCATTTGTTTTTCCTTTTTTGTGTCGAGAGTTATGTTTGTGAAGCTACAGACACAACTAGTGAAGCTGCAATATGCAGCTATTCATGTTGCCATAGCTTCCTAGACAGTCTCCTCAAAACAAAACAAAAAAGTAAAAATGACACATGTATGGGATTGTTAGAAAAACCAAACTTTATTAATCTATGTTTTACACAATGAAATAGCAAATAGGCAAGCTGCAAGCAGAGAAATCCCCCATGGGGAATTTCCATGGAGAATCTATTGCAGCATACAACATGGTGGGCACCACTTTGAAACTGACAAGAGCTCCGTGCAGTAGGTGGGGAAGAAGATCCATTTTTGCAGGCAATGCTTGTGTTTTCCAGTGCTGTTGGAATACAAAGCCCCCAAACAGATCTTTTTATAATGTCCTAAAGATGTTAAATTTATGCTGTGTGGAATCTGCCATTCATCATCACGGCTTCTGTACAGCCCTGTGTGGGACTGTGCTTGTGCAAGGCCAACCATGGAGCATTTTAATAGCAAATTAAGAACTTTAGCTGAATATGAAGTGTCCCTGTTCACCAGCCACATGTCAGGGCTAACCACTTTCTCCACACAGGTCATGTGAATGACATGCTCCCTTTCTCCCGATTTTCTTTAGCTGCCGCAAGAAACAGAGGTGAATTCAATTTCAAAAGCCTGTTACCCTCCAAAAGATTTTAGGCCTCATGACATCTTCAACCTCCATGGTCAGGTTTGCCAGGCTATGCATGAGCACCATGCAGAACTGGTTCGTACAAGACTTCAGAATTAGCATGGACCTGTAATGGTGGAAAATATCTATTCCCTGCTATGTTATAAGGTTTTTTAGTTGGTGGGAGGAGGATGGACATATCTTAGAGGACATGCCCATGGAAGAGCCTTGATGCCTCCCTGGTGGGTGAGGGAGCACATTGCCAAGGATTTGACATGCAGGGACTTTGATCTCAACATAAATGTACATTGCACAAGTTGGGGAGTTTTTTAGAACCTAGTACCCAATTGCTTGCTAAGCAATGCTGACAACTGCTGACTGATCTACTGCTTCACTAGATAGTTAGCTTAATAGTTGAGTTAGTTGAATAGGAGAGTGGATTTAGTTTGATGGTGAAGGGAAGGATTTTGGGATCTTCTTCAGGTCTGCTGGTACTCTCAAAAGCCAACCCAATGGTTTTAGTTCAGGGGTCTGCAACCTGTGGGTCTCCAGATGTTCATGGACTACAAATCCCATCAGTCCCTACCAGCATGGTCAATTGGCCATGCTGGCAGGGGCTGATGGGATTTGTAGTCCATGAACATCTGAGAGCCACAGGTTGCAGGCCCCAGCTCTAGTTGGAAATCATAACACATCTTATCTTTTCAAACTCTCTCAAGTCATATCTGTGTTGAACAGGAGAAGCTCCACCAGAAGTTCCATTTCTCGTGTGACAACACAACAATTTTAACAATCAAACCTCAGTCAGAATGGGTTATATATTTGGTGAGATGCTTGCTGTTTCGTTTGTCTCCTCTTGAATTTTGTTTGTCTCCTCTTGGGTTTTGTTTGTCTCCTCTCAGATTTCAGGAATGAAGATGAACTTTAATTCCTCCGGATGAGCAACATAATAAATTTAATAGTGATTTTGTATGGTTAACATTTTGCAGAATTTTTATCATGACTGCTTCTGTGGGCCAAAACATTTAATTCACATAAATGGGTGAGACCCCTAAGAAATGTACTGATGGGGAAAGAGAGTGATAGAGAGCCAGAGAGTGCTGGAGAGCTCTAAAAATGGTACTTAATGAGCACAAACTTCATATGCTGCAGAGGATTTGGCTTAGCAATGAATGAAAAATTCAGCAGTGTTCAAATGATAGATTTTTCACCTTCACTGAAAGGTTGAAGGCTATCATGCTCCTCATTAGGACAATTCCCTAAGAATGAACTGAAAGTCCTCAGATCCTTTAACACAAATGCATGAAGAATAATGAACAGCTAACATTTCTGAGAAAACCAACACTCCCTAAAATCAGTGTGGTTAAGGATGATGTCAGATATGCTTGGATTATTTTCTGTATTTGCCAAAAGGCTATAGAGATTTGTGTAATAGGAAGGAAATGATATACCACCATGTTAATGCAGATAAATTTGACCATTTCCAAATCCAGTAGGCAGAGCATGTTGGAAACACACACACACACCCACAGAATTGGCTACAGAAGCATTAATGACCACTCATAAATATAAACAGGAACAAGAACACTGCAAAGGGATGTTTATAAAGATAATATGCAGATTACAGCTGTCTTACAAAAATGATTAAATTTTAAAAGGTATTTATGTTATTTATAATCTGCCTTTCTCACACAAGGTGGATTGCATAGGACAGGTCAATACAACTGACAGATAGGACATTAAATAAACAATGCAACAGGATAAGGATTGTAGAACCAACCAGAAGTCTAAAATGAGATCTGAAGCAAAGCATAAGTTCCAACACAATACATTCAATGTTGCCAAACTCCATAGTAGGATCCTAGTTTCAGCAAACTACACACAGACCCTAATACATTTTTCCAAATAACTTTATAAAATGTCCACTGCAAACCTTTTGTGTGTGTAAAAATCCTTCTTGAATAGTTGAACAATTCAGTTTTGCATGGTTTATTGAAAGCCGGGAGAGTGGAATTGTTCCTGACCTTCTCAGGCAGGCCGTTCCATAAAGTGGAAGCCATCATGTACCTTTTGCTCCAGTCCTCAATTGTAGGTATGTTTCCAGATTTCCAGACTTGAGACAAGATGATTTTCACTATCAAACGCATTTTCAGCTGATGTAAACTAATAAATAATGCCCTTTGGCACTCAAAGATAGAAAATGCCTTTGCGTTTCTTATGACCTATACATGTAATCGAGTTTTATTTTATTTTAATTATGTGTCAGATAATATAACCTTCCACTGGCAGCTTACTCATGGTTTACGTCAAACTGAATACATTGCATACATTATTGATTTAAGTCTCAGTTGAAAATATGTATTTTTATTGAAGTATTTTGAACAGATTTGTAACTTTCTACATTTATTGATATCAATGGGTCTAGAAGAGTGTAACTCTTGGGATTACATTATATTTTGCACAATCAGCTGAAGATCAGAAGAACGGAAAATTGTGTGTTTTTTTTCAATTTGTAATAGGCGATGTCAACTGTTGAACCCAGAACCTTTTAAACCACTAACTTAGAGCCCTTCCCATCAGGGGGCTTTCAGGGAAGAAGGGATTCATTTTCCTCCCAAGACAGGCATATTTTCATCAGAATAAATATTTTCAGTACCTGTCGCTATAATCCTATATATATTTATCTGATATTAAGTTCATTTGGACATGTAAGATTTTAAAATCTACTTCAAAAAGCACTCACAGAATCAGCTATATTGGATTTGCTTTTCCTTAAAATAGGAACAAGCTTTGGCTTTTGACTAATTCAAATATTTGAGAAAAATTAAATGATGTGTTTATTTTGGGGAATAGCTAGGCAAATCATAAGAACATAAGAACAAGCCTGCTGGATCAGACCAGAGTCCATCTAGTCCAGCTCTCTGCTACTCGCAGTGGCCCACCAGGTGCCTTGGGGAGCTCACATGCAGGATGTGAAAGCAATGGCCTTCTGCGGCTGTTGCACCCAAGCACCTGGACTGTTAAGGCATTTGCAATCTCAGATCTAAGAGGATCAAGATTGGTAGCCATAAATCGACTTCTCCTCCATAAATCTGTCCAAGCCCCTTTTAAAGCTATCCAGGTTAGTGGTCATCACCACCTCCTGTGGCAGCATATTCCAAACACCAATCACACGTTGTGTGAAGAAGTGTTTCCCTTTATTACTCCTAATTCTTCCCCCCAGCATTTTCAATGAATGCCCCCTGGTTCTAGTATTGTGAGAAAGAAAGAGAAATTTCTCTCTGTCAACATTTTCTACCCAATGCATGATTCCATAGACTTCAATCATATCCCCCCTCAGACGTCTCCTCTCCAAGCTAAAGAGTCCCAAACACTGCAGCCTCTCCTCATAAGGAAGGTGCTCCAGTCTCTCAATCATCCTAGTTGCCCTTCTATCTCTTCAATATCCTTTTTGAGATGTGGTGACCAGAACTGAACACAGTACTCCAAGTGCGGTCGCACCACTGCTTTATATAAGGGCATGACAATCTTTGCAGTTTTATTATCAATTTATTTCCTAATTATCCC
Organism: Sphaerodactylus townsendi; assembly: GCF_021028975.2. Taxonomy (NCBI): domain Eukaryota; kingdom Metazoa; phylum Chordata; class Lepidosauria; order Squamata; family Sphaerodactylidae; genus Sphaerodactylus; species Sphaerodactylus townsendi. The sequence goes on along the minus strand of NC_059434.1, from coordinate 53,532,222 downwards.
CAGCATAGAGTTTGCCTTTTTCACAGCTGCCATGCATTAAGTTGACATTCCCATGGAACTATCAACTAAGACTCCCAAATCCCTTTCCTGGTCTGTGACTGATAGCACTGACCCCTGTAGCGTGCATGTGAAGTTTGGATTGTAACAAGTTATGCAAGCATGAACAACAATTAACAAACATCAACATAAAACCAGAGAATGGATAGAGTACCACAAAAATAGTATATTTATATGTTACTTCAAAGAGTGATAAAGTGCAGCCTAAATCCATGGTGGCAATTATCATTACTTCAGAAAAAAAAGGTGAAATTAAGACTGTCTTCATAATTCCCTTTAATGTAAATATAAACTAAGGATTTTAAACTATAGTTTATCTAGAATTTTTATGGAAAAGTGTTGTTAAAATGGCAAATAATCTTGGTTAGGAGCAGTAGGGAATATTAATTAATGATAGATAGAACAAGAATACACCCATGGGAATTATTAATTCCAGGTTAATCTCTTAATACTTTGTTCTTGTCAATGCCAGTTTACTAACAAAAGAAAACAAGTTAATGGCTGCTAATTGCGCTTTATGCTTGCTTACCTTGTTCTAGTACAATTATGATTATGGAGAATGCAAAAGAGCTGAATGTTGTCTTTGATAGTAATACTAAACATGCACACACGTGAATTGGAGATTTTAAGCTTACTGGGTAAGATTTAATCACTAAAAATGATAAGTGGATCTGACAAACACAGTGGAGTAGTTCCCTTGTAAAATGAAGCTTGCTGGGATAAAATGGCCGTTATTTGTGATACACTCCTACTGGAAAGTTGTATTTAGGTCTTTACAGAAAATGAACACATTTATTCTCCATCCCAGTATATTTAGCACAAATTGTACTATTAACAAAGTACAAATTTAATTTATTTCAGAGATTTAGATGAAAGTTATTTGCAAATGTTAGTACTATTAAAATATTTTTGAGCAAATCCTGGGACATGGTCCTCCAGCAAGTGCATCTTATTGAAGCTAAGAGGGACATTAGTCTCATTACTGAAATACCTGGCAATCCCATCTGTATGATGTCTTTGAGTTCTAAATAGGTCTGGCCCTGCCCAGGGAGAGTGCCAGACTGGTAGTCTGAGATTGAAAGCCATATTGTCACATTCAGGAAAAAAAACAGCCAACCAATATAAAGAGGCCCAAACAAGCATAAATGTGTCAAAAGAGGCTAACACCATCAAGCTGCCACACTTTGGACCGACATTTACATATTTTAAATATTTTTCTCCCCAAAGAGGGGCTCAAAGCAGATTACAACCAAATATGCTAGTACCTAGCATTGTGTGAATGTGTGCGCAAGTGTGCAGTGTTGCTTTTACAGTTTCAGAGGGGTGTCAGCAAATTCTTTCCATTACTTTGTTCCCTATCTGACTCCAATAACTAACAGGGAAAATAAGGTCTCTGCCTTCATCTGTTGCCCATGTTTGAAGAATAGAAACATGCATTTTCCTCTATGCTTAACACGATGCATCTGAGACTGTAAAAGGATGAACAAACAAAAATCAGCAGTGGTGCAGAATCAAAGTCTCCTCCACACCACGCCAACCCATGTTGAGTCACAAATGACCTGTCAATGACATTTTCCCCCAGAACAAAAAAATTCAGAAATCAAACTTTTTTTTTCTTTTTTGTTTTAATGGTAGCTTCTTGTCCAGTAACTTTTGTGACCTGTGCTGGTCTCTGGGCAGCCTATTTTCTGCAGGGGTGAAGGTGGGGGTGGCATGTTATTTACTTTTGCCAGTCTTGACTGAGCCCACTTCAGCCTCTGGCCCTGGCTCCTAACTTCCTCCTTGTTCCCATTCAATTTGCCCTGTTCTTTCTCCCTCCTCCCTCCTCCTTTGCCTTGTCTCCCAAGCTCCCTCTACCTACCACTCTCTCTTTCTCTCTCTGAAGCTCGGCCCAGTTCTTTACAGGTTTCATGTGGTTTTTCAGCACTCACCACAGCCCTCCAATTACACCCCCAGGCTTGACCTTATGTGCTGGATGATCCCAGAACCAGGCGCTGGCCCACAACTCTACTGCCACCATGTCTTCAACTTATCTGCTGCTGACTTCTTTGAAACACATATCCCTTTGTTGGCTATCGATTCTTTGGCATTGGAAGGGCTTGCATTAGAAAGGGCCTGTGGCTCAGTAGTAGAGCATGCTTGGCATACAGAAGGTCCAGGTTTAATCCCTGGCATCTCCAATTAAAGAGTCTGGCAGGAAATGATGTGAAAGACCTCTGCCTAAGACCTTGGAGAGCTGCTGCTAGTCTGAGTAGACAGTATTGAATGTGATAGATCAAGTATCTGATTCAGTATAAAGCAGTTTCATGTATTTGTGTGTCATATGAACGTGTTTACAGTAGAATATAAATTTTCTTATGGAATTTAATAGTAGATTGATCTTCAAGATTAACATCTTTAAGACTAGTATCCTTTTTATGGAAGAGGGTGCTGAGGTATAACTCACAGAGAAGCAGCTAACTCACTGATTAAAAGAGTTAAATGTGAATGTTTATTAAGAAGTACATTTAGGATAGGAAAGCAAGCTGCTATCTTGCTAGCTAAGAAGAGTCTTTGCAGCTAACTTCAGCAATTAGACCTGCAAGTATTAATCTAAGGACCAGGGGAGTACCACCCAGGGGAACATATGGGGTCAAATGTCCCTGAATGGTGCCCATTTAGTCATGTGGGAGGCAGAAAATTGGCCCCCCATTCCTCCTCATTCCCCCCCCCCCACAATCCAGGGCCATTGAAGGGGATCTGCAATGGGCCTGCTGGGTGCTGCTACTACTACTGCTGCTTCAGTCTTCCATGAACAGCCCGACAAGCAGCAGCAGCCAGAGCAGCAGATGTGGCATGATGTTTTCCTTTCGGAGACCTCTCCTGGCCCTCTGCAGCATGCTGATACTCCTGTGCCTGCAATGTGGTCTCCGTCAAGCCAGAAGCAACTTCAGTGCACAGGATCGCCAAACGCTGCCCCCTCCATCCCACAGGGCACAGCTGCCACATAAGTTTGCTGGGAGCTGTGGCCACCTCTTAAAAGCATGCACCAGATGTGCCAGAGGTATCTTGCTCTCTGCTGGGTTTGCAGATCAAGGCAATGGGGGAAAGAGACTACACCACTTAAGTGCACTGATCACAGGGGTCTGTGTGGCAAATGTGCTTGCCACACCTGATTTAAGCAGCTCACAGCAAAAAAGGACTAGCACATCTGCAGGATGTTCTTTTTTGCTGCTCAGCTCCCCCACCCCAACTACAAATGCAATGCTTCCCTTTCCTTCTGCAGTCCTGTTAACCAGCACACTCCTCCTCCTCCTCCCCCCACCCCAGGGCTGTCAGGGGGAGAACTGCTGCAGGCCTTTTGGGGACTGGCAGCACGCCCCCTCCTCAGGCCACCATGTGTGGCCTCCCCATCACCCAGCTGGGAGAAGCCTGGCTGAGCCCCCTCCCCACTTCTCTGAGAAGGTGGGGGAGGCCAGCCACTCATGGGGGTGGAAAAATCAGTTCTTGCCCTGGGCATCATTTTCTGGTGATATGCCAGACAGACAAGAGGTGACACAAAAGGACAGAGGGGTCACTAACTTTACAGCCCTCTCTGACCACTTGCCTGCCCCCTGCTGGACCTTTTTCTCAGTTCCTTTGCACATTAGACATTGCATCATCCAACAGAGGATTCATTCCCTCATGAAAACCAGAACCAGAATTGTTCTTCTGATCAAGTTGTTTAATCCATTAGGATAATTGTAAGGAGCTACTGGTTTTCCATTCTTGTTTAGTCTTGCAATTTGGGAAAAAACAATTTGAAAGAGTTAATACAACTATGATTATAGGGCAGGTAGACAAACTTATCTGTATTATTTAGATATTGCTAAGTGGGTAAACTGATCCAGTGAAATGTTATGATATATCCAGTGTTTCCATTCTACTTCCTTTGGAAGAAGACCATTTTGACTGAAGAAAGAAGACTTTTGTCCAGCTAAAGAAGACTTTTTGAAAGAGAAGAATATTCTTCCTTCAGTACAATATACATCATTGAGTGGAAGGAATCCATTGGCTCCAACCTGTTGATGAACAATGTCTGCATTTAGATCATAATTTGATGCTGCAGTTGCAGAATGTTGAATGTGCATATGTGACTGATGAATAGCTTGTTCATTTGTCTGTTAGAAATAACAACAACCACTGACAACACCATCTAAGAAAAACTAAACCTTTTGCTCTAAAGTTGCTCAAGAGAGCACGGGCCACTTACTGAAACATGACACAATCTATTTTAGGATCACAAATTCTATGTGAAATTGACAAAGCTGTTCCAATTGACCATCCTAGTTTTTATCTTTGCCTAAATGTTGAAAAGAGAAAAAAATAAATCCTTGAGAAAATGGAGAAGGAAGAGAAAATGGTTGAAGGGAAGTTTTGGGAACCATATGGGGTGTGAATAAAGGCCAAATGTTTGCACAAAATAAAAGCACCACTACTTGATGGAACAGAAACATGTAGTCCTCCACCACACAACAAACCACATTTTGGGCCAGAGCGGCAGTAATGTACAATTGTTACTGCAGAAGTCCCTTCTCAATTTTCTCTTACAAAGGCAATTCCATTATAAATTTCACTTACCTCTGCATCTTAGCCTTAAAGTTACATCTTTCAAGTGGGATGGAATTGGCAAAGCTGATACAATCCATCTGGCCTGTCCCTGTGCCCTAACATTACATTGCTAATGTGATCTGACAAAGAGAGAAAATAAAAACCTTTCAAAAATGGAGGATGAGGGGGAAGAAAAAATGGCTGAAGATGAGGTTGGATGATGGTCAGGTATTTGTGGGGGCTCAAAAATGGATTAAAAACAATAACAAAATTGTTATAAAAAGTGCTTGGGGAAACAAGAGTGAAAATGAAGGGAAAATGTTTCCAGAACCAAACAGAAGGGAAAATGTGTGAAATTCAAATAAAAGCATTTGGTGGCAAGATACGTTGTAAACAACTCATGCAGAAAAGGCTCTATAGTGGCTCTCGTTCATTTCTGGACACAGTTCTATTAGCTTTTATCCTTGTGGGATAAAAAATTGCTTGCAACCAGACAATTTAAATGTTTATCTTTAATCCTAATGAGTACCAGTGTTTTCTATGATATTAGGCAGTGGAATATATACATAATTTTCCCATAGAATTAATTAATCATTAATAGTGTTAGGCATCAAGTAGATTTTAATAGGATTGAGGGCTTAGGAACACTTGTTGGAAAGTAAGGCCCTTTGACTTCAGGGGGACTTGTTTCTCAATTAAAATGCATAGGGTTGCCCAAATACATCACAAATGTAATCCATTACACAAAGCTGTTTAAAAGAAGACAGGCAGTTGAAAAGAGTGAAAAATGAAATATGGCAAGGAATTTTATCCTTGGACACAAATACATTTGTCCTTTATCCCACCTTGACATATCCACTGAGCAATGCAGCATCCCCCCCCTCCCTGCTTTTAAGCATAAGCATTGGTAGATTTACAAAACTAAACTCCCATAGGCTAGTACATTTAGAAGAAAAGTGAGTTTTCGATATTATACTTACACATTCACCCAGAGGCATAATTGTTCTAATGTGCAGTTTTCCTCTGTAATTTAAAGGCAAGTTGGCAGTTCTTGCTTCCAGCAAACTATCACAGGATTTCCCCTATGCACATATTAAATAAGATCCCAATCCTGCTCCCATGGAAACTGGCAGAGTAACAATGTAGCTGAAAGTGCTGATGGCTAGGATTGAAGTCTAAATAATTAGTTTCCAATCCGTTTTCCTGCTTCTTGAAAAAATAAAGGCTATTTACTGCATGAACAATATGACCCTTAGTAGTCTGACTGGCTAGACCACTGAAATAATGAGTATAGTCTTACACTAGCATGGATGAAGATGGGTTAATAACAGTAAGGGGAAATGAACCTTAGCACCTTTGTGTCTTTCCTTGATCCTGTGATGACCTACTCTACCCTTATCCTTCCCATGCAATTCTGTATAGTTTTGTAGATTTATGCCAGCTGTTTATGCCCTGAAGGAGAAAATTGACCACTGAGGACTGTTAAATACAGGTGTGAAACAGCCACCTTCTTATTGTTTGTTAAATCCCCCAAAGCAGCTACAGACAAGGAAAAGGTTATAGTTATAGAAGGCAAGAAGGATGTATGTATCATGGTGGAATCTTAAGGAAAATACTGCACGTACGAACCTTTGTGAATATACTCATATGAAAATCACAGTTTCTGACAGATCCTTCTTGCACAGCATGAAATTGCAGTAATTGTTTTCCCCACCTAATGAAATTCAATGCAGTTATTCATGTTAGAAATGTTACTAGTCTATTTAAAATTCATTTTCAGCCCCTTGAAATTTCTTGGATGTCTGCTATCCTTAATATGACTTAACCTGTACTATCCCCATGTGTAAGCTAGGGTTCTCTGACAGCAATGCTGACTCTGTGAACTTAGGCAGATCATGAGAGAGAGGGCAGGAAGAGATGGATCAATGATTGGCTCTCATGGCCCTTTCCTACATGTCCATGTGGTTAGGAAGGAATTTTCCTCCAGACCAGACTGGCCAGGGATCCTGAGGGTTTCTATGGACATATCAGAGATCACTAGGTATGTGTGAGGTGATAGTTGTGAAAATGTTGCACTGTGCAGAAAGTTGGACTAGATGACCTTGGAAGTCCCTTCCAGCTGAGTTTCTATGTTTCCTCAGGTTGCCACAGGTTGTTCTGATGCTTAAAGTAGATCACCTAGCATTGACCAGAGCCAGTGCTTTTTCTGTTGTTGCTCCCAACCAACGAAATGAGCTCCCTGAGTGAGAAGGTGGCAGCGCTTCTGGAAATCTTTAGAGGGTACCAAAAAAAACTTTTAATGGAGTTTGGCTGTAAGCATTTTGATGACAGAAGTTTAAGACAAATTTATATACATATGTTTTAGTAGCAAATAATTAGTGGGGAGATTAAGATATGATGGGAATGTGATAATAGTGTGTACATGGATATTATGACTGTACTTTTGGATTGCCCATCTAAGGAACTGAATCTTGAGGTTATTTTTATGTAATTGTATATTTTATTGTATGTACTTGTGTAACAGCAAAAGGTACATCCCCATGTGTAAGCTCGGTATATAGGTATTTTATGGACAAAATTATGTAGAAACTTTTAAGTACTGATCTTTGGCCACAATAAAATTCATTCATTTGATGACAGAAGCTGCCTTGAACAAATACAACAAAACATGTTGGGGGTCTAAATATTTTAAGAAAAAAATAATAAATATTTGAGTAAAATTCAGTGGAGAGTTTGCATCTAGTTTTTTGTGTATTGAAATACTGTAAACATCTCCCTTTTTGAAGAGGTTTTTTCACATTTTTCAGTGATCAGGAATCCTATATATGGAGGCAGAACAGGCAGAAACCAAGTAAATTCATACTAACTGAAGGGTGATTACATGCAGTTTTGACTCAAAATCAAACGGCATATGCACATACTTGTCAGATGACTGCCTGGATGTTCTTTAACTCCTAATGTACATTTGGATTTCATACAACAACAAGAAGCATTTTGATTTATATCTCTTCTTTCTCTTGTAAGTAGAATCAAAGGGGCTTGCAAACTCTCCCTTCCTGTCTCCACAGCAGAAACCTTGTGAAGTTGGCAATAAATAGTTTTCTTCCTTTAATTTCAATGAGGTGTCTTTAAAAAATGCAGATGCAGATATGAGAATCTTAGGAGCTTGGAGAACTGATCTACCACCCATTGAGAGGCACTGGCTAGACTTGTTCTCTGTGGCAGAACAGAAAAACTAAAGATGGTCTGTGGAGGGCAGGTCTACCCAATGCTATTCAATGGTGGTAGATCAATTCTCAGAGCAGCTAAGATTCTCATATTCATGTGTCATTGCAGATTACTCATCAGTAAAAAAAAGGAAAAGTATATTTTGCCAGAATCAGCAGGATGAATGAGTATTGTTTCTGTCATATTCATGGGATGCAGCACCAGCATTTTTTTCCTTTTACTTTATTAAGGAAAATTGAATTTGTCAGATTGCCAATAAAAGAAAGGTGTGTATTTGCTCAAATTCAGCCCAGTAGCAATACCATTGATTGGGATGGTCGACGGTGTCAGAAAAACTAATTGAAACCCAATCTAATAAAATTACTGACTTTAAAAAAGAAATTCCAGTCAATTATTGATCATTCACCATGTAGTTGTTAATCTGAGAGGCACATGCAGGGGAAATATAGCCTTAGGGCTACTTCAAGCTTTCAACAGATTGTAAGACATAGTTCCACATTCAAACAAGTATAACTGCAGCAATGTTTTGTAACACATTTGTAATAAAATGTAAAAAGCTGGGTTTAAGAGAAACGTTCATATGATATGATGCTCATTTCATGTTATAGCATCTCTAGGGCTTGCCCTTTGAATCATCATCATCATCATCATCATCATCATCATCATCATCATCATTTACTCAGCCTAGACTAAGTACAAAACAAAAGCCCAATTCAGTGATTAAGATGATCCACTGGAATTTATGCAATAATTAAAACATCAGGACAGCTAAAAACTGGTGGAACCATTGTCTGGAGAAAGTCACAGAAAATGAGATCAAAACCTTGTGGGACTTTTGAATCCAAATGGACCAAGTGTTGGCATATAACACACCAAACTTCACAGTGATCAAGCACAAGACAGTGACCATCACAGACATAGCAACACCTGGTGACAGTAGAATCGTTGAAAAAGAACATGAGAAGCTCACTAAATACCACAATTTAAAAATTGAGATTCAGTGACCATGGTTCAAACAAGCTGAGGTCATCCCTGTGGTAATCGGCACCCTGGCCACCATTTTAAAAACATTAAAGTGGCACTTGAAAACATCTTCAAATTGACAAAATCAACATCTGTCAGATTCAGAAGGCAGCCCTGCTTGGATCCGCATGAATACTACACCGATACATTACAACATCCTAGGCCTCTAGGTGAGGCTCCACTTCTAATGAAAGGCCAACAACAACCAACAGCTAAAGAACTGGTGGCTGTGATATTAAACAAAATTAAATAATAATAATTAAAAAAACTTTGTTTCCTCTTAGTTTAAATCTTCAAAATTCCGAGTAAATTCTACCTCCATTACTGCTATAGGGCATAACCGCATAATAAAAACCCTGCTGGATACGATCATTGACCTAACTAGTCTACCAGATCCTCTGAAGATGCCAGCCACAGATGCGGGTGAAACGTCAGGAGAGATTGCTGCTAGAACATGGCCATACAGCCCAGAAACCACACAGCACCCCACTATCTAGTCTAGTGTTCTGTTTTTCACATAATGGCCAACCTATTAATATGGAAAGCCAATATTTGGAAATCCCAAATGTACAGATATTAAATGAAGTTGAATCAAAGCCAGTCTCCTTTCTAAGACTGACAAACAGATTTCCCTCACAAATCCCTATCTTTGATGTCAGAGTCTACTTTTACCAATCATAGCAAAATTCCACCTCCATCAAGTACCTGGTAATGGCTTTGAACTTCCATGACAAATAGCTGATCTGCTCTAAACTGGATCATCCTTTGTTCAAAAAAGGATTAAGTCTGCTATGATGGTCCAATGTATAATGGAAAGGACTACCTTTATTGTAATGCAGTCAAGGGACCCAGACCCTCTAGGTGGCACTCCTGAGTTTTAGCATCTTTTAGGTTTTCTGTCAGTTCTGTCATTAGTAATAAATTCAGTGAGGTAAATCAGTGGTTTAAGAATTGTTTTTGGGAATCTGTTGAGTAGAATGTTTACTTTTTCCTTCACTATCACAGATAACACTGTGACTTCAGAATCAGAGGCCGTTTCTGCACGGGCGGAATATGGCGGCCTGGGGATGGCAAAAACGCTGTCCCCAGGCCGCCATTCGCACAGGGGGCGCAGCTGCTTCACAGCAGTGCCGCCCTCACGCCGCCCGCCTGGCGCCGAGCCGGCGTTTTCAGAGTGCACTGGGAAGCGCACTTTTCTTAAAACGCCGGCTGGAAGCCGCTGCCGTGCGAACAGCAGCGGCTTCCTGGCGCTTCCCCCCCCCCACTCCCTGCCTTCACTCACCTGCTCTCCGGCGCGTCACCGGGGCCTGGGGACACACCCCCCGCTCTGCGACATGGAAGCAGGCGCGCAAGGCAGGGGAGGCATGTCCCCAGGCCCCGGTGATGCGCCGGAGGGCCGGAGAGCAGGTGGGTCGACCGGGCGACGGCGCCCAGCGGCGCCGTCTTCCCGGTTTTTTCTGGGACCGTCCATGCGGACGGTCCCAGCATCATCGGGTCGGCGTCAGAAATGCTGACCCAAGCCCTTCCGCCTCCGTGCGGAAAGGGCCAGAGAATGATCTCATGGAATCACAAGACAAATCCTAGGTCAAATGCCATAGCTTTTCATGGGACCAGCATTGCTGTCCTGTCAAGGGTGAGGAATCAGGGAGCTGGAGACAACAGCAGTTAAGGTTAGGTGTTGTTTCAAAAAAGGCAGAGGGTGAATTGAAGTATTAAATACGCCTGCAAGAACAAGGATGCTAGCCTTGTCATTAAAGATGCCACACCTGATTATGTTGGTGAGTACTCTGACAGTTGCCATGACGTGGATGACTCAGGGAAGCCTGATTTTATCAGATCACAGAACCTAAGCAGGTTCTATCCTGGCTCGTATTGGGATGGAATATCAAGGTCACTGCCACCCGAGGGCGGGACTGGTACAGATCAGAGTCCCCAAACCGCAATAACAACACAACACTCTTGTCTGTGGGGTAAATTTTTTTGGCCATAGCCAAAACCATTTTATTGACCAAGGATGAAAGAAGTGTGAGGTGCAGCATGGGACTTGATCTGTACACTGGACAGCCCTGATGCTGTCCCCCAATGCAACCTTCCTCCAAAACCAGTTGTTGGAGGAGACCATTTATCTTGTGCAGCAATGTGAAACTCAGCTGGGTAGAAGGCCCCATACTGAAGAATAGTTACACCACTAAGGGGAGCAAGCCTCAGTAGTCCCTGCCTGGGTGTCCTGACTCATGGCTTGCTCCACCCCAAACCTCTCACAGAAGTACCACCAAAGAGGGTAGCTCCCCAGCTCCCTCACCATCAGATCAGTTCCCATGTGCAACCCACCAGTCTGGCTATACAGTGGACACATGCATTAACATTGCACAAAAGGGGGGAGGTGGGTGGGAAAAAACATGTTTCCTCCTGTGTACGAGGGCCCCCAGGCTAGTTGGAGGTGTCTTAACTGTTTCATCCATGGAGGTGTCAATTGCTAAGTAGATGAGGAGGAGTCTGTACTCCAGTCCCAATAATTATCCTATCATAAAATTTTGTTTCCTAATGGGCTATTAAAATGTTCTTAGCATGATTAACTCCCCCCATGCCCTTGTGCATGATATAGTCATGAATGCGTAGGGATAAGGGGAGAGGGTAACACCCCCCACCCCATTCAAGACTCCTTAGGTTTATTTAAATCTTGCATAGACAGTTCTCTCTCGTGGACATTAAACAGGAAAACATCTGTCTTTGCCAATTGGTCACCTGCTGACATCAGGGATTGGAATGCTGGTCAGTCACTATGAAAAGAAAACTGAATTGTTTTTTTTATTATATTTGATATAAGTTTACTAGATTATTTTGCAGAATGTCCCACTGTTCATTGAGGTCATTGTTCTCAAAGCTAATTTCTCCTATTTTCCCATCCTCTGGGTCTTCACATAAACTGCATAGGTTACCCAGGCATAGAAGTGACATTTAGAACATGCAGAGCAATGGAAATTCAACTAAACTGGAGACTAATAATTGTGAATGAGGGGTTACAGGAGGTGGGGGGGGGAGGCAATCCTGCAGAAAAGTACAGGTAGAGATGAAGGGCTTATATCTGATGAGATTTGATTATTTGGTCGGAAAGATCTGGGTATCACAATAAGAGGATCACCTTGAAGTGCAAACCATACCTTATTGGTATTGCTTATTGTAGTTATACCTTGCTTTTTAATTCCAAATCAAGTATACTTTTTTACACTGTCTAAAATTACCAGAAATGCCTAAGTTTCCTGGACCTGTGAAATTTTTATCAGGCCTGCCAAATTCATGATAGGATTGGTTAATTTCTGATTTGGGAAGCTTCCCAAATGTTAGAAACAACAGATTCTATGATGTTTATTAATTTGCTTACTGCATTAGCAAGATTTGCAGAAGGGGGGTGGGGACTTGGAGAAGTGCCTCTGATGCTACATCACTTCTGGGGAAAACTCAAAAGTGACCTTCCTTTTTTAGAGAGGCATGTCATCACTTCTGGGTGATACAACATTATCATCCAACAGTGGTTTTTTTTTTAAAAAAAGTCCTCCTCCTGTTGGCTTTTGGAATGTTGGTGTACAACTGGAATGGGAGATCCCTGCCCCAGCATGCAAATAGCAAGAATATTTATTTAAAAATATCTATTAAAAAGAACAAATAGTACACATAGGGATAAATGGGTCTGGCAAAAACAGGATGTATGTGTGTAGCTTTAAATAGCAAACTTATTTTGATATCCTCATATAGTTCATGTTCATTCTGCATGAATAAAGCATGCTGAATTTATTTATTTATTTTTATAAATTCATACAAACTGAAGATAATCTAGCTCAGGAAGGTCCCCGTTGTTAAGAGCTTTAAGTTTAGATGTAGAAACAGAGATAGTAACCCTGACATTTCATCAGCCTTCTTTGGTGTAAATGACAAAGAAAAAAAATCATTCCCAGTGAGGTTCACAGGCAAAATCTGTATTTTTAATTAACATAATCCTTGAATACTTCTTACTACATGAAGACTTGCAAAATTTTAGTAAGGAACACATAACATTTCTCCTTTCAGAGAAAGAGATAAAAGTCAAAAAACGGTTTAATTTTATATTCCAAGACAGAATGGAATATGGGCAAATACAAACTATACTACTTATCTATTAATTGGAGATTTTTTAAGACAGCATTTTCTTCCCCTGAGGGTAACATTAAGCAATATGTAAAGATCCAGCAATATTAAGATTGCAGAGTTAGACAGCCAAAGATTCCTTAATCCATCATTGTGAAATATATATAATGAATTTTAAGTAGGAAGATTGAGAAAATGGATTCCTAGAACAAACATAATTTAGGATGTACAACAAAATATATTTGGGAAACCTTAGAGAATAAACAAAAATATGCCAACATATGCCTTAATAAGGCAATGTTGCTTCATCAGATGCATAGCAGGCATAATGAGACACTTTTATAACCAAGATATGGGGGCGGAGAGATTAGTTTCTTTTAGGCATTGTGTGCTGCTGAGAACATGTGCAGTTTCCCAAAAGCCATTTCCACATTTTCTAATCTCTCTAGCTATTACTGGCATACATTCAAGCACTACCCAAGCAGAAAAGCAAAGTTCAAAGAGTGGCCTGACATGAATGCATCATACCACCTTATGATGGGGTGGCAGTAAGAACCCAACTACTTTTGAGTTAACCATGTTGAAGGCTGGATTGTTTTAAGAATGTTTTTCAGACATTCATGACATCTGAATTCTTTTCATTGCTTCCTGAGCAGGTGATTGCCAGGCCACAGCCTAAAACCCTGGGAAGATTTGGGGGCAGATGCACCAACATCATGCTGACACACAACATCACTTCATGTGAAAATTTGAAGGAACATAATTATGTCAGTGAGAGTGCACTAGGATTCACTAAATTTTATGGCTAAAACAAAGAGGTTTTACAAAACCCAGGTATTATGTGCCAACACAATACTGGTATGCCCCATGTGCTGCAATTTTCCTCTCACTGGCCATTTAGAAGCTAATGAGCAACAGGGCAGTTTGTCAGGAGATCTCCTGCCATAGCCTAGTCATAGATATCATAAAAGGCATAGCCTGCAGCATAGCTATATGGACAAGTAGAGCCTACAGCATAGAATGATTGGCAATATGGTAGTCAATCAGATTCCTGCTCTAAGTTCACAGCAGAGACAGGTGTGTTCAAAACAATACCTATTTATTAACAAGAAAAGACAAGAATAGGAGCAACTTATTTCAAGACAAAGAGCATATGCAATCTAGAATTCTGACAAAACTCTATATCAAGGACTCTACTCCACAAGAGTAAACCAATACATACAAATATCAGAGGGGAAGAATTTGTTATGTATGCTGTAAATACACCAAATGCACATCCGTGTGCTTCCATTTTCTGTAAGACTAGAAAGAGGAAAACCAAATCAAGGCATATAGCCAATGTGCTAAATGGCATTGTTTCATTGTTTGACCTTGGCTTTCCATGCTATTGAGAACAGATTTGTCCATTACTGATTTAAAAGACAGAAATTTTAAGTTGGCTCTTTAGAAATAAACCAAATGAAGATTTTCACAATTACAATAGTGCTAAAAGGCAATAACAAGTGAAAGTCTATCCTTTCTGCTCTTGTGTTGGCCAACCAGAGTTGATTGGCCACTGTGAAACAGGAAGTTTCACTGTACAGACCACTGGTCTGATCCAGCAACGTTGTCTTACATTCTTATGTTGCCTAATATACCTTGAAATAATATACCAAAGTTGGCTAATATACCTTGGAATAATTGAACAAAGTTGGTTAGTAAACTACACATATTCTTACAGATTTTTCATTTGCTGTACTCAAATATATATATGTACAACTGTCTGTTGCAGTGGTCCCTGCATTTCATGAATCTAGTGTTTCATTCCTGCAGTGCCTTATGGGTATAAACGAATGGTTTAGTAATTTCTCAGATTCAGGTTTTCCCCCATTTTTGATGATTGAAGCTATATTTTCTATTTATTTTATTTTTTATTTTATCAGTTTTATATATCGGCATCCCCCGAAGGGCTCAATTTATTAATTGATTGAATGGAACCTTATCCAATCTTCCATGATGTCAAAGGGAATTGGTGCTCTTGTTCCATCGTCTTCCTCCGCACTTATGGCTTCAGCAGTAGGACTATCAGCTGCTGCTGGCTTGCGTTCTTTCAGAATAGTCAGGAATTCTTTGGCTCCCCTTTTTCTGAAGACAACTTTTGTCACTTCTTGAGTTGATATGTTTTCCTAATCACTTATTTAAAACTATATTCTCTTGAGAAAAGAGCAGCCAATAAGATGTTAAGTAACAAAATTCTCCTTGTATCATCAGTTAAAAGCTCATCTTCCTTATTGAGCAACTGACTCACAGTTTCCAAAGTCTCTAGAAAATAGTTTTTTTTTACAAATGTAGCAAATAATGGGAATCTCTTTCACCTTTCAATAATCTCTAGAAACACTAACGGTGTAACATGCAAGTCTCAGTTAACACATGAAAGAGCTGAAATAGATTTCAAATTTAATTTCATTTTCATTGAATTAATTTCATTTGAAGAACTTTGATAATTTTTTTTAAAAAAACAGAAAATCCCCCCCAATTCGGCGGCAAGCAGCTTTGTTTAAACAATTTTAAAAAACAACAACAGAAAATCCCCCCCCCCGATTCAGCGGCTAGAATTTAAACAAGTGTCTAAACAAAGCTACTTGCCGCTGAATCAGGGGGACTCTCTTTTTTTGTTGTTTAAACAAAGGCACTTGCTGCTGAATCCCAAATATATACAAGCTGATCCGAATACTTTGCATTTGGTTGGCATCGAATGTGAGCATATTGTATTCGGGCTAAATATGGCCCAAATATGTCTGAATTGGCTGCAATTCAGCCATTTTCAGTGATTTGGGATACCCAAAGCCTACTTGTAACCAGCCATACCTGTGGTGGCATGGAGGGGAAGACAATAGTCTTTCTGCCTGGAGTGCTGCCCTATCTAACCTGGGGGAACAATGCCCTGAATGGAACAGCCCATTTGAATTCAGAACTCCATATTGGGACTGTGTCTGACCTCTCAGTAAAAAACTGCCTAAATTACCTCCTCCTTCAACATCATACTCACGAAACAGCATTTAAATATGAAGAACAGCACCCCTGGACAAACCAGTTGAATTAAATTGAATTGGAACCTTTAATGGTACTTCAAAAAGTGCTTTCGTTTTCCCAAGAAGAGACTCTCACAGCTAAAAGACTGTATCTCAACTTCTGACCTTGGATTCATCTTACATTCCAGCTCTTCATGCCTTTTGCAGTACGGGATATACTCATATACTGGGGTGGTCTGAAGGTTCTGGCAGAACCACTTTTTTCTCTCTTACTCATGTATCTACCAATAAAGGCTTCTTAACCATCAAGTTACAGAGTCTGATTTGGATCACAGGTTCAGAATTTGACAGCATCAATTGTCTTCTACTTTAATAAAAGAAGAAGAGTTGGATTTATACCCCCCTTTATCTCCTGTTGGAGACTCAAAGGGGCTTACAAACTCCTTTCCCTTCCCCCCTCCCAACAAACACCCAGAACGGTGGGTAGGGCTGAGAGAGCTCCGAAGAACTGTGACTAGCCCAAGGTCACCCAGCTGGCGTGTGTTGGAGTGTACAGGCTAATCTGAATTTCCCAGATAAGCCTCCACAGCTCAAGCAGCAGAGTGGGGAATCAAACCCAGTTCCTCCAGATTAGATTACACCTGCTCTTAACTACTAAGCCACTGCTGCTCCCAGCAAACCTGCAAACTTCTTCATATATATTATGACATCTCTCCTCCTAATAGTTGTAGAGCACTATATATTGAGGCCTTGTATAGGAAAAAAATAATTTTGATTTATTAGACTGAGATGCAAATATTCATGAGTAGTGTTTGGAATTTACAGATCCATAGCCCAAGTAGGTTTTTAGTTCCATGTGATTGCTCAAGGTAGCCTCTATTCAATGAAGCATGTGGAATGGTTGGTATTTACTGATGATAACACAGCCAATATTAAATTTATTACTTTTCTCTCCAAGCCTGAAATGTGTATTTGTAGAGCATGAACCCTTATCAAGGATGATTGCAGTTTTAAGGTTGCTGTAGATCAATAGTTAGGTGAGTGAAGAGCCACGTGGATCAATTTATACATAATTATAGGTACTGGATGCTTGTGCTTGGAAGCCAAAATGTAAGAGGAGACATGGCAACAATCCCAGAATCATACAGTTGAAGGGACTTTAAAGGTCACTTAGTTCAATTTCTTGTAATGGTCCTAAAATAAATCATTCATGATAAATGCTCAGTCTTATCTTGTATCATGGGCAGATTTCAAAACACCCCTGTCCCCCAGGGGGGAGAATATTATCCTCTTAATTCTTCTTTAACTAATTAGTCCCTAAAGTCCAACGATCCATTTCTGCCCCTCTTTTTTAGGAATATGTTAGACTCCTCTTTTGGTTTCTGTTTAGAATCATTTCTATTTTGTTCAAAACAAAAATTTGAAAAGAGGATGGAGGTGCTACAAAATTTTAGAATTTTATTCTGAAGATACTTAGAGGCAGGCAGTATCTTCCCAAACTTTCCTGACTTTCTTTAGAGCACCACTTTTTGGTTATAATATCAAAAAAGGCCTGTAAAGGCTGAATTTACAAAAGAGCACCTACAGGTATACAGAAAACTACAAAAACAAAGCCAAGACAAGTCCAATTTGAAAGAGAAAAAGAGAAGAAGAAGAATGAATGGCTGTCCCTAAAAAAGGAAATTTAGAAAAAGAACAATGATGGTATGGGGGAGGGGAATGGGGGGAAATGGTGTGGGAGGCAATCAGCGACTGGCCACTCCAAAAGCCATGGGGAACAGTTCCATTTTTATAGGTCCTGTAAAACTGTCCAAGGTCCCGTGGGGTCCTGATGGCTGGAGGCAGAGCATTCCACCAGAGTGGGGCCAGGGCAGTGAATGCCCTGGCCCGAGTAGAGGCTAGTCGCATCATATGATCCATCCTATACATTCTAATTGTTTTTTTAAAAAAAAAATACACATATACCATACATTTGTTCAAGTTAGTTTTGTATGGTATATATACATTTTGTTACAAAAAAGGAAAGAAATTATCACTGGTCTTGAAAACCAACAGCACATCAAGTGTATGAAAGAATTATTTTGGCACCATTTTTTCTATGTGTTCATCTTCACGTAGAAAAGTGTTGTTTTCCTGTAATGGTCTGTAGAATTTTCTTTGGGACTTTAAAGAGGTGACTGACTTTTCTCACAATCAGTTACCAGCTCACTTCTACAAATGATTAATCATTTCAGCTTCTGTGATGGTTTTCTTATATGAGCAGTCTAACGATGGAACAACAGAATCCATAAGACTGTGGTTAATCTCCTACAAACTGAAAAGCACAAATTGTACTTTCTTTCAGTTTATAAATTGCCGTCTCACCTGATGTTGTAAGTGTTAACAAAGTAGACCACTTCGCATCAGCATTTTTTCAAAGACTGGTTATTAGAATAAACTATTGAGAAGTGATTTTAACATGCCAAAATTCTATATGGCGCAGCCCATTTTAGGAAAAGACTGCCTGGGAAGGAAATGAATGTTAAAATATTACTACATAGAGGCAAATAAGCCAAAGAGTCAACACCAGGGATTAGTTCCAGGGAACTGAAAGAAGATGTATGGTCAAAGCAGAAGTCTGATCTTCCAAGGTGTCTGAGGACCAGGGTATCATGTGCTAAGATTCAGTCAAGTGAAGTCTAAAGATTAAGTGGAGGTAACATCCCTGATAGTGAGGTTGAACTGGCCAGGCCACCTCTGTATGTCTGTACGTGCCATCAAACCCCAACCATATTAATGTTTTTCAATGAAACCAGAACAATAAGAAAGGTCCAGTTTCTCCATCAGTATAGAAGTACTGTCTAAGATTATGGGAAAAGCTGATATTCCTGATGCACCTAGTAAAGACAGACATAAATCCAAATAGATATGAGGAGGTCTCTTGCAACTATAGTAAAAAAGGAAACACAATATTCTTAAGCCTTCTTAATTCTTTTGATTTATATCTGCCCCCTCCCCCACAGAGGGCACAGGGCAGCTAACAACTATGTAAAATACAACAGTTTAAATTATTCCATCCTTAATATAATCTGAAAACCCAATAAACCATCTAATAAACCTTAAGAGTCCAATCCAGAGGAGGGCTCTTAAGGGCCACTCCACTGGTTATGAGGGCACCTACACCTCCAGGGGGTTGTCACAGATCTTTAAAGCACCCACATCCAGAAGTGCAGTTGTCCATAGTGCCCATCTGGTGTGGAATTACATGCAGATGGAGGAAACAATCTGGCCCAGGGGTACAGTCAACTGCAGATGACCTTCACTGGTATTTCAACACCTAAACGCCACTGTGGTTAGCCTTGACCTTGTGCCATCATTTTTGTGGTGCAAGTTCCTTTCCCCTACAGGGAACAGGAGGATTTCACAGTTTTCCTTCTGCCCGTATTTCAAGGAAATCTTATAGTAAAAGGTGCAGCTGCAATACAGCTGTACCTTCCTTAGTTGCCACACTTCCCTGCCCCCATCTGGATTGGGCTTCTCATTTTCCAATAGCACAGGCTTTACCATTTTTAAAAGAATAGATCTCCCAATATTAGATGGTAAAAACAGGGGTACATTTGGTGTTAGGAGGCAGTCAAATACATATCACCTCCTCCCATGCTATATTCAGTTTTTTGTTTCATTAAATACCAACATTTAGCATTATTATAATATGATTAGTCATAAAAACTTTGTAATAGGTTATAATGTGCATTGAAACTCATAATATATTGCTGAGACATACACAGCCTTCTGCACCATTTTTTAAAAAAAACTAACCTAGATTTTAAAAAACAAACACAATAATGATTCTCAATGGAGGTAATTATCCAGATCATTCCAGAGACTGTCTTCTTAAACAGGCTTATACAGCCCAGCAGAACTTACCTGTTTGTATGGTTTCAAAGCAAGAGAACTTTTAATGCCTGGAGTCCATTCCTTACTAACAAGAGGGGAATCCTGCATACTTTTGGGCTCTGTGTCTTTGGCCTTATTAATAAAATATGAAGGCCAAAAGTAGAAATTGTATGAAGGATTATATTTCAGTAAGAATGCACTTCATTCAAATGGCATTTCAGTGTTGACATGCCTTTCTGTTCATGGAATATTTCAGACAGAAAACGTAAAGAGGAAACTAAGGAGAAAGCAATAAGAATCAAGAAGCGACTGTGAAAGTGGTAGTGGAAGAAGAGACCTTCACAAAGAAATGAGAACAAAATTAGGTTTTGAGACAGCAAAAAGAGAACCTGGAGAACAGGGAAACAGCTGTATTATGAATAAAACCCCACCATTCTCAGGAAGCTCAATGTTATTACACCTTTGTAACATCTATGTCTTGTATTATTTTGTTTGTCAAAGCAAAAATGCCAGCTTTCCAACATACTTCAGTGAAAATTTTATTTTCATTTAAGAAGGGTTTCCCTCCAGTTTTCTTATGAAATACTTTTCAATACAGACTCTGAAATAAACTGAAACACCTGCCAATCATATTATGTGACTGTGAGAGCAGAAGCGAGAGAAG
This sequence comes from Sphaerodactylus townsendi, assembly GCF_021028975.2. NCBI lineage: Eukaryota > Metazoa > Chordata > Lepidosauria > Squamata > Sphaerodactylidae > Sphaerodactylus > Sphaerodactylus townsendi. The sequence continues at coordinate 53,511,672 of NC_059434.1, read as the reverse complement.
GAAACCATTTAAAGCTTGATGAACACAGAAGCTGTTATTCAAGTAGAAAGTCTCCCAACTGCTTGCCAGTTAACAGAGCAAGCCCATAGTGTGAATGATGCTTTTGTTAGCACTAGGCAAGTGGTATGCTGGTGCTAACAGAACCTAGAAACCTCCCACTAAGTTGCAGAGCTGTGCAATATGACATTTTGATTTGATTTGATGTGAAATTTAATTCATATACTGCCCTCCCCCGGAGGGCTCAGGGCGGTGTACAACACAATAATAAACAGCAATACATTAATACAGTAGGACTAGCATGAACCATGGATAAACAACAATAAGCCAGTATAATGAGCATAATAACAACATTGTTTGCAATAAACCTTAACATAGCCCAACACCAATTCAATAATACTTAATACACAGTAAAACTAAACATTTCTATCACAGGTCAACATTTCATTTAAAAAAATCTAATCACTGAGCGTGTTTCAAAATCCACCCGTTGCCAACCATGTAGAGGAAGAGTTAACTACTCTCCTTAAATGTGGGTCAGGATTTTGAACGCACACACGACTCAGAGAAAAAAATTGCTTTTAAAACATATTTCTGAAGTTTATTGAACTCAGTGCCATTCAACAAACTATAGTAAGCTGGTATACCATGCATACAATCAGTTGAATAAGAGCAAATAAAGGCAAAACTATTGAACCAACTAAAATCAAAATATAAAACTTATCCATGATTGCTTAGTGGTTATATCAAAAAGCAAGCAAGTCTTATTGTAAAAAAAAAACCAGACTCTAGCTGGAATGAGGTAGCATTGTATAGTATCAGCAGTTATAGGCGGGAAGAAGCAAAAAAAGGGTACCGCTATTACAATATTGAAAAGCAGATATAGAGACATTACACATCAGGTGATCTAAGCGAACCAATCACAAAATGATGCCAATTAATTAAGGCAGTTGGTATGATTCCTCATTCTTATTAGGTGTTGTGTCTGAAGGTTTATTGAAGTTTCAACCATCAGCAAAACTTTACGCAGCTGGGCCAAGACCTTCAATTAACCGCTACTTGGTACCAGGGTGGAAGAGCTGGTGGGAAGCCAAAGATAGGCAATTATTTTCGAGGACTGTTTCATGGAAAACTTACAACAAAAGGGCTGAGATTGAGCTATTACAAAGTTAACACCAAAATGGCTGCGATTAAGTTAATACAAAATGGCTGCGGTTAAGCTAATACAGATACTTTCTCTACAAGGCCAATGTCTCCTTTCCCTTGACCAGTCTACTGGGGGTTTCTGCCACCAGCCCCATTGCTTAGTCCAGGGGTAGGGAACCTTTAACACTCAAAGAGCCATTTGGACCCATTTTCCACGGGAAAAGAAACACTTGGAGCCACAAATAATTTTTGTCATTTAAAATAAAGATAACACTGTATATATTGGGGTTTTTTAACGTTTTACTCCGCTCATTCTGAGAAGCGCATGGATGCGTCCGCCTGCTGCCTGCAGGGCGGGCAAGGATGGGGCCAGCAGCTCGGCCTCGTCGGCCGCCGGGAAAGCGCCCGCCCAGCTCCAGCAGGGTGAGAGAAGCCCGCGAGTGTGGCCCAGCCCGACCATGGGCAAATGAATTAGCGCCACGCCCTGCTGCCTGCAGGGCGGGCAAGGATGGGGCCGGCGGCTCGGCTCATGGAGCCGCAGTGCAAGGGCAGAAGAGCCGCATGCGGCTCTCGAGCCACAGGTTCCCTACCCCTGGCTTAGTCCATTGTCACTTATTTGTTGGAGGTTGCGATCAGTGCAAAGCCTCGATGCCATTTGTTGACTACAGGCAGCCCAAGCCAGTTCAAAAAAATCCATATCTGCTCTCATTAAAAGTCCCAGTCTGTGGCTGCAGGGAAGCCTCTACCATTGGTTCCCTGCCTCTCGGCTCCTTGCCATTCAATGTGGTGAGATAGTTCTACTACTGCCCTGTACCTGTCCTTGCCAGTGTTGTAAGCCTTGAATTCTTTGCTGTGTGTCTGACACCGATTCTCCCTTATCCAACTCTCCAAGAAGACCATCGCCATCTGATCTCTGCACCTGCTGTTTTGAAGGAACCCCTGTCACTGGCTCCCCACTATTCCACCCACCAGGGGGGCTTCTGTCACCAGCCCCCCCCAACTGGACCACTGGAGCCGGGCTCCGTCGGTCAAATCTGGGGTTCGTTACCAGTCCTGGATGCCGACGTCTCTCAACAACTCAGTGGCTCAGCAAAACGGGAGTCAGAGACATGTTGATTCCACAGCACTGTTGATTCCCTACACTTGCTTGCCACCACCACAAAAAAGTAGTTTACTAAAAAGATTTTCCGTCTAATTTGCTAAAAGGGTTTTCCATCTAATTTAACTAACTTTAAAGGTTTGAAAAAGGAAAATAATCAGAGCTTTTCCTTAACGAACTACTCCAGGCAACATCTTGGATTTTCGGGTTTAGGGCTGGGTGATTTATCCCGCCCCCCCCAGACATGGCATCTAGTTTGATTGCACAATTGCAGCTTTTCCTGTAGTTCTTTCCATGATTAAAAGAGTTTAAGTCTTCTGCCCACTTAGTCCACATCAATGATGTTATTAGTGATCATTCAGGTGACACCAAAAAAGTGAGCAGAAGTTCTGGTCTACAGTGAACATCTGAAATAGGGTTTTCATGTAAAGCAGTGGTAGCAATCTACATAAAGAATTCACTTTCTGTGTTAGCATGACATTGCTTTTAGGATTCCATTAAAAGTCTGCATACTGATTCTTTGCAAGTAGAAATGTATTTGCTAAAACTAAGTTTTCCCTGTACTAGAGGGCTTTACATATCATAACCCAAACTTTGTTAAAGATTTCCTTTTACAAGCCATTTAACAATAACATAAACTCCATTTGAGCCAGTTTATGGCAGATATAAGGTGTTATACATAATCTGCTTAGCAGCTTTGCATGCACTGCTTATACAGACAGAATAATAATAAAGTTATATGAAGTTGCCTTGCCTTGCCAAGAGAAATATTTTATCACTTCAAATTAAGCCTACTTCTAAGCAAGCATTTAATTAACTAAACAAGATACAGTAGTGGTTGTTGGTCAATTAGAGATATAATAATTGCTCCCAATTAGATGATTAGAATAGGATAAGTGGGCAACAAATAAAAATAGAAGATTAAAACCACTTAAAATGCATCTTATAGTATGTAAAACTAACAAACATGGGCAACAACGTTAACATATTTTAATGAATTTCACTGCTTATTTATCGTACACATATCTTTCTCCAGGAGAAATTTCTAACAAAAAGAAAATGGTATTTGTCTTTCTACATTTATGTTATCCATGAGAACTTCCAGAATGTACTGGATTTTTTTAAATTAAAAAAAAAGAAATTAGGGGATTCAAGTGAAGATACGTATTCCATTTTCATGTTATCTCTTGACCTATTTTCCTATGCCTTTAATCCAGTCAAAACATTTAAAGATAGCAACTAAAATACTAACAAAAAATGAAAGTAACATCACCACTATTATGAAACATTTATTTCAAACATGGTGGCAGACACCCCGCCCACCTTCCTGACTGGGGCCTGAATTCGGCCGAAGTGGAACGGGGGGCCTAGAAACAGCAGGGAGCCTGCTACGACGTCCGCGCCGAAGCCCGTGGCGAGAAACGCCCAACCGGCAAGCCTAGAAATCGACCTCGAGGCTGTGGCGGCTTCGTTTGCTGCGGCGGCGGCCTTGTTGATTACGGCCACGTCAGCAGTACGTGTTCAGCTGTGGAGAGTGTTGCAGGTGAACCAGAGGACAGGCCAATTGCGAGGCGAACGACAAGAACTATCCCTCAGAGTGACGGGGCCATTAGGTAAAGAAAATCTCCGGGTGCTTGGCTGCATTTTTTCATCTGGATTTGAGGAGCCGGTGGTGAGAGAGCCGTGCGAATCATATCCTAAGGAACAAACTCCGGCTTCGGAGCGACACGAGGAAGATCTAGGTAGGGTGCCCAGTGGCAGGGGGCTCCTACACGCCCAGTGGCAGGGGGCTCTTACGCGCTGCCCCGGTTGCCTGGGATTGTCCTGCCGGCACCTTCGAACTCCCGACTGCCTCAGCAAGCTGTGGATTAACAGCTGGCCTTGGTGGTGGTGGACTATGTGCCTGTTGCTTATATAAGAGCTACCCGGGCATACTTCTGCAGATTTATCGATCTGGTGGCAGTAGCCACTGTCTGTGAACTAACACTCTCTCTTGCTTTACGAGTAAACGCCAGTTGACCAGTGAGTTCCATCCTGCTGATAGCTGGGTTGTTTATGATATTTAGTCTAATGATTGTACATTTTTATCATTGTTAGGATTAGTTATTATAGGATTGGTTAGGCACAGGTGTTGCTGTAGCCTCCAGCCATATGTGATTTAGTATTAGATTAAGGTAGCTAGAGTAGCATTAGTACCTAGCAGTAGGGTGAGCCTGCTCAGTGTGGCAGTGGTTAGCAAGGCTATAGGTTTTGGGGAGGGCAACTGAGCAATGGGGGCACCTATTTTGGGGCAGGGGATCCCGGTGTTGATGGGACGGGGTAGATATAGCGGTAGGCGGCGGCCATATGATAGAAGGCGAACAAGATATGGTTATGCTCGTTCGCCTTCTGACCTCCGACCTATCCCAAGAGACGATGGTGGCGGGGTTCAGGGTTACTCTGCTTCGTTGCTGGTGTTGATCAATGCCAGGTCCATTAACAATAAAACCGCTGTGCTCCGAGATTATCTCGAAGCCCAGCAAATGGACCTGGCTTGTATCACCGAAACCTGGGTGCGTGAGGGTGAAACCATCGCCATGGCAAAGCGAGAGAATCATCGCATACCCGGGTTCGCTGCGGTCATCCTCCACCAGCCACGCGAACACACAGGGCCGGGGAGGGGGGTAGTGGCGATTGTTCATCCATTGGATTCCATTCCCTTCAGGGCGCTCCCCCATCCGGAGATACGCCCGGGCATGGAGATGTCGTCGACCTAGAGTGGTTGGCCGCTTGGAGAGGTTGGCGGTCTCGCCTCTTTGGTGTACCGGTTAAGCTTCGCCAGCGCACGCAGGGGACGACAGCCTGCTCGCGGCTGCTGGAGGCTCAGTGTGGCAGACTGGAGCATTCTGCGGTTCCCCCAGACTGTATTGTTCTGGGGGGACTTTAATGTCCATGCTGACGCCGCCCTCATGTACGAGTGGCCGCCAGACCACAGGTGTCATCCAGCATGGCGGCACTGGAGCCTCTCTCCTGAAGGTAAGTTCTGGTCCCACTCATGAGGTCGGTCACACGCATGGACTTGGTCTTTGGTTTGGGGGTTGATATGGTCATATCCTCTATGGATAGAGTGCCGCGGGATGGTCTGACCATTACAGCCCCTGAAGGTTCGGATTGGCCTGCTGCCGCGCCAAACCCAATCTAGGCGAGGGAGCTGATTTATGCCATACGCCCACGGAGACTGCTATGGATCCAATTGGTTTCCTGAAATGCTCATGCGGACTGACCTGCACTCCGCCCGGCACACTTTCACGATGAGCAGGTGGCAGGAACTGGAACTCCCGAGCTATCCGATGCCATCGAGATTGTTGCTCCCTCGGCGTCCCTCTTAGCCCCCGTGTTCGGCAGGCTCCCTGGTATACCGCAGGAGCTTCGCCATATGAAACGGGTGCTTAGACGACTAAGAAGGCGAGGGTGAAGCGGAAATCTCACGACGGGCTGCAGAGCCTTGAAACATCTTATAGGGACGTTTATGAAGGCCTATGAGATATAACGGAAGGAGGCCCGAAGAGACTTCTTCTCCTCCTCTCTTGCGTCTGCTAGCTCCCCCCTACCGGGCACAATTATTCCGTTATGAATTACGGTCCTTGACCTCCTTATTGCGGAAGGGTCTACAAATCATCGATTGGCATATTAGCTTCTGCGAGGTGCATTTATGAGCTTTTGCAGATAAAGTCGGCTGTCATCTCCGCCGGGACCTTCCTTCACATTATCTACAATTAGTGAACTGGAGGCTCCCTTGCCGTCTTCGGGCCCAAGTTTGGCCCAGTTCTCCTAACTCTCCGAAGCCGTTGTTGACAGGACCTTGGCTGCTGTTAGACCCTACTACCTGTCCTACTGGATCCGTGCCCCTCCTGGTTTATAAAAGTTTGCCGGGCACGAGTTACGAATTCCCATCTGTTGAACATCATCACCGGCTCCCCTTTGGAGCAAGGGGTCTTTCCGGATGGGTTGAAGGAGGCAGTGGTCAGCCGCACTCTTAAAAAGACTAACATCGTTAGATCCGGGGATCTGGCTACGTTACCGATACTCGCCTCTCAATCTTCGCTTCTGGGAACGGTAATTGAGAGAGTGGGTCGTTGGAGCAGTTTCAGTGGTTTCCTGGATGACGCATCGGGCTTCGATCCCTTCCAGTCCCAAGCTTCAGTGCTGGGCATGGGATGGAGATCTCGCTCTTTGTCGCCATCGCGGATACGCCTCCGTGATGCAACTTGACCGGCCGAGGGCGGATCGGCGGCTGCTGGTTCTGTTAGATCTTACCGCAGAAGGCGTTTGATATGGTCGATCACGCACCTTTGACCCACCGCCTGGCCGCTTCGGGTACGGGCACAGTCCTTTCAGTGGATTGCCTCGTTCTCCGGGACCGGAGTCAGCGAAAGTGTGGAAGCCCGGAGATGAAGCCTCCAGTAAGTGCGCTTCAGTGCGGAGAGTACCTCAGGGAGCACTGCTATCTCCGCTATGTATTTAACATCTACATTGCAACCACTCGCTTCTAGTTGGTGCGGAGCTTTGGGCTGAAATCTGCCATCAATATGCTGATGACACTCCTGTAGCTCATTCTGTTGATGGAGGGGGGAGCGGTTTGCCGCCCCTGCTGCCTTCTTACAGCATTGTTTGGAGGCGGTAGCTGGTTGGTTGCAGCAGAGCAGGCTGCAACTGAATCCATCGAAGACGGAGATCCTCTGGCTAGACCCCGCAAGGGTGTGAGGGTTGGGGATTTCCAGCCGCCCGGTGTGGGAGGGGGTTTCATTGGCGCCCGACCCATCTCCGTTCGCAGTCTTGGGGGGTCCCACCTGGATTACGTCTCTTTCAATGGAGACCCAGGGTACTGGCCCATACAACCCGGACTGCTTTGCTTCCATCTTCGCCAGGCCCGGTGGCTGGCTCCCTTCCTCCTCTCCCAGGCAGATCTGGCCTACTCAGGGATCCATGCAACGGTCACCTCCAGGCTGGACTATTCCTTAACTCTCGCTGTATGTCGGCCTTCCCTTAGCGTTTGATTCGGAAGTTAAAACTGGTCCAACATTGGCGGCAGCGTACGCCTGCTCACAGGCAAAGCCTTCAGAGAACACATCCAACTCCTGTGTATGCGGCAGCTGCATTGGCTCCCAGTTGAATTCCGAATCATTCTTCAAGGTGTGGGTTTTGACCTTTACAAAAGGCTCTAAGTGGCCTGGGACCCTTGTACGCTTGGCTCGCCGGACCGCATCACCCCATATGTTCCAAGCTTCGGCCTCATGCGTTCTGCAGAGGCCAACCTACTGGTGGTCCCCGGCCCCCCTATGATGCGGCTGTAGCCTACCACGCTGCAGACCCAGGAACCCTTTACGGCACTGGCCTCGGCCTGGTGGAACACCCTTCCTCCATCTGTCCGGGCCCTGCGGGACTTGGGGTGAGTTCCGCCAGGGCCTGTAAGCATCTTAATGTTGTTTCACCGGGCCCCTTTGGAGTGTCTAGCGCTGCTGATTGGTGCCCCCCCCTTCATTGCTCTGCGCCTGGGGTGGTTCCATCAGGGTCCCCTCATATTGAGGGCCTCACTGCCCCCCCCATGGGGGGAGGTTTTAAATTGGGGTCGGGACACCTCTTGTTGTGCTCTTTATTTTTATTCTGGTAGCATGTTACTTTATGTATTGTGGGTTCGCTGTTTCATGAATTTTAAGTTATTCTATGATGGAGCCTGTGTATTTATATTTTTGTGATTGCTCCTATTGATGTTTGGATATCGTTGTCCACCGCCCGGAGCCCTTCGGGGATCGGGCGGTATATAAATTTAAGAAATAAATAAATAAATAAATAAATAAATAAATAAATAAATAAATAAAAATTATTTCAGGGGAGAAGGGGATAACATTGGTCTCCCAAGTTCTCCTCTGTAAATGTTGACATCTTCTCACAATAGAAAACATTTTGCATCACTATTTGTCATTCAATGATAATTCAGTTTCCATGTGACAGTTTATATTTCAAAGTATTTGGCACTTAGAATGCAAATGGTACTTAATAGTTGACATCTGGCATGTAATGGTATTTATAAATAAGTTTGCTTTGAAGGGGCAAATGCTGTGGGCATCAGGTTCACCTTCAACTGGGTGCCCACAGCATTTGCCCCTCCCAAGCAAACTTTAGCAAATTTGTCTGGTTCCTATGAGGAGACTCACACCATTAGCCGTGTAGGAAATATGTGCCCCTACCCAGATCAAGACCCCCATCAGAGTAACCCCCCCCCATTTAAACCTCTACCACAGAGCCAGCTGGGCATAACAGCAAGCTCAATTGAAGTTTATGGTGGGAAAAGTTATTATTTCCCATCATAGAACTTTCTGAAATGTCTGGCAGATTCTGTACTCTGCAGTGGCTCCATTGTAGCCAATGGGAAATTTTTGAGTGTATAAGCAGGCACATTTTTCAAGGTAGAAGCACCAGACTTTCAAGATGCCTCCTGGAGGCCCTCCTGGTAATAACATCCAGTCCTGGTGAACTTTGCTTCTGGGGGAGGTGGGAAGGGGTGCATTGAGAGAGTTCTGATAGAACTCAGTCAGCAGGCTTCACATGCAGGAGTGGAGAAACAAAATAAGCCTTTTGGGGGGCCCGTAAAATTGAACCCCCAGAAGCAAAGTTCACCAAGCCTGGATGCTATTACCAGGAAAGCCTCCTGGAGCCACATTCAAAGTCTGGTGCCTCTATATTCAAATATGCAGTCTGCTTACACACTCAGAAATGCCCCATTGGCTACAATGGAGCAATGGCACTGCAAAGCCGAGAATCTGAGCACATTTCCTCGGGTGCCTGTCAGTGATGCATTTTTAAAGCACCATAATTTCAGGGTATCCTCCAGAGACTATCCTGATGATACCACCTAAGTTTGGTGAAGTTTGGGGTTTTTTTTTGGGGGGGGGGGGCAAAGTTATGGACCTTCAAAATGATATCCCCATCTCCTGTTAGCTCCTATTGGAAACAATGGGGAATGGGGTACCCGCTTTGGGGGTCCATAACTTTGGCACCCATGAACCAAACTTCACCAAACTTGGGTGGTGTTTTCAGGACCATTTCCAGATCATACCCTGAAACATTGGTGCCACTAGCTTTAAAAAATGCATCCCCTGCAGGCTAAAACGCAAAAACACCAACAATACTTTTTTTAAAAGCCTGAATACGTTGCATTCAGATTCGTTCATATTTGGGCAAGACATATTTGACCAATTTTGCACCAATATGCCTGAATTCACTCAGATTTGGGCTGAATCTGGTATTTGTTGCACCCTAATCTCCAAGCCAAGTTCAAATGAATGTACACCACATATGCACCATCATGTTGAAAGTAGCTGCATGAATCTGTTCTGTCTTATATTCTAATAGTCTAGTGTGGGCCATTTTTGCTTACTTAAATCTGTGAAAGTGCTTCACTGAATGAAAACAGTGTGCATAAATATGGTGAAGCATTTACAAAATGGTAATTCAAGCATGATGTTCTTTATAATACACAAAGATACCTTTGGTACAGTGAGATTTGTATTTTTGAACACACTCAATATGTAGCAGGAGTCCCACAATCAAGACCTTAAAGTAGCTATGGAGGACTGCTAATTTATTTACAGAAGCTGTGCTGTAAGAGTTTACTTGGCCCCTTCTTCTGGCACCATTTCACTTATCTAAATTACCCAATCCCTGGACATTGCCTGTAGCTCTGTAGGAAGAAAATACATTTAGCATCTCATGAAATCGACTCTGTTCCTGGAAATTCATATGCCTAAATATGTCATTTAAGCTGTAACTCTACTGAAAGATAATATTTTATGTTTCTTCTGGATACTTTTTCAGAATATCCAGGTAATTCAAGCTAGCTGAGGAATTTTTGTCCCTTCAGGTGTAGCAAGACTAAAACTACCTCCTCAGCAACTTTTTATACTAGAAAAGGAAACCTATAGGGGGGGGAAAGATGTTTTTTCGAAGAGACAGTGTCGGTGATAGGAGACTGCTTGCCAGCTGCATCATCCTTGCCAAATAGCTCAGTGTGTAGCACAGTGAACAGTTGTGAAAATGGCCCCAGACTGGGGGGCTTGAACTCCAAACACTGTGCAACAGCTGGCATTAGTTGGCAATGACATCCAGGAAAGAAGTGCAGCAGCAGACAGGAAAAGGACAGGGACCATAGAAAAACAAAGCCAAGAAAAAAATGAGTATAAAAAGATAGGAAGAATCAGAAGAAAGCAAGTGGACAAGTAATGTAGAACAATGAAATAAATTTTTGAAAAATCAGAAGGAAATAACATTGCAAGAATAAAGGCAGTGAGAGGGAAAAGCAAATGTGAGAACTTTTTTATTTTTTAAAAAAACACAGAATGTTCACAAAATTATGCTTTAGCCCTATATGAGGTGCCTTGCTTATATTTGCCATGGGCTTTATTCACAAAAATCAGGAACTTCCATGAACAATAAAGAGATGTCAAGTTATTATACTATCCGCAGACATCAAAATCTCAGCTAAGTGCCACACAACTTCACTACTTACATATATAATAACCATATTCTATAACAGATATGATGTTATGTACTTCAGGGTTGCGCTAATTAAGATTTTTTTCTGATCAAGAAGAGATTCTGATTTACTGAATGGGAAGATAACTTGCCCAGTTATTTCTCCCTAATATGAAATACAAGCAGCCCACCTTCTTTTGCCACTTCCTAAATTATACAGCCTCTCTTCTTCCTTGCTTTGCTTTTTTTGTCCAGCTCAACCAGACTTTCACTTCTCTCACAACATTTGTATTGCTGTTGATCTTAAACTTTATTCTTTAAATCAATGATATCCTACCTTTCAACTGGAATAATGAACAAGGAGGCTAATGAATCCAAATTAAAATTCCTCATGACAATAAAAACCACCTAAAACATTTTTTAAAAAATAGCTGAGAAATCAGCTGGAGTAACTATGGCCATATAAAGCAGAGAGTGAAGCCTCTGAACTACCAGGGAGACCCAAAAGCTCTCTTAAAGAGCATGGCTTTGACCAAGCATATAAATGCTATCAGAGATGACTGAAATCAGAAATCCAGCAAAAATTCACCAGGCACAGATATTGTACTGTCTCCAATGGTACTATCGTGGCTAGCAATATTACAGTAGAAGCAAGGCAATTTAAATGAATACAAAATCCACAGCAGCAGTTCCTATCATGTCTAGGTCTTCACGAATCAGCAAGAATAGGGAAACATGAACAGTCTAACAGTGTCACCAACTTTGTATTACTTGTCCTTTGAGACCCACTTAGAAATCAGCATCTGCTGATTAATCTGGAGCATAGGTTATAAAAGAGACAAGCTAATGATTCCATGTTATTTTTTTAAAAAAATGTTTCCCTATGCAACTATCTTCTTAATAATTTACTTGCAAGGAAATCTTCCTGTACAATGCTATAAATAACTTGTATTCAAGGAGGGGAAAACTAATATCCCATTAATCCAGATAACGCTGTCTTTACAGGATATTAAAATAACTGTAAAGTTCTAGACTTCATATACAGGTATCCTTGCCCTATTAGAAACTGGAGTTATTAAGAGAGACCGAGAAAATGGTGAGATAGCTACAATGAGAGAAGCATTTAATTTTTATAAGTTTTAAAAGATATTGGAACACAAGCAGCAAACATCTACATAACGTCATTGTGAGTCAACTTTAAGTTTTATATCTTCATATCCCTTTAAAAAATTACTCTGACATTTATAAATTGCCATAATTGCAGGAAGGTTAATGTGTCAGAAGAGAGATACAGTGTCTAATGATGCACTAAGTGTTATAAAGCACAGCCATTTTGCATTTTGTGATTAAGTCAATAATTGTATTACCACATAAGCAATTTTCTTGACAGTAACTCAATAATTCCTTGTTTAACCTGGACTCACACAACAGAGGTGTCCCACTATGGCTTATGACTTGAAACATGATACTATGAAACAGAAACCATGGTGTTATTTATCATTGCAAGAATCTGCTTAAATAAAGCAAATGTTAAATTGTTTACAGATGTTGGATAAGAGATTCAAATTGTATTAACATTAATGTCATCTATGAATGGCAGTTCTCTGTCTCTAACAATGAGTCCTCTACTTTGTCAATTTCTCCTTTAGAAGGCTAAGCCCACAGAAAAAGAGTAGTGGAAAAGGAATATTTTACAGGCTAACTTGCTGGAGTGGACAAAAAATTGCTGTTTTTCTTCCATTATGTGATTGAGTGGGCAAGAATGCTCAGAGTGAGAAGACCAGATGCTAAGCACATCTGTGTTTCATTGTTCTGTCTCATGCAGAATAAACAATAGCAGGCAGGCAGATCTAGACTGAATATTTAGAATCAAGGAGCCTGTGGCTTCTTCCTCTGCATGGTAGCATCTGTCTCTCCCAGCATTACAAAGTAGTCTGATCTGATCACTTATTAAATCTGAGTAGGATCCCCCCGCCCCCATTAGACCTGAATACATACAACTTGGCAGTGGTGTTGAGTTATCCTAGATGTTACCGTCATTCTCTTCTAAGAATCTGTAAAACACATCTTTCTATTTTACCATCTATTACTATAGTTTTTCACATTGCATGTTCTGAGGATCTGTATAATTAAGAAGTAGGTGCATATTATGTAATTGTGTAGAAGGAAATTGTATTTGGTGTACACATATTCATCTCTAGAAGCACCCACTCTTTCATCTCAATAAAGAAAAAAATAGAGATGCTCAATGAAAATGATAAGCAAAGTTAGATTTAGTTGAAAGTCCTCTATTCTTTCACAGCAAGCCAAAATGTAGTGCACACTTCTTTCAGCAAAGAACTAATAAGGAAAATCAGATCAAGATTAAAACATGCAGTCGCAAATCACAAAATCCATGCTTCTTTCCAGCCACACTGTTTTCTTCTTAATGATAAACAATAGTCAAGATATCACTATCTAGATACTTGCATAAATACATTTATGCATAGGCCTTTTTCAAGTAAAAGTTCAAAGTGAAAATAAAAAAGAAATTAACTGAGGCCATTTCTGCACGGAGGCAGAAGCGGCTGGGTCGGCGCATTTTGCGCCGATCCAACGACACTGGGACCGTTCGCATGAACGGTCCCAGAAAGAGCCGGGACGACGGAGCCGCAGAGCGCCATCGCCCAGCCGACCCGGTACATCCCGGGCCCTCCGGCACGTTGCCGAGGCCTGGAGACACGCCCCCCGGCCCTGCGCGACTGCTCCAGCGTCGCCGGACAGGGGGTCGTGTCCCCAGGCCTCGGCGACGCACCGGAGGGCCGGGGACAAGGTAAGTGCAGGGAGGGAGTGGGGGGGAAGTGCCTGGAAGCCGCTGCCATTCGCACAGCAGCGGCTTCCAGCCGGCGTTTCCACAACAAGTGCGCTTCCAAGCGCACTGTGGAAATGCCGGATTCAGGCTGGGCGGGTGGCGCGAGGGCGGCGCGGCTGCGAAGCAGCTGCGCCCCCTGTGCAAATGGCGGCCTGGGGACGGTGTTTTTGCCGTCCCCAGGCCGCCATTAAACGCCCGTGCAGAAACGGCCTGAAGAATATCAAATGAAGAAAGACCCCATGAAATACAGCATCCACAATCTTGCTTAAGCTAAATGCTTGTTCATTCACACAAAAAAACTGACAAGATTCACAGAAATCAGATGCTGAGATACATTTGCAAACTCTTTGCCAATGGAAAATGTTTCCTGTGTTGTCATAAAATCAGAGAATTGGAAGAGACCCCAAAGGCTACCAAGTCCAACCACCTGCAATGCAGGAAAACACAATCAAAGCACTCCCAACATATGTTCATTCGGCCTCTGTTTAAAAATTTGCATCTATTTGGCATCAAGTGAAAGCTAAGATTTTGTCTTAACTTTCAAGATCAGACTACAGTGTGGGTTTAGGAGTCTTGGTTTAAATGTACTAGCTAAAGTTATATTTCATGTACACACTGTTCTGTTCAGATCAAGGTAAGCCAAGCTGAAAGTGAAGCCATCTCCACGGTGCTTTTCAGTATTCTCTCATTCAGTTCTCAATGGTCCCATCTCTCTCATCTCTTTGTCACCTGAAAAGCTGACAGACACTACAGTCCAATATACCAAATACTATAAAGCCATTAACTAGAGCTGTGCATGCCATACTTGAAGTGGCCCAAATCAGCTAGAGAGCCTTAGGTATCTGTTCCAAAGCTTTCCATCCACCTACAGAACAGAATCAGTTTTTTCTATGTATGTTTAAAAGTGATTTTTTGCTGCCACCTTTTTTAGTTTACCTTTTATTTGAAAGTTAGTTGAGTTCTTCTTTGCTTAAGCATCTTCTTGTCAAAAAGCCTTAATATTTTGAAACTTTCTTCCCCCATCAGTGTAGTAGCCTTTTCCTATATCTTCTCCAGCCCTATGTGATTATTTTTGAGCTGCACCACCATACAAGTAAATCAGTATTCTAAATGTGAGAACACTACAGACTTATATAAATGTGAGGACACTACAGACATCTATGATCCAAACAAATGCTGTGACATTTGTTTGTGTTGGACTCCACCTGTGCAGGCTAAGATTAGAGTGGGCCTCAGACTAGAAAGAGGAGGGAGATTATGTTTCACCAGATCCATTTCTCTTTCAACCCACCTTCCCCTCCTAGAGCATAATGGGCGTGGTCTCTGGCTCCATTCTGAGCCACCTTTAAGAGTGGTTTGAAATCTTCAGGATCCCCCACTGATCCAGGAACAATAAAGTTCCTACCTGGACTTTCTTCAATTCAGTCCCATCTTCTTGGGCTGCCTGGAGCAGGTCTGTTTGCTGTGATGAGCTTATCCGCATGTCCACCATTCAACAGTCCATTGGTATGCTGGCTTTGTGTTGAGCCAGGCAGCAGCTGCTTCTCTCCCAGTGCCTACAGTTGTTGCCCTACTAGGTCTCCTGGTTGAGGACACCCCAGTATCTGTAGTTCTACTGCTGTAGATGACTTTGGGGGCATGGGTGCTGTCCCACACACTTACTTCTTTCTTTCTTTCTTTCTTTCTTTCTTTCTTTCTTTCTTTCTTTCTTTCTTTCTTTCTTTCTTTCTTTCTTTCTTTCTTTCTTTCTTTCTTTCTTTCTTTCTTTCTTTCTTTCTTTTCTTTCTTTCTTTCTTTCTTTCTGCCAGTCAGTCAGTCAGCCAGTCAGTCAGTCAGTCAGTTGGTCGGTCTCTTGTAATTTATGTCTTTCCTGATACTTACAAAATATTTTGTTCCATTTTGTGCTGTAGTACACTGAATTGATGGTATTTAATTAGATTTCTGGGATGGTGGAAAGTTCCATCAAGTCACAACTGATTTATAGTGACCCTGTAGGGTTTTCTTAACCAAGAGACATTTGGAAGTGGTTTGTCATTGCCTGCCTCCACATGAGCAGAGAGAGTTCCAACAAGACTTAGCATGGTGTTAAGAGTGGTAGACTCAAATCTGGAGAATCAGGCTTAATTCACCACTCCTCCACATGAGTGGCAGACTCTTATCTGGTAAACTAGATTTCTTTCTCTGGTCCTACATATGATGCCTGCTGGGTGACCTTGGGCAAGTCACAGTTCGTTCAGAACTCCCTCAGCTCCATCTATGTCACAAGGAGTCTATTGTGTCTTTTCTTGGGATTCCTCCTAGAGCACCAACTACTATTGGGATTACTGTGTTCTTTTTTGCCACAATTGTTCAATTTGTGGGTCCTTGTATTTTGTGATCTTTTCCAGCTCTTTGTCCTCTACTCTGCTATCATCTGGTACTGCAACATCTATGATCCAAACATGTTTTTTCTCTACCACTGTTATGTCTGGGGTGTTATGTGCCAGGTGTCTGGCTGTCTGCAGTCTCCAGATTAGAGTCTGCTACCCTTAACCATTACCCCATGCTGGATCCCAATCAGATTATTTATTTATTTATTTGAAGATTACTAACAGGCTGTCAAATGTGGTTGATAAACCAGATTGCAAGATAATTTTAAAAAATCAACTTGCTTTTCTGAATTAAACATTAACAATTTAACTCATTGTAAGATTAGTTTGTAATGTGTATCTATGAATAATATATGAATATACAATTTATACTACACAACTTAATGAAAACTCTGTTTCCCCCTCTCTGCTTTACATTTTCCTTATTCTGTGTATGGTTCAGCAGGCCTTTACCAATGAGAAAAGAAACCCATAATGCAACATGTAGCTTAATCCTACGGGGGATAGGGGGAACAGAAAACAGAAAAATCACTAAGTTTATCTGTCATCATCATTACATGCACAAATGTGAAAATCGGATGGGGGAAAAAGTATGCAAACATGCAAACTTACAATCACTAGCCACATCGGAATATTTAATTATTAAAATAGAAACTCATTTAAGTACAATTTTTTTAAAAAAAGTCTATCCATGCCAAAATTGATTTTGAACATTTCATGCATAATTTCTGAGTTTAACTATTTGTGACATTCCCACTTAGCTAGATTGAAATTGCTTCTTCATAGACATTCTGTCATAAAGAAATATTGCCATGATAATTGGTAATCCAATTAACAGAAAATTAACTAAGACAGCAGTAATATTTAGGTTAGCTTCCTGGTGGGAGGAAAAAGGGCATTAAGATTAGTCAACATTATTTATTTGTACCCATCTTAGATAAAAACCAGTATAAAGCAGCACTGTGAACATTTCTCTTAAATTCTTAAATTTCACTGTCAGGTTAATGCATGTTTATAGCACTAACCTTTGTCATTCAGCATAGTTTATTTTGACACTAAAGTATTTTTTTCAATCTCAACAGGCGTATATAAATACAGAAAATCTATACTGATAAGATAAAGGAATGCATTATGTTTCCTAGTTAAAACCTTTATACAAAGCTGTGTACTAATATTGCACCTGGGAACCATGAAATTGTAATAATATTGCCTGAACATCATACAGAGGAAAAGAAAGCCATGTTGAAATCAAAACAATTTAAGTGAAGGCCACTAGAATTGGGATACATGCCAATGATTCACTAATTTGTGATTTAAGTGAAATTTAAGCTCTTATCAGGCATCCTAGATCTGTAATGGATACCAGTGTTACACGAAACATGGCTACAGTGCATTGCTGATAATGAGATATTCAAATGGACCATTGTGCTTTGGATTCTTGGATTGCATGGCAGTGAAGACATGTCTGTAGAAGCAAAACTAGTTATTCAGATCAGAGACAACAGAATAGTCTGTTCCACACATCACACAAAAGATATTGTGGGTTGTCTTAAAAAGATGTGACTGCCTCTTTTCATTCCACATACCCCAAATAAGATGTCCAGGGGACATCTAAAAAATAGGCAGCTTCTGGAGTGCTTTTCAGACAGCAAAGGTGTCAAAGGAGAAAAGAAATTGTATCCCACCTGACCAATTTGCTTTCTGGTCAGTTGCACTCTTGTGCCTGACATTTGTGTGCAGTTGAAGGGATTCTCCCTGCTGCCATTTGCCAAAGGTTGCCCCAGAAGTTCTGCTCTGCAGGTTCCAATCCTTTTCAGCCCCCCAAAGTATATAGTTTTACTCAGTTGGTTCCGCTGATTCCAGCAATATATGGTTCCCCTCTTTTCTTTTTTTGAATTTTTTTTTCAATGAGCTATCTCCATAGCTATGCAGACCCAAATATAAGAACCTTTAGCTGCCTGGAACTCCAATCAACCTCCCATTGAGAAGCATTATGTTGGCTTGTGTGGACCAACAATTTTAGTTTTTCTGTGGAGTAAGAAAAAAACCCGTCAGTCTGCAGAGGGCAGGTCAACCCAATGCTTCTCAATGGGAGGTTGGTGGGTGTTCCAAACAGCTAAAGATTCTTGTACTTGCTACAGAGATAGTTTATTGAAATTTTTTTAAATAGGAAATCTATATACTTTTGGAATTATCAGGATGAGCTGAGTAAAACTATATACCGTATATACTCGAGTATAAGTCGACACGAATATAAGTTGAGGCACCTAATTTTACCACAAAAAACTGGGAAACTTATTGAGGGTGGGAAATGCAGCAGCTACTGGTAAATTTCAAAAATAAAATAGATACCAATAAAATTCATGAAGGTATCTCACTGGTTGTTAGAAAAGAAGCAATCTTCATGATCAGAGGATGAACAGGATGAAGGCAAGAAGGGAGACTGCCTGGCTGCTTCATGCTAAAGAATGTGAGTACCCGCAAGGCCTCCCTCAAAAATGGCTCACTAGAATTTTAAAAATGTCATTAAGCAAGGCAGTTTTTAAAGGAAGCAGATACTGTTTGCTAGCACCACCTTGTGAACAGTGTACACTTTTATCCTTGCATGTTCAGGGACATATTTTATTCAAAGTTAAGATTTAGCCATTAGGAAGATCTACAGTGTCTCTTTGTCTCCTACCACACTTGCTAAATAGCACAGAGGGTATTTCTGTCCTTAGAACTGTAAGACCCTCTTTTTTCAGCTTTAATTTGTACTGCTTTACAGAGAGGAATTTGCACAAAAACTCAGCTTGACCTGATTCACTAGTAACAAATCTTGACTTGCATTTTGCAGTCTTTAAACACTACAAGTGCAATGGAATCTCTCTACAAGAGGATGCCATGCCTGTCAGAACACAAATTTCAAGGGCATGGAGTAATACCTAATACGGCATTCAGAGACAATGGAGCAACTCTAATTGCAAAGGTCGTTTCCGCACGGAGGTGGAAGGGGTCGGGTTGGCGTATCCCATGCCAACCCGACCCCTCTGGGACCATTTGCATGAACAGTCCCAGAACCGGCTGGGACAACGGCGCAGAGCTGCGCCATCGTCAGGGCAACCCTCCTGTCCTGTGGCCCTTTGCCGCGTCGCCGAGGCCAGGGGACACGCCACCCTGCCCTGTGCGACCGCTCCGGAGTCACAGGGCAGAGGGGGCATCCAAGCCACCATTTTCCGAAAACCTCGCTTCCCAAGCGAGGTTGGAAAATGCCGGCTTCGCGCCGGTCAGGCAGAGCGAGGGCGGCACAGCTGTGAAGCAGCTGTGCCCCCTGTGCGAATGGCATTTTTGCCGTCCCCAGGGCGCCATATTCCGCCCGTGCGGAAGGGGCCTTTGTCTGTGGCTTTATCAAAGCTGGAGGATTTACAAGCCCAGCTTTACATAAAAACACAAAAGGGAATGGTGAATTTAACACTCAACATTGGATGCAGGCAAAATGCTTCTGCCACAGCTGGTGTGATCTCCTTTATGGGTGTGATCTCCTTTCTCTGGCTGCCATCTTGGAATTACCATATATACTCAAGTATAAGTTAAAGGGAGCTTTTTCAGCATTAAAATGTGCTGAAAAAGTCACCTTATACTTGAGTATATATGGTACTTTTTGGTCTGAAAAGGCACCCAGGATTGGAGCCTGCAGAGCAAATGTCTTGATGCAACCTTCAACAAATGGAAGCAGGGAGAATCTCTTCAGTGGCACACAAAATGTTGGGCACAAGCTGAGGGTGAAACTGTCCAGAGAGCAAAACAGTCAGGGAGCATACCTTTTGAACTCTGCATTCCACACAGCCAGGCAGGAGACATCTTTCAGGTGGCTTAAGGGGGGCAAAGATACCTTGAGCTAAAATAAGGCATCCTGAGGACATCTTGGGAATAAAGCTGTGCAGAGTGCCTTCCCAGGACATCTTTTTAAAATGTCCCCTGAATGTCTTATTTAGGTTTTATGGAATGGACCACTATCTCCTTAACAGTCTCCCTATATATTCATTTTTATTTTTATCAGTGGTTTTGGTTAGGGATACCCAACAATCTCAATGAACAGCTTTGAACTTGTATTGCCAATCACACTCAAACTGTGAACTGATCAGGAATATCTTTGGATTACCTCAGGAAAGTGCCAGTCAAGTTTGTAGAGATACCTTCTGGGCAGAATCCAAAGGTCAGAAGGGTCCTTATCTATTCCGCTTCCTCAGCAAAATAGATGAGGAGAGAAAACCAATGACTTGAGATTAGGCAGGTGGCAAGCTAGGAGTGGGCCTTCTGAGTCATGGCACCAAATCTCCAAAACCCTCTCCAAAGAAGAAAAAGAAGAAGAGTTGTATTTATATCCCCCCTTTCTCTCCTGTAAGGACACTCAAAGGGACTTACAAACTCCTTTCCGTTCCCCCCTCAGAACAAATACCCTGTGAGGTAGGTGGGGCTGAGAGAGCTCAGAAGAACTGTGACTAGCTCACGGTTACCCAGATGGTGTGGTTTGGAGTGCACAGGCTAATCTAAATTCCCCGGATAAGCCTCCACAGCTCAAGCGGCATAGCAGGGAACCTGAACCAGTTCCTCCAGATTAGAGTACACCTGCTCTTAACCACTGCACCACTGCAGCTCCCAAGAAAGACTTGCATGCCATTTTCTGTTTCTATCATTTTCAAGTGGGTGAAAACTTCTTGCTGCTTTAAATCAGTGATCTCTCCTTCTTGTCTTATTTCTAATCATTGTTTTTATGTGTTTAGATTTCATTGCATTGTATGTGGAGGGGGGGTCACTTTTGTTTTAACTGCTTGAATGATGTATTTTTGTCTGTTTTTAATGGTTTATAAAATGTGGCTTTATTCAGAGGTAGAGCTACCAGGGGGCTGGGGTGTGTACGTCGCATTGGCCGCATGCCTGGGAGAGCGGAAAATCACCCCCAGCCCTCCCCTGAGGCACCCCCTCCCCCACAGTGCCCCCTCCCCTACACTTACGTTATTGAATCCAGTGCAGGCTAGAGAAGCATCCTGTTCCCTTCAGGCTGACAATGGCCTGGCGGGAACTACATGAGTATGCCAGGTTGGGAACCACTGAGCTAAAGGAATGTGAAGCAACATGGCAATATCTCTTTCTATCCATGCTTCAGCTTGCAACATACCAGTTTCACTTCTCAGTGGCAGTGCCAGAGGACAGCCAAGTCTTAGAATATCATTAGTTCAGTAATTCAGGTCACATATGACTGACCTAGTTTTCTTGGCTTAGTTTTCTTATTTTAGGTGGTTTTGTAAAAAATCCTGGAGGCCATCATACTAAAAAAAAGTTGTATTATATCCCTGACATGTTCTATTATACTGAAATGATTTCTTTTCATTCAACTGTTCTAAAAATGATAGAATAACTATAAGAGAACTATATATGCCTAATACACATATACAGAGACATATATAGTTCACATCCAGTTCTTCAACCAGGGAGTTCACTTCCAGTTCTTCAACCCGATTCCAACAATCAGGGAGACTGAAGACAATAAGAATAGTGGCAACAGTGTATGGGAAATGTTTTCCAGAAAAAGTTCAAAGCTGCACCATATAATAAAATTGCTAATTTTATTATATATAGCTTTTGATACAAAATGAGAATAACCTGTGGCTCAAGAATATTTTTGTGTTATTGGGACAGTCTCAGAAAACTATTCAAATATTCAAATAATCGAAAGTTACAATGAATGTGGGTTATACTTGCTTACAGAAAGTATAGTGAAGTCACTTAGATACACTTTGTAAGATACTGAGCTACTAACATTTATATAAGCCATCACTTGTGCTAGTAAATGAACACTGATTACTGCTTAGGAAAGAACCTTTTAAAGGCCAACAGATGCACTGCAGTTGCAATGCATTATATATTTCATTATATATTTCTACTCTCTTTCGCTTTGAGTGTATATTCCCTGGAGGCAGTCATAGTGCCAACAGGGTGGGGTAGGGTGTGACACCCCAGGCGGAGTCACAGCAGAGGCATGGCCAGGTTACAGAGGGTGTATGGTGGGGGCGTGGCAGGGGTGTTCCGGGGTGGGAGCAGGTGACGCTGTTGCGGGGGCACAGCACGCACACATGCCCTGGGTGGAGTTTCCCCTCACTCCGCCTCTGCCTGGGGGTTTCATTTTCTGTAACATATGCTCTTCCACCTCTGAAACACTCATCCTGCAACAGATCTGAGAAGCCCTGTAGTTTCAGAAAGCTGTTTAACTGTGACTCTTCCTCTCAGTTTATTTTCTAAAGGCAGGCTCTCACAATGGGTTAAGATTTCTTCAGGTTTTCTAGCTCCTCCCCATCTTCCCCCCTTTCAAGTTCCTCCTGCTTAACTAGCTACCAGTTCCACAGGATTAGGAGGTGATTTTTTTTAAAAAAAATCTACTAAAGGTTTATTGCAAGAGCACTTGAATGCTAGACCCCACACCAAAAAAAAAAATCAATTCCTGCCTGTATTTCATTCCTCCCCTCCTTCCTTCATGAACTTCGTTGTTGCTTTTTGAAGTCAGTTTGTAGGAGCCTGCAGGGCAACCAAAGAGGGGGATGGCAGATCAGCACAGATACTTTCTAAATGTACACCAAAAGATGTGGGGAAGCCCCACTTTGAAGGAAATTGCTGTGGCATAAGTACCTCATGCATAATGAGCCAGTAATTCTGTCCACCTCATAGTACAAATCTGTTCGTTGCTAATGGTGTTTAAGTTGATAAATGCTAATGATGCTTAAGTTGGTAGATGCTAATGATACTTAAGTTGTCCTGCAGGCTTACAATAATTTCACATAATTTGCCTGTTTTTCCCCTTTTTTCACACTGAATGACATTTCAAAGCTTATTATTCATCCTGTCATTTCACACATTGTCACTGCCAAGGAATTTGGTGTAAATGAAGTCCTGACAGTAGCATGATCACATGTATCTTAAACCAGTAGCTGTGAAATAAAGTCATGTTGACTTTTATTTGTTGGCGTGATCACACGCTATGTGAGGCTGAGTCAGGAGATGGGAACTGAAGCACAACAAATATCACTTAATGGCTCATTAATAAAGAAGCAACAAGAAAATGAACAAATAAACATGCAAAAACAGGGAAATTAGACTAAGCAGAAAGATGTTAATTGAAAGAGATCTGAAAGGCTTACAAGATGTTAACATGATGAATTAAGGAGGCAGTAAGTTCTTGAAACGTGTACCAATTGGTAAGCCAAAAAAGAAATGGTTTAATCATCCATGATTGTATACATCATGGAGAAATAGACAAACATACAATAATGAAGAAGGCAGGAAAGAACTGTAGGTTTGGAATTAATTATATGCCCCTCCAAATGCATGTCAACTTTCATCTATTGCAAATGATGTGTACTTTTTCTACTAATTTTTTTCTTTACCAAAAAATGATTAATTGATAGTAATGTGGAAAGAATAGGGTTTTTTTTCCCCACCAGGAGAAGAAAATGCAAGTTTGTATTAGGGATGTACATCAAAAGCCCTTCATTCAATGAATATCAGCTTACTGGTGGTCTTTAGCCCAAAAGCTGCTTGGCTATTGTCAAATCCCAGATCACTATCTCAAATCAGACTCTGTAACTTGAAGGTTCAGAAGTCTTTATTGGCAGACATCAATGGCTGGAGGAGAAAAACCAGTTCTACTGGTACAAACAACCCCAATATATCAACCCCTGTTCACCTCTCCCTCCCACTTCCCTGATTCTATCCCACACGTTCTATCCCACAAAAGACAGGAATGCAGGATGAACTCAAGGTCAGAAGACTGAGATAAAGCTGCCTGGCCCTGGGTGCCTCTACTTCATTACGTAGGAAAAATGAAAGTTATTTTCCACCAGCCTGCTCATTCCCCACCCCCCTGGTACTTCTTTGCTTGATGCCAGGCTTCCACCTGACAACTATCTTCAAACAGGGCCAGAGCATTTTTTGGTTCTGGCTCCTGTCTGGGGGAACACTTTTTCAAGTGAGATGCAGGCCACACATCACTTTTAACAATTTTGTAGGACCTGTAAGATGGAGCTGTTCCACCTCGCTTATGGTTGAGAGCTGCAGCAGCGTCCAACTAACTTATCTCCCTTTTCCCTTTGTTATCAGATCGACCCCATGGTGGGTTGGGGGACCCTGTCTTTACCCATCCTGCTAACCCTCTAGGTGCCTAGCAATGCCAAACTGCCAATTTTTTTTTGCACTGGCTAATGTACCCCCAAGAACAATAACTCTTGTCTGGACGTGACTCTCCTTTCCTGAAAGGATTAAAACAGACAATACTTCTGCTATGCAAATCAATTTCCACCTCCAGCCCTGGACCATCTGCTAGCTAAGACAAAGAACATATTAATATGTTGCTCCAAGGTGTGCCTGCCAGCACCATAGTAATCTTAGTTGTTTCCTCTGACTAACTTCTCTCTAAATACCAATTTATTTATGTTGCCATTGTTTTACAGCTGAAATTGAATCAGGGATTCTTGAGAATGTTCCATCCCCTCAGGTTGATTTGAATTGGTGCAAAGTGTTGATAAAATTACTACTGCTGGTTTTGCTGTTTTATTATATGCTCTTTTGTAATCAACCCTGAGTCTGTATGGGGAAGGGTAGGCTAGAGGTAAATCATCATCATCATCATCATCATCATCATCATCATCATCATCATCATCATCATCATCATCATCATCATCATCATCATCATCAAATAAGTAAGTAAATAAATAAACTGTTATAAGTTAACTTTAGGTTCAGACTTTGGTGGGAAAAGAAAATTTTACCCTAATTGCTTATTTCTGGAAAGGGCATTATTTCAGTATTCAAATCCTTTTTACAGAGCTCTAAAGTAAATGCCTTATGGCACAGACCTCTCCCCTGATTCCTAAAATGGCCTCCAATATAAGCAGCAGGACATTTCTAGCTGCTTTAATATATTCCTTTAGTGACTGGCTGACAACAACAACAACAGCAACAACAATAATAATATTGAAGGCCAACAACCAGCTAAAAATCTGGCAGCTGTGATGATGATGATGATGATGATGATGATGATGATGATGATGATGATAATAATAATAATAAACAACCCTTACTTTTCTATTAAAAACTCTACATTTGCCAGTCTTCCTTGTTGTGGTCTGTTTCTTTTCTGTCACAAACTGAAAATGGCTGCACCTTCTCCATCCCTTTCTGTCCACCTGTCATTTATTGGCCATGCTGGCAGGGGCTGATGGGAATTGTGGTCCATAACATCTGGAGTGCCAAAGGTTCGCCATTTTAGAGGCTTCAGTAAAACGAAAGACAGGAATAGTTATTGGGAGCAATGGGGGAGGTCTGAGGGTCTATTGCATATAATGGGAATAATAATTATGTAAATTATGTAAAGCCACCCAGAGTCCTTTGGGAGAGTGGACAGGATTTAAGTATAATAAACAAACAAACAAACAAACAAATAAATAAATAAATAAATAAATCCTCTTGATTTTCATTGGGTTTCACTTCCACTGAAATATGTTAACAGTACAAAAATGCTATGAAAATATGGAATTGTTTCCAAGAAACCTGCTCTGAGCCTGGAATTACTACTGATTCCAGGTCCAAAGCCTGTTGTTCTACTCTGAGAGCTGTAATTGTGGTTGCAGAACATTTATGCTATCCCCAGGGACCATCATTCTACTTTGGGAGTATAATTCCAGTCCCACAATAATCTATAAGAGCCCAGATCCCATAATTCTATTCTGGGCTGATATTTCTAAACCATTCCACATTTTTAATGCAACTTTTGTGTGCTGTAATCTAGATCAATGGAGTACAACCAGAACTTACAATCACCAGAGCTGCCTCTGTTCTGCAGTCTGGACTGAAACCAGATTGAAAATGGTCTAGAACTTGTGAGTTATTCAAGAAGATCTGGAACTGGCCCTGTATTGTTCTCAATCACTTTGCTTAAAAATGGTTGATTAGAGAATGGCCAATAATTAATGTCATTTTTGTCTAGGGATAGAATTTTTTAAATAGTGGATGGTTAACCACTTATTTGAGTGCTTGAGAAAAGCTGTCATGAGTTATGTCTGATTCATGATAGTTATCAGTGGCTCATTTATGTGGTTCTTACAAGATTTGAGTGGCCAGGATGAGCAAGGATCCAGTATACATGTGGTAGCATTCACAAATCCAAGATCTCGTCATAGTCCACAAAAAGACCAGACTATGTATTAAGCATTTCTTCTGCCAGGCTTGTCTTACTGACGTTACTAAAAGTAAAATTGTGTAAGGTTTGTTTTATGGAGAAGAAAGAGCATAAAACATTTTCCTAATTAACTGTAATGATACACACACTGATCTGTGCTCTAACTACCCTATTTGGTTGTCCAAATGAAGCAAGGATTATAGACAACTTCTGTCTCAAACCACTGACAATCTGAGGCAAAAACATATACTATATAGTCTTATAAGCTGTAAATTACTGGTCATCTCAACAACTTGAAGTAAAAAGGATGTATATGAACAAGTTCCCATGGAGTGTTCCCTTTTCATCTTTGCTAATTAACACTTTTTATTACTGCCTCATAGTAAATAATTGAAGCTATCATGTGTAGGATATGATTCCAAAAGAGATAGCAGACATTTAATAAACTAGCCTGTCTTCAAAGACACCCTTATCTGCTTGGCCTTTTTAGCAAGTCTGAATAATGAGAAGCGACACTATCCTCAACTTTAGAAATCTTTGAAATTATACTATCATCTAAATGGCCCTCGTGTATAGAATACAAGTGTGAACAAGTATTCAAAAATGCAAATGATGAGGGATTTAGTTTTACCGTAACCCAACGGCTAATGGAACTCTGCCACTCCATGCACTGAACAATTCAGGAAATTGCTTTTGGACAGAGATTTATGGACTTACTTGTTTTACATGTCTGTTTCCCCAATGGGTACTTCATTATCAAGCAACTGGGACCCCAATTAATATCAGAACTGCTGTGTATATGGAAAATGTGCATCCGCTCCATCTCTCTGCAATTTCCCAAACTCTATTGTTCTCCTGTGGGATATTATTTCCTCTGCTGGCCC
This sequence comes from Sphaerodactylus townsendi, assembly GCF_021028975.2. NCBI lineage: Eukaryota > Metazoa > Chordata > Lepidosauria > Squamata > Sphaerodactylidae > Sphaerodactylus > Sphaerodactylus townsendi. Next base: position 53,484,608 of record NC_059434.1, on the reverse strand, counting down.
CATCTTCCCCCTTTTTGCATATGGAAGCAATTGAGAGTCATTTCATATGTTACATTTTGTACTCTAGACCCAATTTACAACCATAAAATACACATGAATATAATTTATTAATAAATACGCATGAAGCTGCCTTATACTGAATCAGATTACTTGTCTATCAAGATCTGAACTGTCTGCTCTGAATGGCAGCAGCTAGTGGTTGACCTTTTAACTGATAATGCTGAGATTGAACCTAAGATTTCTGCATGGCAAGCAAATGCTCTTGCACTGAGCCACGCCACTCTCTTTAATGGCATAAACATGTAGAAGTGTGAATCTTATCACTATCATTTATTTTGTGATTTCTGTTTGTAAAATATATGACACTGAACAAGATGGGGTCAGACTGCATATTGATTATACTTTGCATGCAAACATCCTTATTAATTTTTGAAGATACCCTCAGTCCATAAATGCTGTTATGGACAAACTCAGGAAGATGAAAATGTGAAGGTAATTTGATATGTTATGTACAAAGAATAGCTCCTTTATATGGAACTAACAGTAAATCCCATTGTATGAACAAATACAACTGGCTCTAGAAAACTGTTGGTGAGTTAATGACCACCCACCGAAAGGGCCAACCTCTCCCCATTTGGCCCCACAATTTACCACAGATAATGAAAACCTAACCAAATTATTCAATGAACACAAGCTTACTTACACATCCCCCCCACACTCGGACAGGTTTCCCTAACTTTTCAAACAGCTTTTCCTTTCTTAGCTCCCCCCCCCCCCTGCACACACACAAACAGCTTACCCTTACTTTGCAAATGAACTCTTCCAGCTTGGCTGCAGCTTGACAGAATTTGTTCCATGTTCCCAAGGCAGGAAGTTCTTCAAAGTTTACCACAAGGATGTAGTCCTGGTAGGGAGAAGTACAACTTGGGAGAGGAGAGGATTATGGCTTCCTATTGCACTATTCATCCTTTTCGAGTCTTGTGGCTGCCAGGGAGAAGCACACCACAGGAAAAGAAGAGATTATGACTTTCTCGTACACTGTTCTCCCATTTCAAGACTTGCTGCTGCCAAGGGAAAGCAAACTGTGGAGCTGGAGGAGATTATGGTTTCCTCTTGCAGTTTTTCCTTTTTCAAGGCTTTCCACCACCAAAGCAGAACCAGGCTTGCAGTCGAGCTGCAGGTAGGGGAGAGGAAATGATGGCCAGTGGCTATGAAAGTCCCGCCCCCAAGCTATGGGTGCATGACAATTGACTGGAAGTGAGTCGTCACCACGGCTAGCCTTTTATGTATATAGGATTAGCAATATAGTCTGTGTACTAACCAATACAATAGGCTTTAGAAAAATGTTGGTAGATTAATGACACCTACCAAGGGCATCAGCCTCTCCTCACTTTCCTCCCCCCTTTGTCCCATGTCATGAGTTTTTTTCCTCCTCATCATCCTCCTCGTCTTCCCAAACACCTGTATCAGCACACAAGGTTTAATGACACATACCGAGGAAGTGACCCCTCCTGTCTTTCCTGTCCTATCTGTCCTGTATCACCAGCTCCCTCCTCCTTCTCATTTTCTCATATGCCTGCTCCTCTTCCTGAATGCCAGTATTGCCACACAACAGTTAGTTGCAGTTTTGGCTGCCAGCAGGGAGTGGCTGATACCTGCATCAGCTGCTTCTCATGCAACTGCAGATAGTACAGTGACTGTAATTATTTAGCAGTGGGGGAGAAAGGTAAGCATGTGAGAGACTGAGTAACCACCACATTCTGTTGTTTTGTTTGTTTTGTTTTTTTATTCATTCTGTGTAAAAAAATCCCCAAGTCATGTTTGCATGGCAATTGGCTGGAAGAGAGTTGTACATGGCTATTGGCTGAAAGTGAGTTGTTGCCATCATGGCTAGCCTTTTATATAATATGGTAAGCATAAATTCTAAAAAGTACTCTAAAAACTTAAAATTGCTAAAAAAAAAAAAAGCATTCTCCATTAGCTAACATTCAACTGTCCATGTCAAGCTTGTCTTTCTCGTAAAAGGTCTCTGTCAATGGTCAGTTTCACTTATCAGTTTTCTAAGAGAATTACAGGAGAGCTTGGGAAACAGAAAGATAATTAAGGAGCAGTAAGACTGGTTTGCTTTTCTTCAAATATTGGGAATTCCCAGTGTTCTGGATACTAGTGATTTCTGTCAATTATGTGGATTGCTTTTCACGCTGAGGGCATCTGGCTACCTGCCATTTTACATAAAGTTCAATTATTAACTATGCCTCTGCTTTAATCTAAAATTTAACCTTTTATTCTTTGGATTTTGGATTTTATTTTTCAGCTTTTAACCGCCAGTTACTGTTGCATTCTTTTAGTAATGAATACTAAGTTAATTATGTATCATGTAAAGAACTGTCTTTGTTTATTCCTTCTGAATCTACTGCCAATCACTGAGTGACTCTAAATTCTAATTTGTGTGTGTGTGGGGGGGGGGGTGATAAATCCACTCTCTTCCTACATACTGGTATTATCCTCTATTATGATCCCCATTTGTTGTTTTTCCCCCTAAACTAAATAAGTGCTTTAACATATTTTCCTACAGAAGAATATCCCATGTTAATTTTGTATTCTATTATTACAAAATGCTTCACATCCCACTCCAAAGTTATATAGATAACTCCCTGTGCTGTTTCAGTTTCTCACAATGACATGGGGGGAGGCAGAAGCCTCCCTCCCTCCATGTCACAGTACCAAGCACAAAAGTGCTCCCTCTCATCTTGAAGATAATATCCTCACCAGCTGCTGTGTGGTTGTATGGAAAGTGAGTTGGGTCAGTGAAACTTAAGACAGTGCTCACCAAAAATATATCATTTGGTTTTGTGAGATCTCTAATCCTGAATCAGTGGTTCATTCACACAGAAAAGGCCTCTTCACAAAATGAATGCGCAATTCATGTACAATGTGCATTTGATTTGTCCATATACATGTGCTGAGTAATTCTCATTGCATTATCTTTAGTGCATGTACAGCTGAATGTATGATTGAAAATCCACATTTATGTAGGGACAGGTCCCCAGTTTTACTTGTAAAGTGAATTTGTGTTGCCTCTTTCTTATGAAAAGGTATGTGCAAGTTCATGAAGTTGTATAAGTGTTCACTGTAACATGTTGACAGGACTAGTGATTTGATTCTCATCATTGATCTTCATCAGTAATATGATTTGGCATTTTCTGGTTCAGCATGCGTGTGAGCGTACTGTAGTAGAGCAAAGCCTTGAGTTCTGTTTCTATTTTCCTCCCCACTGTGCAAAGCTATCTTTCTTGGCGGGTGGGGCAAATATTTGGTATTTGATTCCAGCCCTCTTTAAGCTAATACAACCAAAGTATTTACCTACTAATCTCCTAATCAGTGGGGCAGAGGGACAAAGCTTCAACAGCTGTCTCTATTTCCTTCCAATTGGTATAGCTTCAGCTTTCATTCAGTAGATAAAATCAAAGACTTAAAAACTCTATCTGGACAATTTCTAAAAATAGAATTATCTAGTTCTTCAAACTAAGTGTGGTGCAGAATCATCTGTTTATTGTGCAAAAATTAGCCCCAGGTATAGATTCTATTGTGTGTTAAAGGCAGGAAAAAAGCTAGCTTTAATACGTTCATATTGCAGTCCTTTCTTTGGTGCTTGGAAAGGAGGGGAGAGATTTGCTTTGAGTTTAACTCTGGGATCATGCACTAGTATGACTAGACAGCAAAAGACTGTACAAGATTACAAGAGGTATCATTAGCTGATTTCCATTATAGGTTAACAAACAAATAAAGCAACAGCTGAAAACAAACACAAATGTGTTAGGCTGACAAAAGATATCCAGTGGGATCTCCAGACAACCAGAAGCAGTGATAATAATATTCTTGTGTACTTGCATTACATGTTCAATTTGGGGATGTACTGAACAATTCAGATATATTTCAGATGGTGGGGTATGTGCCATAATTGCTAGTTTACAAATATTTCAAAGCTTTTACCATTTAGACTCCTTCTATACAGTATACACAACTGGTTTCAGCTTCTTCAATCCCCTCATACAACCCCCCCTTCCAATATAAGGACTGTATTACTAAAGTAACATATATAGTGATAAACAATAGACATAACAAAATATCCATACATGGAGTATTTTTGTAGCATGTGTCAAGTTCTGCACACAGAGGAAAAATCCTTTGAATATTAAATGAATTTCTATAATATAAACCAGTTATTATTATACTTTTTATGGACAGAAAAAAGATCAACTGGAATATTTAATTTGAGTGTAATATAAGAATTATTAGAAAACATACACTTTCTTGAAAGAGGCTTGTCAATACACACAAGAGAGGAAAACATGGCTAAGGGGAAAAAACCCAGAAGGGCATGTGGAATCTCCACTACGAGAACTGAGACATGGACACCAATATATCTAATTAATATATCTAATTCTTAGTGTAGCCTGATTTGTGGATACTTAAACCTGGATATGGGGCCATGGACCGACCTTAAAACCTGCAAAAAGGCCAAAGTTTTTAGAAAAAAATGAAATAAATTTTAAAAAGGAAACATTTCTTCACGCAATGTGTGACTGGTGTTTGGAATATGCTGCCACAGGAGGTGGTGATGGCAGCTAACCTGGATAGCTTTAAAAGGGGCTTGGACAGATTTATGGAGGAGAATTCAATCTATGGCTACCAATATTGATCCTTCTTAATCTGAGATTACAAATGCCTTAGCAGACCAGATGCTTGGGAGCAGCAGCAGCAGAAGGTCATTGCTTTCACATCCTGCACGTGAGCTCCCAAAGGCACCTGGTGGGCCACTGCGAGTAGCAGAGTGCTGGACTAGATGGCCTCTGTTCCAGCAGGCTGTTTCTTATGTTCTTCAAATGATTGGGAAATCTTCCCTGCATCTTTTTTTTAAGTTAATCTAACATGTGACAAGGAAAACATAGATATTTACAAAATTATGAATGCTGCTGAGGAAGCAGCTACTAAAGACATTTTATTTCTTATTCATTGTACATTGCTGAAGAATCATCCAATGAAACTGATTGGAAACATTTTTGGAACAAATGAATAGATAATGGGTATCGCAATGTTTTAAAATTATTTTGCTGTGGTGATAGTTACTGGTTTAAATGACTATAAAATAGATTAAATAAATTCATGGATTATCAATCATTATTAGACGTGATAATGGTTCTAAGTTAGCATACCTCTGAATTTCAACTACTAGGAGCTCAAATAGCAAGTGGGTGGGGGCCTTGCATTCACAACCTAGAGGTGTTTTCCAGACCACCAACAAAAAAAGAGGATATATTGTCGAAGGCTTTCACAGCCGGAATCACTGGGGTGCTGTGTGGTTTCCGGGCTGTATGGCCATGTTCTAGCTGCATTATTTCCTGATGTTCAGATCCTCTGAAGATGCTAGCCAGAGATGCAGGTGAAACGTCAGGAGAGAATGCTGCTAGAACACGGCCATACAGCCCGGAAACTACACAGTACCCGAAAAAAAGAGGATTCTGGGCCAGAAGTACTCTTAAGTCTGATCCAGTAGAGTACAGATTATGAAGTGGATTGTACTCAGAAATATGTACTTCTTCTGTCAGAATAGCTATCAAAGTATACTTTTGAAGACTGTATGCTGCTGATATGTATAATCCATCCATAGTTTATTTACGGTCATTGACCAGCAAGATCCAAAAGAATTAAAATCATAAAATTTACAGATATTACAAATATACAGATTAAAACAGTTAACAAAATACAGATAATAGACCTCAGGAACTCAGAACATCAGCTCAAAATAATGAATGGGAGGTCAGTCTGATAATAATTAATAATAAGGATTAGCTGGCAGAGCCAGCTCTGTTGGGCCTTCCTGATTTTATTTGATATCCAGGCAAACTTGGCAACAGAATACGTTAGATTTTTATTGGTATCTGATAACAGTATTTTAACCTTTTCTTTCTTAGCCAAAGGAGTGTTTGTCTGGTCAAAGGAGGACAGGAAGGCATCAGCAAACGTATCTCATCATAAGTATCCACATTCAAATTAATATAATATTTCAGGAGTTTTCTTACACCTCCCTATTTGACAACTGCAAATTCTGCCCTCAGTTGGTACTTTGTTATAAATCCGATTGGTATAGTTAGACGAAAGGGCATTGTAACGGAGTAGGCTGTAGGCTCTTCGATAGTTAACGTTAAACAAAGAAGTAAGATAGGGCATTATTGAAAGTTTATTCAGCATTATTTTACTGAAAATTGGGTGATATGTATAATCTATATCTATAAACGTGAAATACCACTGACTAACTGACTCACTGACTCATCAACAGAACTCAAAAACCACCTAACCTACAAAGTTGAAATTTGGCACACCGGTTCATTATGTGGTTTAGGTACTCACTAAGAAAGGATTTTTCAAAATATTCAGTTTTACTTGAGTTATTACACATATTTATTGTTGAACTCTGGCCATCTGTGTTACTGTTGAACTCTGTGTTACTGTTGAACTCTGTGTTACTGTTGAACTCTGTGTTACTGTTGAACTCTGCACGGACGTTCTAAAGGTGACAGTTAAAAACCTGCTTGCCAAGCTAAAGGATGCAGTACAGGGAGTACAAATGATTTGTTTCAGAGGATATTTTAATGAAGGGCATTTTGCTCCAACTCTAAGCTGCGTAATGTGTCGAGATCAACAAGTTCTGATAATGCATCACCGCACCAAGCAACAAACGTACAATTGGTAGACCAACAGTGGCCCAACTGGATTCTACCACCGACCTCCTCAACGCATATGAACCTGTTCCTTCTGTTGAAACAGCTAAAGGGAGGAGAGGGATTAAACGCAGAAAGCGATTTACAGATTCGATTAAAAAGAAGACAAGTAAGGGAAGCTGCTGCAAAATATGCAAAAAATAACCCAGAAGTTCACAGAGAGGCTGTGATGAGATATGCTGAATGTCACCCCAAAGTTAATAGAGAGGCTGTGATGAAGTATACTGAATGTCACCCCGAAATTCATAAAGAGCCTGTGATGAAGTATGCATAGCGAAGCACGGGTGCCCTCCTAGTGTTTTATATTTGTCAAGGATACACTTTTATGTATCTTTTTTATAACCAATAAGTAGAAGTTTAATTAATTGTAAAACAAAAAGGAACTAATGGGTTCTTCATTGGATTTCTTTCAGTCAAAATATTTCTGATAATGTGAAAACCAGTATGCAAAGTATAATGGTTACTGAGGCAACCAAGGAATACTTTGTATATAAAAGACCTTGGTGATGTTAAAGATGACATTGGATTCTTAGAAGAGGAAGGAAAGATACATGTGCTGTCCTTACAATATAATAAATGTTTATTTGTTGCTTAGGGTCATGCCTATGGCTGTGAATTATTTACACCCACAGAGATTGACAAAATACCTAACAAAAATCACTGAGAAGCAGAGGATACAAACGTATGTATTATGATATTGGCTTCATGTTTGCATGTAATTTTAATCTTTATCAGTGAACTACATACCAATCTGCATTGGGTTACCATCATTAAAGTAAATTAGAATGTGCCTAGAGCAGGGGTAGGGAACCTGCGGCTCTCCAGATGTTCAGGAACTACAATTCCCATCCCAATACTTACTCTGTCCAGCCATGGCCCAATTGTGCCAGCTGCTGGTAGAAGACTGATGAGAACTATAGGTTCTAATTTATCTGGAGAGCTTATGGTTCCTTAACCTAAACATCTCTTCTGGCCTAATAAGAATTTCTATTATGAAGGTAAAATATTTTCCCTTTGTTGATTGGTTTAGAGTGTGTCAATCAAAATGATGAAATATATGGAATATGGCTGATACTTCCCTACTACAGGTCTACAGGTCACATTCCATAACTGGATCCCCTTCTATGTAATTTCACTTGGCCACGGGGATCAAAGATATTGTGCTGGGGTGTTGTAGCTTTAAACCTGCATTTCTACACACTAACAGTGCAATCCTAAGGACACTTTTGTTGGAGTAAGCCCCACTGAATAGAGCTGAGTAGGATACTGAGTAAACTTGCTTAAGATTGTTCTCTTAATCTGCAATTCATTCCCTTTCAAAATTGCTTTTAGCTCCAGCAGGGAAAATTACAGACAAAAAGGGTCTGTTTGTCATTAATGTGCTTTATACAGAATCTGATCATTAGTCCATTCAGCCCAGTATTAGCTACTCTGACTGGTATCTGTGATCTCTGTAAACAAAATATATCACAACGTGGGAAAAGGGTCACAGTGAGGAGAGGAAATTGGGCAAATTGCAAATCTTCTTCAATCTTTTTGTGACAGAGACTGCCAGTGGAACAGAGAATCTTATTTCTGGGACTGTTTATCCTATCAGAAATGTAGCAAGGAAGAACAGTTAGGTGAAAGATAAATCTTTGTGAAGTCCATCCAACTAGATTGAAAGCAAAGATGCTACAACTGGCAATGTCTTGTTCTCTCAGTTTCCTATGAATCTGTATTCCAAGTTCAAATTGGACAGGAAACAAATTATTTTTATCCAAAAAAAAGTTTCTCATTGAAAATAATAGAAATGAAAATGATTATAAGCAATGAAAACAAACAATAAATATATCAAAAGAAAATGAAGTTTTTAAAATTAACAAAACAATAATAAATGCTCACCCTACCTTAATAGAATAAGCACAACTTGAGTAAGATTTTCCTGTGAAAAATTAAGATTTGGTATTTTCCATAGTATATTGTCAGTGTGTTCAAAATCACAGCTGTAATTTGGTAATGTAGAAGAAGCCCAGCTCTCAGAGCTGTCACACAAATTATGGCTTTCCTTTTACGCTGATTTTTTTTTGTTTTTGTTTTATATTATATATTTTAGTGGCAGCTAGGGCTACCAGTCTCCAGATGAAACCTAGATTTTTTCTAGAATAACTTATTTTCAGGCTAAAGAAATCAAATGGCTGCTTCGGAAGATGGACTGTATTGGCATTATACTCATATGAAACCATTTTCCTTCCTTCATCACACACACTACCTTCCCCAGATTCCACCTTCAAATCTGCAGGAATTTCACAACCTGGAGTTGTCAGTAGGGTGTGTATCATTTTTTCTGATATTTTACGGGTTTAAAAGTCTTGGAAATGTTTGAATATCCCTCCCCCCAAAAAATGAACCCCAGATTAGCATTGTGGTTTTTTGCTGGCTTTTCCCAACTTTTTTGACATTTTTGGGTCTTTTAAATCTGACTACAAAAAATTCCAAGCAGCAAAGCTGAATACAGTGCTCAGCATAGTCAACCCCAGCATTCAGCTCTGTGTCTTTTCTGCCGCCAAGTCCACATGGCCTTTGGAGGCAGTGGCACTGAGTTGAATGCTGGGCCTGGCCAGGCTGAGCCCAGCGCTCAGCTCTCTGCTGCCTGTCATCCCTGAGCCTATGTGGACTTCAAAGGCAGCTAGCAGGTAAGTGAGGGGGAGAGAGTGGGGGAGAGGGGTTCCCCCATTGTTTAAAGACAATGTGGCCAAATTAGTTCCAATGCCATAAAAATTGCATGGGTTTTTTTTTTGCTTTTTTGACTCCTTTATATTACCACAATTTTTGGCATTGGGGGGGGGCAATGTGCAAATCTTGAATTAGTGTTTTTTAATGTTTTAGAAACCTTATAGTCTTATTTATTATTCAACCACAAACTGAACTAAGGGCTGATATTACTCTCATTCAATTCAGATGGTAATGGAAAGCTATATCATTCATCTGGGCCTTTTCCTGACTTGTTTAACTATGTTGTGTTAATAAGTTGGAATGTTTGGTTGGTTGTTAATCTACTAGTCTTTTTTGTAAACCACTGAGCAATGAAAAAAATCAAAATAAAATTTTGTGAATAACACTAGCAATGCTAGCAATGCTAACACTAGCAATGCTAACACTAGCAATGCTAACACTAGCAATGCTAATCCTCACCAGAGACTGTTGAGAAAACTCAGCAATGAAGGAATAAGAGGGGAAGTCCTCCTATGGATTAAAAACTGGTTGAGAAACAGGAAACAAAGAGTGGGTGTAAATGGGAAGTTCTCACAATGGAGAGATGTCGGGAGTGGTGTCCCCCAAGGATCCGTTTTGGGACCCCAGGATATTAATTGCTCTTTAACCTATTCATAAAATGACCTGGGAAGTAGGGGTGGGTAGCGTGTTGCTGGCCAAGTTTGCAGATGATACCAAATTATGTAGGGTGGGTGAGGAACCACAAAGGATTGCTAAGAGCTCCAAGCGGACTCTTGATAAATTAGAGTGAGATGGACTCAGAAATGGCAAAATGCAGCTCAATGTAGCAAAATGTAAAGTGATGCACATAGGGAGCAAAAAATCCAAAACTTCACATACAATACGCCAGGGGTCAGTGCTATCAGTCCACCAGACCAGGGAAAAGTGGGATTGTAAGAGGCGTCTTTAGTTGATAGTTCCATGGGAATGTTAACTCAATGCAATGGCAGCTGTTGAAAAAGGCAAACCTCTATGCTGGGGATCATTAGGAAAGGAATTGATAAAATAAAACTGCAAAGATTGTCATGCCCTTTATCCATAAAGCAGTGGTGCGACCAAGCGATCTTGGAGTACTCGTGGTCCAGTTCTGGTCGCCGCATCTCAAAAAAAGGATATTGAGGGAGATAAGAAAAAGTGCATGAGAAGGGCAACAAGGATGATTGAGGGACTGGAGCACCTTCCCTATATGGAGGGAGAGGCTGCAGTGATTTGGGACTCTTTAGTTCTTGGGAGAGGGAGGCTGGCTAGAGGGGGGGATATGCTAGATTAGAAGTCTAAGCAAAATTATGTATGCTGGGTAGAAGTGTAAAAATGTTGACAGAGAGAAATTGTTCTCTCTTTCTCACAATACTAGAACCAGGGGGGCATACATTGAAAATGCTGGGGGGAAGAATTAGGACTAATAAAAGGAAACACTTCTTCACGCAACGTGTGATTGGTGTTTGGAATATGCTGCCACAGGAGGTGGTGATGGCCACTAACCTGGATAGCTTTAAAAGGGCTTGGACAGATTTATGGAGGAGAAGTCGATCTATGGCTACCAATCTTGATCCTCCTTGATCTGAGATTGCAAATGCCTTAACAGACCAGGTGATCGGGAGCAACAGCCGCAGAAGGCCATTGCGTTCACATCCTACATGTGAGCTCCCAAAGGCACCTGGTGGGCCACTGCGAGTAGCAGAGAGCTTGACTAGATGGACTTTGGTCTGATCCAGCTGGCTTGTTCTTATGTTCTTATGTTCTTAATGCATCTAATTTTGTTTTCAGGGTTTCCCTGAGCCAAACTGATAACTACATATATTTTTATGAATATTTTCCAGCAATGTTCTCCACCACTAGAAACTATCAGAGTCTAAGGTTGTTTTTACATGGTCAAAATATCCCAGGGTGAATATTTATTTATTTATTTATTTATTTATTTTATTAGGCTTTTATACCGCCCCATCCCCGAAGGGCTCTGGGCGGTGTACAGCATATAAAAATAACAGTATAAAACAATCAGACATTTAAAGCAGTGGTAAAAGCTAATAGTTTAAATTATGTAATACATCGTGATAAATGGCATAGTTGGCATCCAATTTTCCAGATTAAAATTCCTCCTCCCCCGAAAAAGGGGAGGCATGATGAGTCTTGATAGAATTGGTAGAGTGAGAGGCCCAGATGACTGGCCACAAAAAGAGGGAGGGGGGGCACCATTAGCGGTCTCGGTTTCCTCCCAAAGGCCCGGGCATGGAACAGCTCCTGGCCTTACAGGCCCTGCATGAATCCCCGCTTAAAGGAGTCCCACAGGGCCTGGACAGCTGGAGGAAGAGCGTTCCACCAGGCCGGGGCCAGGGCTCTAAAGGCCCTGGCTTGCGTGGAGGCCAACCGCATCGCTGAGGGGCCGGGGACCACCAGTGGATTGGCCTCCATCGACCGGAGAGGCCGTGTAGGGACATATGGGTTGATGCATGGAAAATATCCCTGTGCAGCTGGGAATCCTGAAGCTGCACAGCTCCGCACGGCTCCTGAAGCTGCACAGGGTTTGCCCAGGTGTCCCTTGTAATACTTACCCTAGTCTGGGATTTAAAAAAATCTTTCTGTAGCAGGACCGGTTTATTTTTCCCACCCAACCAGCTGATTTCCCCCTTGACATTCATTCAAGCTGCCATTTTAAAAAGCAGCCAATCAGAATGTGGGATACCAGGCAAGCACACAGGTGCTTGCAGCTGCCACTCAAAAGCAACAGCCAATCAGAACAAGTCCAGTCGGTGTATACAACAGAATGAAATGACAGTAACCTGAAGGAATAGGCTGGACTGTACCACTTCAAATGTCAAACCATGGATGCTATTTTTGAAGTCCCTTGCATAAAAAAATTCCTGTAAGTTTTTTTTAAGCCAAGCAAAGGCTTGACCTCAGCCTGCTCCTTGCTGTGTCAGGTTTTTTCTTCTTAGCTTAGAGATGGACAAGGAAAGGTGAATATAAAATGACACTATGTAAAGTAATAAATCCTTCTACTACTGCCCAAAAATTACCTCATACATGATACATTCAGTAATCATGCTGTAAATGACATGATAACTCTTCTCACTTTGTGTGGCGTGTTTATTTGCTTGACATTGATGTGACAATAATTTCCTTCAGCTGAATTCAACTCCTTTCTTTCCCTATGTCAATCATTCAGTGAAATAGTTTAGCACAACACCTAACAAGTACCCTATCATGCAAATAATGTAGAAAAGAGTGTTTCCCAAGGAATTTTGCTCACTACAGCTCTTAAAGAGGGGAAGGTCAGCTTTGTGAGGTCAGCATGCATGTGGCGGAGGAGAGTCATGTTTGGGACCTTTAGAGGAGGTTTCTGTTGAGTTGAGCCATAACTGTTTTGAGGTGGGCTATCACTGCATTTTTTCTCCTCTTGGCAGAACTCTAATTTTAGTCATGCTTTACATTACTGGAAGAACTAGTATAATATATTAGCATAATATATTACCAGAAGAGAACTTATGCCAGTGAATACATTGTTTATATTAGAATCTCTTTTCCAAATGTGAATGCAAAAAGGAAAAAAATAGTACCATGCTTTGCGTCTGACAGGTCTTTCACACTAGCTCATCATTCAGTTAAACATTTTTAAAGGAAAATACATTCTCACTTTTGATTAATGATTTCTAAATCTAATTTCTTTGTATTTACTTTGTTGAATAGATCATAGCAAGCTGTAGCACGAAATTTCCAGTCCCATTTCCATTATCATTCTGACCTATTAATTTGCATTGTCTCTCTTTACACAGAAAGAAAAATTAAAGAATAAATGGCATCAAGGTGATCAGAGTGGTCCTCTTTTTTTAGGCTATCGGCACACAGAGTGATCACAACAAATTTTCTTTTGATAGAATAATATGATAGCCTTTCAACAGAGAGTAAATATTATTGATGCAAGTCAGATTAAAACAGAGAGATGAAAATGGTCATAATATTATGAAAGAACATTTGAATCTGAATTAGGGCACTATGTTTTTTACTGATGACTGACAGATGCTTTAAAATCTCAGTTTTTCAAATGTATAGGTTTGCTCTCAGCACTTGTTGGGAAGGTTCCTTTAGGCCCTATAAGGAACCAAGGGAGAGATAGTTCCCATAGTCAGAGACCGTAGTATGGGACCATGGGGCCTACATCTCTCATAGCTCCTGGCAGCAGTGGGCTATTCATGCCAGCCTGTAATGCTTAAGGGGCTCTCAACCTCTCATGAACTTATACAGGATAAAGCTTCCACAGGAAAGGCTACGTTGGGGGCATATAGTTCACTCAATCAATGAATAATGCAGGAAATTATGAAGAACAGATCAACTGAAAAGTTTCCTTCACTAATATGTCAAGCACAAGTCCTAGATCTAAATCTGCCTTCAAACTGGAAGTAATGATATTTGTAGGGGTACAAACTTTTGGGTCTCAGACATTTTAAGCACAATATGTTATTTTTCTTTCCTACATTAGGCATTATATGTAGCCTCAGATATATGCTAAAAGACTGAATAAGTAAGGTAAATTTATTTCCAGACAGACATAAGAATAACTCCTGACTTGTGGAACAATCACCATTCTGAGGATTATTTTAGGTTTCCATCAAAACATCTTTTTACCCAGATTTTTAGTTAGGGGCTTGGATCTTTTAGCAATTTCAACATTTTGATTCTAGTTTTTGTGCTCTGGGTTTTTATGTGGTTTTATTGAGTTACTACTGGCTGGGTTTTTAATGATTACTATAGATATGATTTTGTCTCAGCTCCGGAGGAGGGGCCAAGGGCCAGGTCAAAGCTTTATAAGGCTCCCGACCTCCCAGCTTGTTGTTGTCATGATGCCACGCTGGCATCATGACACTGCTACCCATAGTGGGCATGGCTGCCGCCTGCCTTCAGCCCATCTAAGGGCAGGCACGGTGGGGCCTCTTAGCTGTGCCCTTTCTCGGCTAGCAATGGCTGCCCCTGGTGATTCGTGGGCACTCTTTATATGAATAGATTCTTATGTCTCTGTTCTTCTTTCTATGTATTCCTTCCTTATGCCTCAATATAACTTTTACTTTTACATCAGACGTTAGTTTATTCTTACATCTGTTCTCTTTTCTACAAACCAGGCTACTAAACCAGGATTAAAATTTACCATGTTCACAGGAAGCAAGTTTCCTTGACTTGAATTCAGTAGGGCTTACTTCTAAATAAACAAGAATTTAGGATTGTACTTCATAACAGATACAGATGCCAAGATGCAACCCACATTTCAACACTACAGATTTACAAAGGGGGATGTATTAGAAAAGGCAGGATTTGTTTCTTGTCACTAGTGATATAAATAGGTCAAGCATGGTTAAAGAAATGAATTAATTTTTACTACAGGCTTGCTGCTGAAGCTTTATGTACTGCCAAAGAATTTAAGAGGTTGTGCCATCACTCAAATTTACAATGCTCCATAATTATAGGCACTATTGATTTGTGCATATCCTTGTCTTTCATTTATGAACACTTGTATAAATCAGCAGAGGTTTTCTCTAAAAATAGAACCTCCAGAGGTGGTTTCGAAGGATTTGTTTCTAGAATAAAACTCTTACATGGTATATTTCTCCATACTCTACAGCGTCCCACAATTTAATTAAAATGCTGAAACATGTAAAAATGACTTTATAATCTATATGTGGCAAAAATGTCTGCATACTGTTTTCTTTCACTTTGCAGTACAATCTTCTTTTAAACACATCTGCACCACCATCTACTGGAAAGGTGAGTAACTAAGTATCAGCAATCAATGTTTTTCTCTGTTTTGCCAATGTCATAATTTAAAAAAAAATCAATTAGAACATTTCCTTACTGCTTCAAAAATTATTAGCAATAATCTTTTAACTCATGGATGTCTAACGTATCTGTCTTTCTGAAGCATTTGTTAAGATTGGTATAATCTTTTTGCATAACAAATATAGTTTATACAAAGCTACTTTTCTTTGTTTACCCCTCTTGAGACATGTCTTTAATTGTATTAAAATAATAGATTGGCAGCATTATATGAAGCATGTTATAATGTATCCAAGGCAACTTTGTTGGTCACTCTGACCATAAACTTCTCAAAATGCTAATAATGACCTTCTCTGTGATGCCAAAAACATGCTGATTTATGAACCAGAATTCTGGCATAATCTTCTAAACTAAGTATGTGTTTTGATTTTACCACTCTAATGCAGAGTTAAAACATTATTATTTTTTCTTCAGCTAATAACAACATTACCCGTTCTTTCAAACCTTGGTTATTTTTCTCACCTCTCGTATTGTCTTTTAAAAAGTCATACAATACTACTAACAGCCACTGTCTTGTTATACAAGTAGTTTTTTTGTTTTTTTAAAAAAAGGTTGCTGAATTCACCTCTTCGGTGACATATGTATAAGAGTGCAGAATGAGTTTACATGAATGAAAAGCAGAGGATGGCAGCAGTGTTATAGTTTCATAAAGATCAGAAGAAAATGGCTGCAATCAGTATTTGAATCTTTGGATATGGCTGAAAATTCTTCTTCAGAAGTCTGCTCACTTTCTTTCAGTGATCCTCATGTACATTTCAACCAACATTATTTATTACCTGAAATTAAATATTATGTTAAAATGTAATTAAAATACTTTAAACCGATATCTATTAAGCATAAGGCAATTCAGAAGAGAAGAGATTTGTAGACCAGCATAAAATAGACCAAGAAATAATAGAACCTATAATTTTAAAACTTTGTACACTTTTCTTCATTTTTGGCTGCTGTAAATCCCCATCATGCTTGGTTTTTAAGAAAATACCACACTGCTATTTTCCCCACCCATGGGATTCTCTGTGTTTAGACTCTGCTGATTTTTGTGTTAGTGATTATCTTTTGCTCATATCCTTCACAGAGGCCCTTTCCGCACTGCAGAAAGGGTGCCCCTGCACCAGCAGGAATTCTGCCGGTGGAGGGGTGGGGGCCGTTCGCATGGGAGCCCACTCACCTCGTCATCTTTGTCGCCCTGCTGGACTACTAAGACCTGCCCATGCTGCCCTCCGACCTCCAGGGGTCGGAGGACAGCGAGGGAGGGTCTCAGCAGTCCAGTAGAGCAACAAAGGCAACGAGGTGAGTGGGAGAGGGATGGGGAAAACAGCGTGTTCCCGGTGGTGCCATTCGCAACATCCTGGCGGAAACGTGCTGTTTTCCAAAAACCTCCCTCCAGGAGGGAGATTTTTGGAGGCGGCCTGACGCCACCCTGGGGGTGGTGGAGGGGAGCCAGGTTGGCGCTGCTGTGTTTTAGCAGCGCCGCCTGTGCGAACGGCTCCCTGGGGATGGCATTTTTGCCATCTCCAGGGTGCCGTACATGGCCTGTGCAGAAAGGGCCAGAGTAAGAAAAAAATTCCTGAGCAGCTCTCATACTCTATGCACAAAGATGTTGTGTTACATTTTCTAAGTATTCATTCTGAGATTTAAGCTAATAGTGATATGTTGTCATCAAAGGCAGAAAGTTGCAGAAGCCATAATTTGATTTCAGCCATTTTTTCTTCATTGTCCAAAATTGATTGTAGACAAAATTAACCAGTAGTGTTAAACTAACCAATAGGCAACATTTTAATGTACAGAGAGAAATACGTTATGATTAGGTAATTTATTATAGATTAGCAGTAAAGCCAATTGCGGGGAGAGATTCAACAGGCCCTAGCAAGGAGGTGGAGAGCAAGCATTCCCCTTGCAATGGGCTTTACTGGGCTGTAGTGTCCCCTTCTTCCAGTGTGGCACTTCCCACCTACCAAGTCTATGGCTTGGGGTGGGAGGAGGTGGAAAATGAGGGTTGGGGGAGTGTGGAAAGGTGTGGCTTGGGTGGGGAGGGTGAAAAGGTGAAACTTTGAATGGGGCAAGGGTGGAAAGGAGTGGTTTGAAGAAGGGGAGTGTGGAAAGGTGTGGCTTGGGTGGGGAGGGTGAAACTTTGAATGGGGTAAGGGTGGAAAGGAGTGGTTTGAAGAAGGGGAGTGTGGGAAAGTGTGGCTTGGAGTGGGAGAAGGGTTGAAAGGTGAGGCATGGGTTGGGGAGGGGTGGAGTGGGGGAAGCATAGAAAGGTAAGGCTTGTGGAGGGTGAAGAGGAGTGGCTTGGGGTGGAAGAGGGTGGGAAGGAGTGGCTTGTGTATGGGGAGGTGAGAAGGTGTGACTTGGGGTGGGGTGAGGATTGAAAGATGAGGCTTGAGATGGGAATAGGGAGGAATGGGGAGGTTTAGCTGGGGAGGTGAGAAGGTTTGGCTTGGGGTAGGTAAAATATGTTGCTTGGGGTGGAGGGAAAGGTGAGGTTTGAGGTTGGGGAGAAGGTTAAAAGGTAAGGTTGGGGTTGGGGTGGAATGGGGAGGCTTGAAGTGGGCAGAATAGGGAGGGTGTTGTTGTGGTCAATGGAATAGAGGGCACCAAGGCACCACTGCTCCACTGGCCAGCCTGGGCTGTTGAGATGAAGGAGGAACCAGGAGGCTATTGGTGGGGCCAGCAGAGCAGTGGGCATCAAGGTGCTGCTGCTGTGTGTTATGGAAAATATATTGATAAGTTGCGAGGTTATCAGATATATATGCAAACTATATGCTATATGCTTGTGTGGTGTTAAGAAATATGTTTCAAACATGCTTCAGATATAAGTGCAAACTTTGCCCTAGCTATTTCAAGGTTGTTTATTAAACCGGATGCTCCTAGCTCGCATGGAACGAAGAAGGGGTGTGCCTACGTGCAGGGAAAAAAGGGAACTGACACCATCATGTGAGGATTATTCACGGGTACATGGGTACAAATGGAAATAACCGTTGTGCTGGCTGGAAATAACCATTGCTTAATAACCTGTTGCTTAAAGCGGGTGAAACTAACAGAATACAAGTTACGGGGAGTTTTGGGATGGGTTAGTAAAATTTGTAATACTGCCTTTTTAGGAAGATTGTGAGCCTTGGGTCAGCCCTAAGAGCCATGTGGTGTCTTGGGATTGGTGCAAGAGACAGAGAGGGGATGCTTTAAATTGAACTGCACTGCAATGCAGACTTTAGAGAGCCACACCCTGACCCGGTTGGTTCTCTCCACCTCTATATAGACGTGTTCCTGAATAAACTGCTTACTGCTGACTGCTGCATTTGTGAGTATTGATTTGATTGGGGATATCTGAAAATACTCCATAACAATTTGGTGTGAGAAGTGGGATAGAAGTACCCCTTTGGGCCAGAGGGGTTGGACCCCTCTTGACCGAAGAGAAAAAGGAGCGGCTCATGTGGGAACAGGGAGGCGCCCCAACCTTCTTTTGGTTCGGCCCGCTTCCTGCACGATAGTCCTTCCGTTTCTCCACGTCAAAGAACCCCAGCACAGCAGCGGTAACCAGTCACCGGAGGCAGCGGAGACTGAGAGATGTCCTCTGACTTGGTGAGTTGATTAAATCTTCTGGGACCCTATATTACGATGGGTAATAGGATGGGAGGCAGGAGAAGAGTTACAGAGAAAAAGAAGGGGATTCTCGAGGGAGACGTCCCGCCTGCAAAGCCCGAGCAGAAGCAGGTAGAGATCCCGGAGAACAGTCCACTGGGCCAGGTACTCGGGAAGTGGGAGACCCTAGAAGGCACTGTAGATCTCCAGAGGAATGTAATGGCTAAGCTGTGCACAGACGTTTGGCCCACCTATGATTTAGAATCAGGGGACAGGTGGCCCCGGTTTGGAACCTGTAAGGAGGATATTTGCAAAGATGTACAAACGTATTTGACAGAATTAGGATCCCTGGTTGGACCAGGGGGTGAGCTCTCCTATATTATGACTTGGCAATATGGGTTTGTACAGGAGAAAAGGTGTCAGGACAGAGTGTGACAGTTATATCTGTCAAAGGAATTGGGCATAGAAGAAATGAGGAAATGGAATAAGGACAAAAAGACTTGGGATCCGTTAGAGGCTCTCCCACCCCCATATAGACCACCCCCACAGGCCGTTGTAGGACCTCTGAGAAGTAATGCATCCGCCCCTATTCAAATTCCAATAGTAAGATCAAGAGAAACACCAAAACTTAACATAAGGAAAATGACAAGAGAATTGCAGGACATACAAGAAAGGGATGAGCGTTGGGGGGTGAGCAGACCAGGTAGGTCAGAAGATCCTCCTGAGGACCCTGAAACTCTAGCTCCCCTCAGACAAGTGCCACAGGGAGGGGGGATGCTAGGATACGTTGAGGTACCCCTAACTTCCACAGACATAAGAGAAATGAGAGGCCATTTACCAAAATTTAATGAAGATCCTGAGGGATTTATAAAGGAATTAGGAGACTCCCTGGGCCCGTCCAACTTCACCCCCACTGAGTTGTTGCACATATTGCAGCAGTTAACAAACATAGAGGTAGTCCATCAGGCAGTGGAGGAGGCTAGGAAATCTTGGAGAGGTGAGAACGCAGCTAGGACAGAGCAGCAATCCAAGGATGAGATTCCGTTAACAACCCCAGATACATGGGATTTGCAGACCCCTGGGGGGCGAGATAAGTGTGTGGAATTCAGGAAAAGGGTGTTTAACGGGCTGATTAAAACAATCCCCCATTCAGTTAATATCAGCAAAGCCTTTGGGGCCCCACAAAAGAAAGATGAAACTCCATGGGATTATATGATCAGACTAAAAGACAGCATGAGGAAGTTTGCAGGGTTGGACCCAGATGCAGAAGCTAATGCTGCCTTGCTAAAGCTAAGATTTATAGGAGGGGCACATGAAGATATCAAGAAGAAATTGCAGAAAATGGAGGGCTTGTTGGACAAGCCCCTCCAAGAGTTAGTGAATGAAGCGCAGCGTGTCATCGTTAGACGAGATGATGTAAATGAAAAAAGGAAAGTGAATCTCATGGTGCAAACAGTTAGAGAAGTTATGAAAACTGATCAGTCAGCCCAACGGATGGGGAACCCCATGTGGAATGATAGGCAGGATAACAGAGGAGGCCACACGAGATGGGTGGGGAGGAAACAAGAGGTCCCTTCCACCTCAGGATGGAGAGACAGACGACAAGAGGCTTTTTCCTTCCCCCCCAAGAGAGACAGGGAAGCTAGAGAGACAGGGACGGGCCCCTGGTTGCCCCATGATGCCTGCTTTCTCTGTGGTCAAGTGGGTCACTGGAAGCGCGATTGTGTGCAAAATCAAGGGGATGGGGCTAGGCCTCAGAGGAACACCTTCCCCCCAGCCAGGCAGGGCAACAGAGACAGGGGTCAGAGGGATACTTTCCTCCAAGCCATGCAGTTAGAAGAAGACAACTAGGGGGGTCAGGGGTTCCTGTACCATGGCCCTACATCCCGGGAACCCTTGGTAACTTTAGAGGTAGGGCAGGATAGACATCCAATAAGCTTTTTAGTTGACACAGGCGCCACCAGGTCCACACTATCGGAAAAGGTCCCACACATGGCGCAAACGGAAGGAAGGACTAGAGTAGTGGGCGTAGGGGGAGTCCCTGAAGATGTCCCTATTCTAGCACCCTTGGCAGTGAGGACAGGAGAAAACAATTTTATTTGTATGCATGACTTTTTGTGGATGCCCAAGAGCGGCATGAATTTGATGGGGAGGGATTTGCAAGCAAAATTAGGCATGACTATACAACTTCGGAATGGGGTATGTATGGCCCAGCTAGGAGCCCTCACAGAGGTGGACAAAGAAATGATAAACCCTCAGGTATGGGTGGCCCCGGGGAATCCAGGATTGCTTGATATCACCCCAGTGACCATTACAATTAAACATGACCGACCAGTATGTATCAAGCAATACCCTGTCCCCAAAGAATCCAGAGAGGGACTAGCTCCAGTCATGAAAGGACTTTTTGATGATGGACTAATTAGTGAATCCACCTCCCCCTATAATACCCCAATACTTCCAGTCCGTAAACCAGACGGGACTTATCGTATGGTGCAAGATCTTAGGGAGATAAACAAAGTTGTAGTGCAAAGAGCTCCAATTGTAGGAGATCCTTACACCATCCTTAACTCCATTCCTGGGGATCATGTTATGTACACTGTAATAGATTTGACTTCTGCCTTTTTCTGTGTGCCCCTGGATCCGACAGCCAGGCCACTGTTTGCCTTTCAGTGGCCACACCCTTATACGGGGTTGGTTAGCCGACTGGAATGGAATGTGCTACCTCAGGGCTATTGCGAATCTCCTACTATCTTTGGAGAAATAATTGCACAGGTGTTGCATGAATGGACACCCACCCCTGGTACTGCCTTGATTCAGTATGTAGATGATTTGTTGCTAAGTGGCAGCAAGGCCAAGGCGTTACGAACTTCTATTCAGCTACTCAACTTTCTGGCAGATAAGGGCTTGAGAGTTTCAGAGAAAAAGATCAAATTCTGTCAGTCTCAAGTAAAATATATAGGACATCTGTTGCGGGAAGGGGAAAAGTTGATAGACCCAGAAAGAGTGAAAGGAATTCAAGGGCTACCCCTCCCTCAGACAAAGCGACAATTGAGAGGATTTTGGGGCACTGTTAATTATTGTAGGACTTGGCTTCCTGATTTTGCGCTTTACACCACCCCACTAACAGCTAAGCTCAGAAATGAACAACCAGACAGATTAGAGTGGGAAAAGAATGAGAGGAATGCATTTGAAACCTTAAAGCGGGCCCTCCTTGAGGCCCCTGCTCTGGGATTGCCCGATATGAGTAAACCATTGCATTCGTTTGTTATTGTCAGGGAGGGGCATATGATTGCAGCTGTTGTACAAAAGAAAGGGGGGTAGACCAACCCGTGGCCTACTTTTCCAAACTCCTTGACCCAGTGGTGAGGGGGTGGCCTCCATGCCTCCAGGCTTGTTCGGCAGTAGCATTGGCAGTAGGCATGGCTCGAAAATTTATAATAAATGCAGCTTTGATAGTTCACACCCCTCACCAGGTGAGGGCAGTGTTGACCCATTCCGCCCGTCAATGGATGACTGATTCTAGGCTTTTACAAATTGAGGACCAACTCCTGGAACAGTCTGATTTGGTTGTAGTCACGGAGCAAAACATGGGTCCTGAGACTGGTCTGCCACCCCCTATAAATCAGCAAATGGCAGAAGAGCACGATTGTATAGACATAATTAAATTGCAAACAAAGCCTCGAGATGACTTGGGAGAAAGCCCACATATAGGAGCAGTAAACTGGTTCATTGACGGGTCATCAAGGGTTGTGAATGGTCTTCGCAAAAGTGGGTATGCTATAATTGAAGAAGGGGGGCAGGAAATAGAGACAGGAGGACTCCCCCCCTCTTTTTCAGCCCAAACAGCTGAGCTAGTTGCTCTCAAACGTGCTTTGGAATTAGCTAAAAATGACAATGTTAACATATTCACTGATTTTGAGAACCCAGAGTTTTTTGGTTCTGGGCCCGAGATATACGCTGTAGGGCCTTTGTGCAAACATTGGGAGTGGCAAAGGTGGGAGTACCGAACCCCAGAGCATAGGTGGGGCAAAGTGTTTGTATCAAGGAGGGGGGCTATACCAGAAGAAACCACTTCACCAGCATTCGTGGTAGCCTATTACTAACAGAGACCGGGTAAAAGAGGTGTTCGTGCATGGTGGTACCGAAGACCCTCCAGGCTTAGTTTTAACTGGGAGTGTACATCTTATCAATCTCTCAGTCAAGACTTTTGGCATCAACAATATTGTGGTTGCAGACACCCATACTATTCACTTCTCTCAGATAGAGAAAGAGTGGTGAACTTGCCAGACAATAGGGATGAGGGGAGTGTGGGCCATACCATTCTTTCTGAAATGCTTGCTAATTCCAATGAGCAAGGCCAGTTGGGAACACAACCAGTTCCACCAGTTAGCCCAAAATGTGAGCAGGGTTCTGAATGTGTCTGAATGCTGGTTGTGCGCCCACAGGCCGGCGGTGGGGAACAGAGGTTGGCCTATATTACCATCTGCTGCCCTCATTTTGGAAGCATGGAATAACACCTTTTGCACAGGGGCTACCGATGCTAACAAAATCCCAGGTCACACCCAGAAAGGGTTTGAAGACCCAAATGAGATTACATTAACATGCCCTTGGGGATGGCCAAAAGCTCCATTATGTTTGCAGTGGCAGTCAAGTAAGCAGAACCATGCCCAGACAAGGGAAAGAAAAATACAGTCTAAGATGCTTGATTCAGGTGAGGAAAAACCACCAGAGACAATTACTTCTGAATGGCAAGTATGGCAGGTAGTGGATACTTTACCTCCTCCTCCTGAACCAACACAACCAGCAGGGAATAACTTAGGTGATTATCCCTCCTGTGATAGAACCTTTATAATCTCCCAGACAGGATGCATATGTCAGGATAACCCCTGGCTGGAACAAGATCCGAACTTTGCTTGTGATAGTGAAATGGAAAATTATGTGGGTGCAGTTGCACTATTCGGAAATGTGCTAACCCCTTTTAACATGGTCCATATGCAAATCAAGTACAGTTTAGGATTATACTTGTTTGCTCTCCCACAAGGGGTTTATTGGATATGCGGAGAGCAAGCGCTGAAAATACTTCCCCCTTATTGGAAGGAAACATGTACCCTAGGAACTATTGGGATAGGGGGAATGGCCTTCTTTCCTAAAGAGCAACCCAAAGATGCCTGGCAGGGACAAGCTAAATGGAGAACTAGGAGGGATGTGGATTTAAAGAAAGATTATATTTCGGAAAGCACTTACCTAACTGTAGGAAGACGGTTTATGGAAATTGCATGGCCACCATTAGGTGTGGCCTGGAATAGTGTACAGTTACAAATCTTGTCCACCCAGTTGGAAGCTCTAACCAACCTAACAGCCGATACCACAGCAAAGTTGGGGATTGAAATTGATTCCTTGGCCAAAGTGACCTTTCAACACAGAATCGCATTGGACTACCTCCTGAGCTCAAATGGGGGCCTTTGTTTTTAGCTTAATACTACCTGTTGCCATTATATTAATGAATCAGGACAGATCGAAACAAACATTCATTAAACTACATGAGGTTGCAAACACGATTCATGATATTTACTCAGCAGACACAGGATGGTGGGATTGGTTGACTAGTTGGCTTCCCGGTTGGGGATGGTTGAAAGGGTTGTTGATGGGGATACTTGGAATAGTGGGAGTGGTGATTTTGATTTGCATTTGCGTTCAGTGTCTCCCTTTACTTGGCCACTGTGTACCTACTCGTCACCAAGTGTCCTCAGAGATGGCCATGACTGTGATGCTGGACATACCCCCCAGAGAGAGAGAGAGTGAGGGAACATATACTTCCATGGACACAATAGAATCAGCTGTGTATGAAATATTGACAGAAGATGAGTATGAAAATTTGAGGAAATGAAACCTCGCAAGTAAAGTACAAAAAGAAAAGGAGGGAATTGTTATGGAAAATATATTGATAAGTTGCGAGGTTATCAGATATATATGCAAACTATATGCTATATGCTTGTGTGGTGTTAAGAAATATGTTTCAAACATGCTTCAGATATAAGTGCAAACTTTGCCCTAGCTATTTCAAGGTTGTTTATTAAACCGGATGCTCCTAGCTCGCATGGAAAGAAGAAGTGGTGTGCCTACGTGCAGGGAAAAAGGGAACTGACACCATCATGTGAGGATTATTCATGGGTACATGGGTACAAATGGAAATAACCATTGTGCTGGCTGGAAATAACCATTGCTTAATAACCTGTTGCTTAAAGCGGGTGAAACTAGCAGAATACAAGTTACGGGGATTTTTGGGGTGGGTTAGTAAAATTTGTAATACCGCCTTTTTAGGAAGATTGTGAGCCTTGGGTCAGCCCTAAGAGCCATGTGGTGTCTTGGGATTGGTGCAAGAGACAGAGAGGGGATGCTTTAAATTGAACTGCACTGCAATGCAGACTTTAGAGAGCCACACCCTGACCCGGTTGGTTCTCTCCACCTCTATATAGGCGTGTTCCTGAATAAACTGCTTACTGCTGACTGCTGCATTTGTGAGTATTGATTTGATTGGGGATATCTGAAAATACTCCATAACATGTGTCAGCTGGGCTGGAATTTTGGGAGTTGTGGAAGTGTAGGGGGAACCGGAAGGGTGTTGGGGGTCTAGCATAGCCAGGCTTGCTTCTGGGTTAGAGGAAGGCCGGTGGGGGAGTGGATGGAATGTCACTTACCAATGGCCGAGGAAAACTCACTTCATGAATACTGCTCGCCAGTTGATGGAGGGTTTGTCATCATGACATTCCATCCCTTGGACAGTTATAGGTTACGATGTCTCAGTATGATGGGGACAATGCCTCAACCAATATGGGCATGGTGCAGATGTCATCCACCTCGAATAATTATTTGATGTTCTCATTAAACAGAATTATACTGATAGCCATTTCTGTACAGTTTCCTTGAATTATTGTACTATACCAGTGGTTTGGAAGCACTTTTTGATTCATCTAAAACTGGGGCAGGCACAAAGAAAAAGATTTAATTCCCTCACTTGGACTTTTGGATGCCCATCTTTGCCTCACTCTTTACCTGCATTGATAGCCATGGACGTAGTCCCCAGAGATTGGGGGCTCATAAACATCAGGTATGATCACTTTGTTTAATCTATAGTCCACACAAAATCATACTGTTTTGTCTGACTTTGGCCCAAGGATCTTTGAAAGATACAGCCAGATCAAGTCTCAACATTTCTTTAACCTCCTTTTCAATGATAGTGGTGTTAGGACCAGTGACAGAGTAAGGTCAATTGTATGCATAACTAAGTCAGTTCTGCCAGGGACATTAGAGAAAATGGCCTGGAAGTCTGCAAAGACTATTTGGACTTGTTGTCTCTGATGTTGACTTTAAATACATTTCATTCACAGTGCTTCCCTTAGACAATTTTCCCCAGCTCAACTGTTCCCAATTATTTTCCATCCCTCCAGTGGTCATAAGGACCAAATTACTACTGTCCCAGAAAGGTTTAAGCATATTCACAAAGTAAAGTTTAAATGTCCCTCCCTCTGGGTCCACATTTACCACATAGTTCACTTTTGATGCTTGGCTAGACAATCTTGTAGGATTCTCCCCAAACAACTACCAGCTTGTGGTTATGTCTCAGTTTCAGCACCAGGAGGATCTCCAGGCTTGAAATGTTTACATTGTACCAAGTCTTTTTCGTTACTTGCTTTACTTTTGCTTTACTTGCTTTACTTGACCTGCAGCTTGCAGGTCTTGTAGATTTTCTTGCAGCTCTTGCAGGTAAGTGATGACATCTTTGTCCTCAATGGCCACTCATCTGGTCATGTGTCATCCATATAAGAGCTCAAAAAGACTGAAGCCAGAACTCTCATGTAGAAATTCTTAATAGGCTAACAACAGATGTTGCTGTTGCTGGTCCTAATCATTTTTAGATGGTTCACTGTGTATGTCTTCAACATTTGGTTTAATACACCATTAAAATGTTCATTAAAACCATTTGTTTGAAGGAGGTAAGCTGGAGTGGTTAGACACTTCACTCCACATACCTGCAGCAACTCTTTAATCACCTGCAACAGGAAGCTGTGCCAAATCCGTTATCATGTCTCATGGGAGCCCTAGGTCTACAAATATATTTCGCAATGTGTCTGACAGTCTTTGATTCAATGTCTTACAAAAGCACAGCTTGCGTGCTGATGTGCATAAGGGCTCCCTTGACCCAAGAAAGGCACAACAACATTAATTGGAATAAACTCAGCTGCAGCCCATTTTATACATTGATGAAGAAGCTGGGCAAGCATGAGGGGTACATCCAAGCCACCAGGCAGCAAGCACGCTGAACCTGGCACCATCCCCAGCTGGGCAGCAAGCATGCTGAATCCGGCACCATCTTCACACTGGAGTTGATGAAATTGAGACTAGTTACTAGGTGGCACCAAGGTGCAGGCCCATTGGGTGTGACCCCTTCCTGCCAGGGGTAGCAGGCTCAGGAGCAAAGCTGCCACGGTTTGCAATACCTTGTCCTCCACCACCCCTAGACCTCTTTTGGAGGTCCGTAGTTGAGAGGAGGTCTGGTATGCAAGCTTCATTCCTCCCCCAACTGGATGTGCCCCAATTCCCAAAACCACACAAGCTGTGACAAGAAAGAAAAAACAGGAGCAACAACCAGAAAAATAAACAGCATGAACAAATATGCCATCTAAACTTTGGGCAGGGAGGGAGGGATCTGCTCTCAGTTCACCTGCAAAAGAAGCAGAGGTCCATTCATCACTGCCTTTTAAAGGCGTACCTCACAGGCTCCCTAATCATGTGACAGGCCCTGTCACATGACCATTGGGCCTGCCGGTCTTCAATTGTCCAGTCACATTCAGCCAGCTGCAAAAAACAGTCCAGGATGAGTCCAGGGCTGCTTCTTCTGGAAACTTAGTGGCGTTGTCCACAATGGTCAGTATATTCTTGTTCCCTATTCTGGTTGCTCTTGATATTGGGCAGAGTAAGTCAGTCTACGAAGGGAAGGTCAACCCAGTGCTTCTCAATGGGAGGTAGAAAGGTCTTCTAAGCAGCTAAAATTTTCTTGTGTCTGCGTAGCTATAGAGATAGTTCATTGAATTTTTTAAAAATAGAAAAATGTATAATGCCGGAATCAACTGGACCAGCTGAGTACAACTATATATCTTTTGGTCTAGAAGGCACCCAGGATTGGAGCTGGCAGTACCAATGTCGTAGGGCAACCTTCAGCAAATGGCAATAGGGAGAATCACTTCAGCTGTATGCAAAATGTCAGGCAAAAACTGAAAGTGAAACTGACCAGACAGCAAAATGATCATGGAAACAGCCTCTTTCTCCCTCTAACACATTTGCTGTCTGGTAAGCACACCAGAAGCCTTTTCATTTAAATATGTTTCTCAAACATTTTATTTTGGGCATGTGGAGTGAAAAGAGGCAGTCACCTCTTTTTAAGATGTCCCACAAACATCTATTTTTGTACTGTGTGAAATGGATCATTGTTTTTAGGATACAATCTTGAAGATTCATGGTGGTACTGTAAATAAATTTGTTTATTTACAGATATTCAAGTTGAGCATGAGAGAGCAGGCAGGTATGAAATAAACAGTGCTCATCTTTGAAGAAGCATAAATGTTCCCCAAAGCAATCATCATGAACTTGGGATTCCCCAAAGCTTTCTCTTTCTAGTCAGCTCAAAACTGAAATTTTTGTTTCATAGTCTTGCCACTTGGGGTACCATGACATTTAGGGGACACAGTTGCCCTAAAAATAAATGGAAATCCTGATTCCTGGCTTTTAGCAATCGGGGCATATTGAATTTCCTTAATTGTAAATTGAATGTTTTTAAGTACACACTGTGTCACCTTTGTCATAGGAGGGGTGTGTGTGTGTGTGTGTGTGTGTGTGTGTGTAAAATTACTAGGTGAAAATGTGAATTTAAAACTTCACAAGCGAACAACTTTTTAGTGAACTTTAGTGACACCAACTATCTTCACCCAGTTCTAAATTGAATTTGCAAGGTACTTTCTTCTGTTTCTTCCATCCCTAGAATTTAAGACCAAAAATATTCTTGTCTCAAATACTTGAAAAATAAAATCCATTGGCATATGGCTATTGTCATGTCCAGAATACAGCCACTAATAGAGAGAAACTTTTCTCTTTTCCACAACAGCTTTCAAGCTAGCAACTCTGAATTTCAGTAATATCCTTAAGGAAAGATTACAGGAGATGTTCCCTCACAGACATATTATCATTAAACATTCCATTAAGGACATTCATTTTAAAAACACTATTAGATAGCCACCACCTCATTAAATTAAAATTGATTGTGAAAACACAATATAAATTTTACTGCTGGTTTAAACACTTTCTTTTATATACCATTTCCTAGAAGTCTGGACTGTATTATTATAATCACTGTGCTCAAAATGAAAGGATTCCCCATTGCTCTGCATTTTTTCTCCCTTCAATTGTTTTTCAGATTTCCCAAGAGACATGTGTTGTGTGCAATGCTATGATGCTGTGAGTTTTTAAGGTGGTTATTTTTCTTTTGAAGGAAATGTAAAGGAACCTTTCAGAAGACTGCATCCACAAAATGTGAGCAAAGAATTTTAAGCCCTCTGGATTCAAACATGAAGAGACTCTGCCTGTCAACTCTAAGCCAAGATACTAGCATTTCTTTGTGAACCACAAGTCAATTTTTCACTTAATATATCTGCTTTTGGTTGACTGAAAAAGGCTCTATACCAGAAGCATTAACAAACAGCGTAATTTGCCAGGGTCAGACAGGTCTGTAGCATTGCGAGTCTGAGGCCTCTTAAATTATGCTATCAGCTTTCAAAACCTTATTAGGCAGAGCCCATTTAGGCACCACTGGGTTCTCGGAATCACCAATACACCTCTAATCAGAAAACCGCAGAGCAGCCAATCTGCTGCTATCAGAAACCTCAGCACGATTTTGTGTATTAATATTTCAGAGAGCATGTGGGAACACATGCTCCCTGCTGAGCATTACAACCAGCCAAGCAACAGAAACAGCAGAAACCAATCGCCAATAAGCCTAGCTAGATATGCTTACTGCTGTCTCTTGTCTGGCTGAGGACATGGTAACCGAAGAAGACAAAATGTAATGATTTATCTTATTTCGTCTATGTTTAATAAATTCCCATAAATGTCAAATGAGATGACACATAATGATTGTAATTAACGTTCCAGGAATAGAGGAACTCTAGACTTTATCCATCTGATTCATCTTATTGTCTAGCCTTATTTTTGAATTTGATGTGGACAGCCTGATCCCAACTTTAGGCAAACGACATAAATTTATTGAAACTACTCATAGTAACCAACAAGCTAGGGAATATGAAAGAACAGGAAGAGGACATATATTTTGGTAAGCTTGGATTGTCATCATTTATGCTATTAAAACTGACATATTTATTAAAGGAGAGGAAGAAACTTCATTAAAAATATCAGCAAACAAAATATTACTGCCAAGTGATATAACACTGACATGAGGAGTAGTGACTTATAGGACAGCACAAGCCTCAGTCATGTTATTTAGAGTTTGTTCAGTGGCTAAATAAAAAAAAAATGTACTGCATGAAAAATGCAAGCTGCAAACATATATTAAATGATTCTTACTAGAATGCTTGTCTTTACGCCACTGTTTGTGAGATATTAATACCATGTTACAGGGTAATTGATAAATATTTCTACAATTCAGGGACCAGACACACTTGGTAAGAAAAATGCAACACCTCATGTTAGTAGGACTTCCTCTGATATCTGAATAGGAAATGCTTCAAAAAAAATTGGCCCTTTGTGCACTTACTGTTAGCAGCACTGCTGCATGCTTTGCAATGGGATCTTCCCTTGTTTCTTTGTTTACACATGAGGAATTGCCCTGCAGCTTCCTTCAAGCCAAGCCAACATTTTGCCTGCCTCCTGCTTCTGGATTGGGAGGCTGTTTGCCACCTGTTTAAGTTTTTTGTTTGTTTTGTAAAGTCACTTTAATGATCAAAAGTATCATTTTTAAAGGACTGTTATTGATCCGCTGGGAATGCTGGTGTGGAAGTGGATGGTACTGCTGCTGTATGGACAGGGAAAGTCAGGGAGGAGTGCAAAATCTGAAGCAAAAGGTACACTGTTATGCTTCTTGTGCAGGCAGGGGAAAATCATATTTTACCTACTTTCCCAAACTACAGGGCCTCTCTGACCTGTCACACTGTGAGAAAATCATGTGCATAACTGAAAATCAAACCCAAAGGGAATGTACACTCCTTACAAAGGAGACCACAAGTGCATAAATGGGCCTTGTGTCTGTTTTGATCCCATGGAACAAGATAGGTGATACTGAGGTGATACATTTGACTGGACTATGTAGTGATAAATAAAAAGCTTTTGAGTTACTCAAAAATCTTCTTCAGACACAGATATAAAAACATAAAAGATCTAAAATAGCTGTGTTAAATGTTAAAACTGCAACTGATTTTCTTTATCACTTTGCAATAAGGGAGCATAATTGGTGACTGGGTTAAACCCTGGTAGCTCATTAAGGAAAGAACTGCAAGTACAACGTAGCAAAAAATGTTTTCAGACAAGATGAACAAATGCATTATTCAAGGGAATTCTACATTTTTTTCTGTAGCATCTCTTCCAAATGGAGCAATCATACTTTGGTTTAACTGATTTATCAAATTTATTTAAATAGCTTATCTATACCATACACATTAATAAATTTTAAGGGCAGAATGTGCTAGATAACCCAGTGGCTAACATTATTTGGGCAACCTATGCTGGCTCCAAACTTTGCCAGCAATTATGAAGCCTTTGTTTATCTTTATCCATACATGGCACACATATCCTTCCACATGTCACACAGACAACTAAAGTTTTGATTGATGCTGCTAAGCATCAAGGATGTTCCTTCCCTACTCATTCCAAGGTATAATGAATTATAGGAGTCACAGTCAATCGTAAGAAACGTAAACAATTCCAACTTGGCTCTGTAGAGACCAGATAATTTGCAGCATTTTTAAATTACCTCAGGGTTTAAAATGGCATTGGTGTCCACAGGTCAGACTGGAGATGCTGTCATATTTACTTTGGCTCTGAGTCAGCTAGAAGGGTTTGCCATTGCCATTCTGTGCATTATAACCCTGGTATTCTTTGGTAGTCTCCCATCCAAATACTAACCAGGGCTGACCCTGTTTACTTTCCAAGATCTGACAAGAACAGGCTATCTGGAGTCCCCTACTCTTACACAGTTGAAATAAAATTTTGGGCACAGCTCTGCTTGCTTCTGTATGTCCATCTGGATCCATATCTTGAAGGATATGTGTGTAACATACTTCCCTCTGTGAAGTATGAAGATGCCAGCCACAGATATGCGGGTGAAATGTTAGGAACAAGATCCACCAGACCACAGCCACACAGCCCGGAAAACCCACCACAACCAGAGTTGAAGGCTTCCCCAGTTTTCACCTCTGCTTCCCAGCCTTTATGGGATGGAGTCAAGAATCCTATGGACTTCTCTGTCCATTAACCTTCATGGCCAGCATCAACTATCTCAGCAATCTTCAGTTCCACCTGTCCCAAACTGATCTGGTCTGCATCAGATCCATTACTTACAGTGCTTAACAAGACACAAACAAGATTCTGTGGTCCACACCAGATTCCTAATTTGCAATGCTGATTGACAAATCCAAATGACCAGGCTAAAAGCTGCCTAATTTGACAAGTAGCCCAAAATGGCATCAATTAATTCATTATGTCCCTATGACTTGTCAAGCTTCCATACATTTTTGCAGGATTTAACCCCAACTGTGAAAGCACCCTAACTCCAAATGTGTGGTCCCTAAGCTAAAAAAAATTGCTTCTAGTTCACTGCAAAACTGCAGTGATCCCATGGAGATATCTTCCAGAGCCATGCTCATCAACCACCTTGGAATGGATTTAAAAGCACTGGCCCAATAGGGTCACTGTTCTCACAACAGTACTCCAATTATGTCTGGTAATCCAAATGTCTTAATGGAGAGGCACCTGTGTCTGTGTTAAGTGCTGTCAGTTGCTTCCAACTCAATTTCCTCTAAAATGTCTTATCATTAACAGCCTTCATGAATCAATGTCCTCTAAAATGTCTTGTCATTAACAGCCTTGTTTGGTCATGCAAACAGATTACCAACCTGAACAGGATGTCATCCATTGTTGATCTATTTTCAAGTACAGCAAGTCAGAGACACGCATTTCATACAAGTAATTTCCATCTGTCTATGAGCTGTCTCTGAAATTCTCAGATCATTTCAAACAGTGCAGCTTTCCCCTTTTTCCGAAGCACCATGGCAATCCAGTACATCCAAATGCAGGTGATACAGCACTGAACTGCTGTATTACCAACAATGGGATGAATGGGATTGCTATTGTGCTTTAGCATTATAGCTCAAAGCTCAGAATGTTCAAAAGAAGGGGGCATGAACAGTGGCAGGGGGAAGAGCAGTCCTTTCAGAGGCACTCCAGACATTTTAAACAGAACATTGCAGTGATTCAGAAGTGCAAGGAAAAACTGAAAATGGGGGGGAAGCAGTTTTCATTTTAAAAAAGAAACAACTCAGCACTGAGATGCCAACTGGACACAAGCAGCTTTGTCTGAAAAAGTAAAAAAAAATCCATTAGCAACCAAGAGTCAAAATTGCTGTGTCTCAAATAACACACACACACAAAATCTGTTAGCAACCAGTTCGGCAGAAGGATGACAAGGGTGGTTTGAAAGGGCTGTTTAATTCACAATCCATAGTTGTAAAATGAAAGAGTAGCTCATCATATAATTCCCAGTAAAACTGTGAGGAGTGAACTCTGGCAGCAGCCTTGAAACCAAGCTTCTATGCAAGGCTAACTGTTTTTCTTCATTATTCATAATATTGAT
This sequence comes from Sphaerodactylus townsendi, assembly GCF_021028975.2. NCBI lineage: Eukaryota > Metazoa > Chordata > Lepidosauria > Squamata > Sphaerodactylidae > Sphaerodactylus > Sphaerodactylus townsendi. The sequence continues at coordinate 53,450,756 of NC_059434.1, read as the reverse complement.
ATATTGAGCCCCTCTTTTGGTAACGAGTAGGAAGCGTAGTCTTAAGGTGATAATCTGCAATCTATAATTACATTTCAATTATTCATTGAAGGTGCTATAGTAGAGAGTAAGGAAAAGCTTGCTACTGTCAGTAATGATGTTAGCAAACACAATATCATATTGTTGGGTCTTAAGTGGAAGCTGAAGCAAAATATCAGGCAGAAGCACAAGGTAAACCATACAAATATCTATTCTGCCAGGTTGACAACATGTTTTACAGCATCACGTTCCTTCATTTTCAAAAAAGATTCATTGACAAAACTGTCAGGAAAACATTTGAAGAAGGGGCAAACTGGCATGGCACAGTCACTTGGTGATGAGAGATATGTGCAAAAGGGACTTAGTTCAATGTTCAATGCAGGTTGGAGCTGTCATGTTGTATGCTAATACTGCATTAAGAAAATAAAATGGAAGCCACTAGTGCTATCTTTCCAATGAGATGTAAACCTGGGGCTCTGACAAGATAAAGAGATAATCTTTAAATCCACAGTGATTCAGAGTGTAGCTTGAGGATTATTCATTCATGTCAATTTGACAAAGGTAAAATATAAACCCATCTCATTGCTCTGCAGTGTGTGTTGTTGGAAAATTGCAACTAAGGAGCAAGCTATCACATCTCGATTAATAACTGGCCTACCTTTTTAATCTCTTAGTCAAAGATTTACATGACAAGATTACAGAAATCAAATACAGATCCCAGGAATAGAAAAAACGTAGCACACTTAAAAAAAACCCAATATAATCTTCAAATTCATAGTGCATTACAAATAATTGTCATCTCTACAAGCTGTTCCCACAGATGAAACATGATTTTCAAAGGACAAGTTCATGCTGGTTTTATCCTCAGTCCTTCCAAGTGATATGATTTAAAGAAGAAAATATTACTCTACACAATCCATACTTAGCATAGGTATCTGACAGTGCTATAGGAAAAATCAAATAGAACAGAGTGGAACTTCTATTACATGCCCTTTCCAAATACAGTTTTATGAAGTTCTCATTCATATAAGTAAGAGCTTTAGGTAATGAGCCACCACTGAGTTCTGAAGGCCTGTGTAGACTTGAATATATGCTTTACTACAACACATCTCTCGATCAATCATTGCAACAAGCCCTGTCACATATAAACATCTTTACCAGACAAGTTTTTGCATTATTAACATCCGTAGCAGTATAAATGGCTGTGCATTGGAATATACCACCATTTTTCTTTGTTTAATTTACACAGTTCCTGTACAGACTGGCCCATAATCTTAACTTCATTACTTGAAGGACCAGTTTCGTCTTGTTATAAATGATCTCTGTTCTCCCCATCCCCCTTTTTTTCTTTAAGTGGCTGATTCAATAGTCAAAGCACAAATTGGATTCAAAAGTTTGAATATTTTATTAAGACACAGTTAACACTAAAAGCAAAAGTCCTTTGCTGGGTGTCAGTAAAAACAAGCCTATTCTTTATAATAGACTGGATCCATTTCCATTACTGTGAAACCACATTTACTTCATTGGAAAATACATCAGTGAATTTCACAATAAATTTTAATATTAGTTGTGCTTAATCAGTAATTATTATTTAAAACTGCTTACCAGAAACTGGGGGATAATTTTGCTTATATATGAAAAGCAGGATTTAACATAACTATGGAATGGCAAAGTTAAAGAAATATGGCAAATTGCCAAGAACATATTTGTCCTAATAATATTAGTTATATTTAAGCCTTATAAAGAACTATCTGTGGATTGTATTTTTCTTCCTTTCAAACAGGACAAAAGCAACATTCTTCCTATGTTAAATACTATTTTTGTTAAAGCAAGATACACATTTAAGTATTTAATTAACCTTTGACCCCTGGCTAGAACACTTTTGCTGCAGAATTCTGAATGTATTCTTTAAGGCTTTCAGGCAGTGGTGGGATCCAAAAAATTTAATAACAGGTTCCGATGGTGGTGGGATTCAAACAGTGGCGCCGCCGCACACACGCACCTCCAGTCCCTATTGGGCAAGGAGGTTGCTTTAGTAACCCCTTCTAGTCACTCAGAAAAAATTAGTAACCACTTCTAGAGAAGTGATGAGAACTGGTTGGATCCCACATCTGCTTTCGGGGCTGGAATCAGTTGGCTGCTGTGGGTTTTCCCGGCTGTGAGGCTGTGGTCTGGTAGTCTTTGTTCCTGACATTTCGCCACTTCCATGGCTGGCATCTTCAGAAGCATGTCATAGTAAGATGTGTTTTCTCCATGGCACAGTTCGGAGTGGTTATGTGGTATGGTATATTATTTTGTTCACATCATGGCAGAATAAAAGGGAGGCACATTTGGAGGTGTCTGGGAGTTCATTTGCTGTTGCATTTGAAGGTTTCTGTTTTCAGTTGTTTTTTGTTTTGTTTTGTTTTTTAAACTGGTAGCCAGGTTTTGTTGATTTCCAGACACTCTTCCTTTTTTTGAAACTGTCCTTGTGTTTGTGAATGTTCACAAGGACTCCATCCCAGTCAGACCAAAGTGCAGTTGTAAATATTATTATTATCCTGGATTCTTTGTGAACCAGTACATGCCACACACTGTAACTATGCTGAACACTTCAAGTCGATCATGAACTGTTAATTGTTTATCACTTTTTTGTCTGACGGAGTTCAAACTAGTTGTCTGTAATGAATCACTTTCAACACAACAACAGTCAGGTACTAAACTTGGCAGAAAAGTTTTATTAACACTTCATAGTAAACATGACTTTACTGCAATAAAGCTTTATACAAATCTAGGAATCATCTGAAAAACACTGAATAAATAACTTTTTAAAAAGTTGACAGAGATCTGCTTTCTGATGGAAAAAAGTTGATGGAAATCTCATTTTTCAGATGAAGTAGTGAAAATACAATCATTGTAAGCAATGTGGTTTCTCACTGGCAGCATCGCTGTCAGGCTGCCCTATTCCATGGATTAGGCTACTATGAAATAATCAGTGACAAGTTCAAATGCAGCTGAAGCCTGAATATCAGAATAGAGCAGAACTGGCTAGTTCTGCTTTCAGTCCCCTGTGGCAGCAATAGATCCTATCAGCATTTCCAGTATTGAAGGGACAAAATAGTTTATAATGGAGGATGTCTGGATGAAACCATACTCCAACTTGCCAGCAAAGCACTGTAACTCTCCTTCTGAGACTCAGTTCTGCCTGCTGCTGTTGGGCTGCATGGTACTTTTCTATTAGAAGCAATGGAAGGTTCATCTACCATGTCAGCAAACAAAATATTGGATTACTCTGGGCCTTTAGCTTGTGCTCTCTTACCCTGTGCATGTGTCTGAAAGAAGAAGAAGAAGGAGAAGGAGAAGGAGAAGGAGAAGGAGAAGGAGAAGGAGAAGGAGAAGGAGAAGGAGAAGGAGAAGGAGAAGGAGAAGGAGAAGAAGAAGAAGAATTCAGTTTTTTGTGTCACTGTTTTCACCTGAACATCTCAATTTCAGTTTTGCTACTTCTTAGTTTGAATTAAACCTGTGATATACTATTTTTGTGGCATCACTGTTTCTTCTGAATTTTCCCCATAAATATATATGCTTATTAGGGTTTCCAGGTCCTCCACCCCAGCCATTGGTGGGGGAGAGGGGATCTTACCAGGCTTAAAATGAGGCCTAGACCTTAACATTACCTGCATAATGACATCAGGAAGACTGTTGCAACCTCCTCTTACGGGCACATCTCCATTCCCCCTATCTTGGTTGTGGGTTCTCTTTGCTTGGTCACAGAATGGGACTTGACCCACAATGAGTGTTCTATGTTCCCTGGCTATCTTGCACTTTAGCCATCAAAGTTAGGCAGCCAACTCCTCATTGGCCATCTAGGTCCTGCATCTCTTTTCCCTTCTCTTGTCTTAGGCTCCACTTCCTGTGTCCTATCCAAACCCTCCATCTCCAGCTTCTGACTCACCTCTCCCTGTTGTCTCCCCATGCCAAGCTGGCTGCTTCTGAAATTTGCTTTCCCAACTCTGATCTACCCTCATGAGGAGACAAAGCTCCTCCTGAGATCACTGAGGTCAGCATTTCCAGGACCTAGCTGGTTATGGATCTCTCTCAGAGTTCCTGGGTTGTTCCCTGGCTTCCTCCCTCCTTGGGGTTCCCTACTAGGTGGACTCCACCCCTTCCCCAAGTGCCTGAGTGAGTGCTTTCCTTGCAGCGGCATTTTTCTTGTGGCATCCCTTTCTTGCTGCTGAGTGCACACTGCCTTTCCCAGGGTTCCTGGTTGCTCTGGAGGTGCGTCCAGGAGTCCTTTTTGGCAGAAGGAAGTTAGTCCACCCAGGATGGAGGACAGTACAGGTAGGGCATCCTCAGACAGTAATGCAATCAGATAGATGATGACAGGATGTTAATTTGGGCAAAATCTATATGGAAGAAGCTGTTATTGCCATAGAGATTTGCCCAAATACCAGAGCACCGCTTGTGGAATGCCAAGGCCTGGTGATGCTAGATCTCATCTTAAGCCCCATAAGCCTCCTGATGGCCAGCTGGACAGCCCTGGAGAAAGGGGGCAAAAGTGGGCAGTCTGGCAACCCTAATGCTTATCAGTTGCATTCACACATCCATAAATGAACCTGATACATTGAAGATAGACTGTAGCAGAAATGACATATTTTGGATATACATTTAGAATAAAAATAATATAATGTGCAATTTCAGGTGAGAACTTAGATTGCTGGAAAAAAAAAGCAGATAGAAAAAGAGACAGAGCATTTGCTAGGATGATACATTCCTATCTGCAGGACTAGACCCATTTTACCTGTCCCGCTATACTTTAGAAGTGAAGTGCTACCTCTGAGTCTGTTGGATTGTAATTGTGTTATTATATACAAATTTATGATAATAATTTTATCATTTGGAAGTTAACCCTAATGAAACCACTAGAACTTGCCTCTTGGAAAGTATGTTTAGTACTAAAGTATAACAAGATGTCTAGTATTCTGCAAGAATGTCCATAAAAGTAATTCATATAATTATGTGTTTATTTTTGAGTAACAGTGTTTAAATTTTCCCACTTAGAATTAAAGTCCATTGTCAGGAGTGCTTTTAACCAACAGCTGTTCAATGGATAAGTGAAATAAATATCAGTTTTGTCTAAGGAAAGACAGCAGTCATCCATTCTGAAGATACCGGTGCTAACAAAAATTTAGCTGTGTAGTCAAGTAAATACTATGGGAGTTAACTGAGCGTTCTAACAGTTTGTTAAACAGAAGTATTCATTGTTTTCTTTTGGAAACTAATGACAGAAGAAGCAGAACGATGATTTCCAAATGATACACAAGTGATTTCTAATAACTGAAAGCTGGCAATGATAATAAGAGGGCAACATTAGGGCACTAAACTCTCTATCTCTTTGGCTCATTCCGCACATGCAGAATAATGCACTTTCAAACTGTTTTCAGTGTTCTTTTAAGCTGTGCGGAATGACAAAATCCACTTGCAAACAGTTGTGAAAGTGGTTTGAAAACGCATTATTTTGTGTATGCGGAAGGGGCCTTTCTTTTTGTGTCTGGTCCTTTCTGCACAACACAAATAAAACATCTCGAAGACATTTTTAAAAAGTGTTTGTGGGAGGAACTTTGCACAGGTTTTCCCCCAAAATATTCTCAGGACGTTTCATTTCAGCTCAACCCAGGGTTTTTTTTGAAAACGCTAAATTAGCAATCTTTCCCCAAAGTCAGCTTAAGTAGTTCTCTGTTTGTTTTGCAGAGGTCAGAAAGCAACTTATTTATCCTACTAAATATTAAAACGTTTGGTTTCATTTTCTTATACCATACATTTTCTGAAGCTTTAATGGTCTGTGCCACCCTCCATTTGCTGAAGTTGCCCTGGACATTTGCTCTACAAGCATCATGGCTGGGCTTCTTTTCAGTGAATTAAGTACATGGATCGGCTCAGCTTTTCCTGCCTATTCTGGCAATGTACACTTTTCCCTTTTGAGGAGGTATCTTAGAAGTTATCAATATGGAAGTTGGCTGTAATTCACAGATTGTGAGTTCATAGATTTGAAGACACCTCCTTGAAAATTTGAAGAATGGGAAAATTGTATGCCGTTTCCGCACGGCCAAAAAACAGCGCCCTAGGGACAGAAAAAACACCATCCCATGGGTGCTGTTAGCACAGGAGGTGCTGCTGTGATGCAGCAGCACCGTCCTAGCCCCCCAAGTGGCATGAAGATGCCGCTTTCAAACCTCATTCAGGGAGCAAGATTTTTGGAATACGCTGGCTTCCACTCGTTGCTGAGTGAACGGCAGTGGGTGGAAGCCAACGTATTCCCTGCACTGCTCCCAAATGGCTTCTTACCTTCTCCTGACTTCCATCACTCTAAGGAGGCCAGGGGACACGCCTCCTGGCCTCTGTCGCTGCAACCATCACTCTGGCCATGGGGGTGTGTCCCCTGGCCTTCTCAGAGCGACAGAAGTCAGGAGAAGGTAATAAGCCACTTTCTGTGTTATAAAAGGGAGTTTTCTACGATATAAAAGGGAGTCTTAAGGTTATATGATGACTTTTATTCTAAATAGGCTTGGACCTGAGTAGTAGAAGTAGAAGAGTTTGGATTTATATCCACACTTTCTCTCCCAGGAGATTCAAAGGGGCTTATGGGGGGGGGTGGGGGGGGGGGGGGGTGGGGGGGGGGGGGGGTGGGGGGGGGGGGGGGTGGGGGGGGGGGGGGGTGGGGGGGGGGGGGGGTGGGGGGGGGGGGGGGTGGGGGGGGGGGGGGGTGGGGGGGGGGGGGGGTGGGGGGGGGGGGGGGTGGGGGGGGGGGGGGGTGGGGGGGGGGGGGGGTGGGGGGGGGGGGGGGTGGGGGGGGGGGGGGGTGGGGGGGGGGGGGGGTGGGGGGGGGGGGGGGTGGGGGGGGGGGGGGGTGGGGGGGGGGGGGGGTGGGGGGGGGGGGGGGTGGGGGGGGGGGGGGGTGGGGGGGGGGGGGGGTGGGGGGGGGGGGGGGTGGGGGGGGGGGGGGGTGGGGGGGGGGGGGGGTGGGGGGGGGGGGGGGTGGGGGGGGGGGGGGGTGGGGGGGGGGGGGGGTGGGGGGGGGGGGGGGTGGGGGGGGGGGGGGGTGGGGGGGGGGGGGGGTGGGGGGGGGGGGGGGTGGGGGGGGGGGGGGGTGGGGGGGGGGGGGGGTGGGGGGGGGGGGGGGTGGGGGGGGGGGGGGGTGGGGGGGGGGGGGGGTGGGGGGGGGGGGGGGTGGGGGGGGGGGGGGGTGGGGGGGGGGGGGGGTGGGGGGGGGGGGGGGTGGGGGGGGGGGGGGGTGGGGGGGGGGGGGGGTGGGGGGGGGGGGGGGTGGGGGGGGGGGGGGGTGGGGGGGGGGGGGGGTGGGGGGGGGGGGGGGTGGGGGGGGGGGGGGGTGGGGGGGGGGGGGGGTGGGGGGGGGGGGGGGTGGGGGGGGGGGGGGGTGGGGGGGGGGGGGGGTGGGGGGGGGGGGGGGTGGGGGGGGGGGGGGGTGGGGGGGGGGGGGGGTGGGGGGGGGGGGGGGTGGGGGGGGGGGGGGGTGGGGGGGGGGGGGGGTGGGGGGGGGGGGGGGTGGGGGGGGGGGGGGGTGGGGGGGGGGGGGGGTGGGGGGGGGGGGGGGTGGGGGGGGGGGGGGGTGGGGGGGGGGGGGGGTGGGGGGGGGGGGGGGTGGGGGGGGGGGGGGGTGGGGGGGGGGGGGGGTGGGGGGGGGGGGGGGTGGGGGGGGGGGGGGGTGGGGGGGGGGGGGGGTGGGGGGGGGGGGGGGTGGGGGGGGGGGGGGGTGGGGGGGGGGGGGGGTGGGGGGGGGGGGGGGTGGGGGGGGGGGGGGGTGGGGGGGGGGGGGGGTGGGGGGGGGGGGGGGTGGGGGGGGGGGGGGGTGGGGGGGGGGGGGGGTGGGGGGGGGGGGGGGTGGGGGGGGGGGGGGGTGGGGGGGGGGGGGGGTGGGGGGGGGGGGGGGTGGGGGGGGGGGGGGGTGGGGGGGGGGGGGGGTGGGGGGGGGGGGGGGTGGGGGGGGGGGGGGGTGGGGGGGGGGGGGGGTGGGGGGGGGGGGGGGTGGGGGGGGGGGGGGGTGGGGGGGGGGGGGGGTGGGGGGGGGGGGGGGTGGGGGGGGGGGGGGGTGGGGGGGGGGGGGGGTGGGGGGGGGGGGGGGTGGGGGGGGGGGGGGGTGGGGGGGGGGGGGGGTGGGGGGGGGGGGGGGTGGGGGGGGGGGGGGGTGGGGGGGGGGGGGGGTGGGGGGGGGGGGGGGTGGGGGGGGGGGGGGGTGGGGGGGGGGGGGGGTGGGGGGGGGGGGGGGTGGGGGGGGGGGGGGGTGGGGGGGGGGGGGGGTGGGGGGGGGGGGGGGTGGGGGGGGGGGGGGGTGGGGGGGGGGGGGGGTGGGGGGGGGGGGGGGTGGGGGGGGGGGGGGGTGGGGGGGGGGGGGGGTGGGGGGGGGGGGGGGTGGGGGGGGGGGGGGGTGGGGGGGGGGGGGGGTGGGGGGGGGGGGGGGTGGGGGGGGGGGGGGGTGGGGGGGGGGGGGGGTGGGGGGGGGGGGGGGTGGGGGGGGGGGGGGGTGGGGGGGGGGGGGGGTGGGGGGGGGGGGGGGTGGGGGGGGGGGGGGGTGGGGGGGGGGGGGGGTGGGGGGGGGGGGGGGTGGGGGGGGGGGGGGGTGGGGGGGGGGGGGGGTGGGGGGGGGGGGGGGTGGGGGGGGGGGGGGGTGGGGGGGGGGGGGGGTGGGGGGGGGGGGGGGTGGGGGGGGGGGGGGGTGGGGGGGGGGGGGGGTGGGGGGGGGGGGGGGTGGGGGGGGGGGGGGGTGGGGGGGGGGGGGGGTGGGGGGGGGGGGGGGTGGGGGGGGGGGGGGGTGGGGGGGGGGGGGGGTGGGGGGGGGGGGGGGTGGGGGGGGGGGGGGGTGGGGGGGGGGGGGGGTGGGGGGGGGGGGGGGTGGGGGGGGGGGGGGGTGGGGGGGGGGGGGGGTGGGGGGGGGGGGGGGTGGGGGGGGGGGGGGGTGGGGGGGGGGGGGGGTGGGGGGGGGGGGGGGTGGGGGGGGGGGGGGGTGGGGGGGGGGGGGGGTGGGGGGGGGGGGGGGTGGGGGGGGGGGGGGGTGGGGGGGGGGGGGGGTGGGGGGGGGGGGGGGTGGGGGGGGGGGGGGGTGGGGGGGGGGGGGGGTGGGGGGGGGGGGGGGTGGGGGGGGGGGGGGGTGGGGGGGGGGGGGGGTGGGGGGGGGGGGGGGTGGGGGGGGGGGGGGGTGGGGGGGGGGGGGGGTGGGGGGGGGGGGGGGTGGGGGGGGGGGGGGGTGGGGGGGGGGGGGGGTGGGGGGGGGGGGGGGTGGGGGGGGGGGGGGGTGGGGGGGGGGGGGGGTGGGGGGGGGGGGGGGTGGGGGGGGGGGGGGGTGGGGGGGGGGGGGGGTGGGGGGGGGGGGGGGTGGGGGGGGGGGGGGGTGGGGGGGGGGGGGGGTGGGGGGGGGGGGGGGTGGGGGGGGGGGGGGGTGGGGGGGGGGGGGGGTGGGGGGGGGGGGGGGTGGGGGGGGGGGGGGGTGGGGGGGGGGGGGGGTGGGGGGGGGGGGGGGTGGGGGGGGGGGGGGGTGGGGGGGGGGGGGGGTGGGGGGGGGGGGGGGTGGGGGGGGGGGGGGGTGGGGGGGGGGGGGGGTGGGGGGGGGGGGGGGTGGGGGGGGGGGGGGGTGGGGGGGGGGGGGGGTGGGGGGGGGGGGGGGTGGGGGGGGGGGGGGGTGGGGGGGGGGGGGGGTGGGGGGGGGGGGGGGTGGGGGGGGGGGGGGGTGGGGGGGGGGGGGGGTGGGGGGGGGGGGGGGTGGGGGGGGGGGGGGGTGGGGGGGGGGGGGGGTGGGGGGGGGGGGGGGTGGGGGGGGGGGGGGGTGGGGGGGGGGGGGGGTGGGGGGGGGGGGGGGTGGGGGGGGGGGGGGGTGGGGGGGGGGGGGGGTGGGGGGGGGGGGGGGTGGGGGGGGGGGGGGGTGGGGGGGGGGGGGGGTGGGGGGGGGGGGGGGTGGGGGGGGGGGGGGGTGGGGGGGGGGGGGGGTGGGGGGGGGGGGGGGTGGGGGGGGGGGGGGGTGGGGGGGGGGGGGGGTGGGGGGGGGGGGGGGTGGGGGGGGGGGGGGGTGGGGGGGGGGGGGGGTGGGGGGGGGGGGGGGTGGGGGGGGGGGGGGGTGGGGGGGGGGGGGGGTGGGGGGGGGGGGGGGTGGGGGGGGGGGGGGGTGGGGGGGGGGGGGGGTGGGGGGGGGGGGGGGTGGGGGGGGGGGGGGGTGGGGGGGGGGGGGGGTGGGGGGGGGGGGGGGTGGGGGGGGGGGGGGGTGGGGGGGGGGGGGGGTGGGGGGGGGGGGGGGTGGGGGGGGGGGGGGGTGGGGGGGGGGGGGGGTGGGGGGGGGGGGGGGTGGGGGGGGGGGGGGGTGGGGGGGGGGGGGGGTGGGGGGGGGGGGGGGTGGGGGGGGGGGGGGGTGGGGGGGGGGGGGGGTGGGGGGGGGGGGGGGTGGGGGGGGGGGGGGGTGGGGGGGGGGGGGGGTGGGGGGGGGGGGGGGTGGGGGGGGGGGGGGGTGGGGGGGGGGGGGGGTGGGGGGGGGGGGGGGTGGGGGGGGGGGGGGGTGGGGGGGGGGGGGGGTGGGGGGGGGGGGGGGTGGGGGGGGGGGGGGGTGGGGGGGGGGGGGGGTGGGGGGGGGGGGGGGTGGGGGGGGGGGGGGGTGGGGGGGGGGGGGGGTGGGGGGGGGGGGGGGTGGGGGGGGGGGGGGGTGGGGGGGGGGGGGGGTGGGGGGGGGGGGGGGTGGGGGGGGGGGGGGGTGGGGGGGGGGGGGGGTGGGGGGGGGGGGGGGTGGGGGGGGGGGGGGGTGGGGGGGGGGGGGGGTGGGGGGGGGGGGGGGTGGGGGGGGGGGGGGGTGGGGGGGGGGGGGGGTGGGGGGGGGGGGGGGTGGGGGGGGGGGGGGGTGGGGGGGGGGGGGGGTGGGGGGGGGGGGGGGTGGGGGGGGGGGGGGGTGGGGGGGGGGGGGGGTGGGGGGGGGGGGGGGTGGGGGGGGGGGGGGGTGGGGGGGGGGGGGGGTGGGGGGGGGGGGGGGTGGGGGGGGGGGGGGGTGGGGGGGGGGGGGGGTGGGGGGGGGGGGGGGTGGGGGGGGGGGGGGGTGGGGGGGGGGGGGGGTGGGGGGGGGGGGGGGTGGGGGGGGGGGGGGGTGGGGGGGGGGGGGGGTGGGGGGGGGGGGGGGTGGGGGGGGGGGGGGGTGGGGGGGGGGGGGGGTGGGGGGGGGGGGGGGTGGGGGGGGGGGGGGGTGGGGGGGGGGGGGGGTGGGGGGGGGGGGGGGTGGGGGGGGGGGGGGGTGGGGGGGGGGGGGGGTGGGGGGGGGGGGGGGTGGGGGGGGGGGGGGGTGGGGGGGGGGGGGGGTGGGGGGGGGGGGGGGTGGGGGGGGGGGGGGGTGGGGGGGGGGGGGGGTGGGGGGGGGGGGGGGTGGGGGGGGGGGGGGGTGGGGGGGGGGGGGGGTGGGGGGGGGGGGGGGTGGGGGGGGGGGGGGGTGGGGGGGGGGGGGGGTGGGGGGGGGGGGGGGTGGGGGGGGGGGGGGGTGGGGGGGGGGGGGGGTGGGGGGGGGGGGGGGTGGGGGGGGGGGGGGGTGGGGGGGGGGGGGGGTGGGGGGGGGGGGGGGTGGGGGGGGGGGGGGGTGGGGGGGGGGGGGGGTGGGGGGGGGGGGGGGTGGGGGGGGGGGGGGGTGGGGGGGGGGGGGGGTGGGGGGGGGGGGGGGTGGGGGGGGGGGGGGGTGGGGGGGGGGGGGGGTGGGGGGGGGGGGGGGTGGGGGGGGGGGGGGGTGGGGGGGGGGGGGGGTGGGGGGGGGGGGGGGTGGGGGGGGGGGGGGGTGGGGGGGGGGGGGGGTGGGGGGGGGGGGGGGTGGGGGGGGGGGGGGGTGGGGGGGGGGGGGGGTGGGGGGGGGGGGGGGTGGGGGGGGGGGGGGGTGGGGGGGGGGGGGGGTGGGGGGGGGGGGGGGTGGGGGGGGGGGGGGGTGGGGGGGGGGGGGGGTGGGGGGGGGGGGGGGTGGGGGGGGGGGGGGGTGGGGGGGGGGGGGGGTGGGGGGGGGGGGGGGTGGGGGGGGGGGGGGGTGGGGGGGGGGGGGGGTGGGGGGGGGGGGGGGTGGGGGGGGGGGGGGGTGGGGGGGGGGGGGGGTGGGGGGGGGGGGGGGTGGGGGGGGGGGGGGGTGGGGGGGGGGGGGGGTGGGGGGGGGGGGGGGTGGGGGGGGGGGGGGGTGGGGGGGGGGGGGGGTGGGGGGGGGGGGGGGTGGGGGGGGGGGGGGGTGGGGGGGGGGGGGGGTGGGGGGGGGGGGGGGTGGGGGGGGGGGGGGGTGGGGGGGGGGGGGGGTGGGGGGGGGGGGGGGTGGGGGGGGGGGGGGGTGGGGGGGGGGGGGGGTGGGGGGGGGGGGGGGTGGGGGGGGGGGGGGGTGGGGGGGGGGGGGGGTGGGGGGGGGGGGGGGTGGGGGGGGGGGGGGGTGGGGGGGGGGGGGGGTGGGGGGGGGGGGGGGTGGGGGGGGGGGGGGGTGGGGGGGGGGGGGGGTGGGGGGGGGGGGGGGTGGGGGGGGGGGGGGGTGGGGGGGGGGGGGGGTGGGGGGGGGGGGGGGTGGGGGGGGGGGGGGGTGGGGGGGGGGGGGGGTGGGGGGGGGGGGGGGTGGGGGGGGGGGGGGGTGGGGGGGGGGGGGGGTGGGGGGGGGGGGGGGTGGGGGGGGGGGGGGGTGGGGGGGGGGGGGGGTGGGGGGGGGGGGGGGTGGGGGGGGGGGGGGGTGGGGGGGGGGGGGGGTGGGGGGGGGGGGGGGTGGGGGGGGGGGGGGGTGGGGGGGGGGGGGGGTGGGGGGGGGGGGGGGTGGGGGGGGGGGGGGGTGGGGGGGGGGGGGGGTGGGGGGGGGGGGGGGTGGGGGGGGGGGGGGGTGGGGGGGGGGGGGGGTGGGGGGGGGGGGGGGTGGGGGGGGGGGGGGGTGGGGGGGGGGGGGGGTGGGGGGGGGGGGGGGTGGGGGGGGGGGGGGGTGGGGGGGGGGGGGGGTGGGGGGGGGGGGGGGTGGGGGGGGGGGGGGGTGGGGGGGGGGGGGGGTGGGGGGGGGGGGGGGTGGGGGGGGGGGGGGGTGGGGGGGGGGGGGGGTGGGGGGGGGGGGGGGTGGGGGGGGGGGGGGGTGGGGGGGGGGGGGGGTGGGGGGGGGGGGGGGTGGGGGGGGGGGGGGGTGGGGGGGGGGGGGGGTGGGGGGGGGGGGGGGTGGGGGGGGGGGGGGGTGGGGGGGGGGGGGGGTGGGGGGGGGGGGGGGTGGGGGGGGGGGGGGGTGGGGGGGGGGGGGGGTGGGGGGGGGGGGGGGTGGGGGGGGGGGGGGGTGGGGGGGGGGGGGGGTGGGGGGGGGGGGGGGTGGGGGGGGGGGGGGGTGGGGGGGGGGGGGGGTGGGGGGGGGGGGGGGTGGGGGGGGGGGGGGGTGGGGGGGGGGGGGGGTGGGGGGGGGGGGGGGTGGGGGGGGGGGGGGGTGGGGGGGGGGGGGGGTGGGGGGGGGGGGGGGTGGGGGGGGGGGGGGGTGGGGGGGGGGGGGGGTGGGGGGGGGGGGGGGTGGGGGGGGGGGGGGGTGGGGGGGGGGGGGGGTGGGGGGGGGGGGGGGTGGGGGGGGGGGGGGGTGGGGGGGGGGGGGGGTGGGGGGGGGGGGGGGTGGGGGGGGGGGGGGGTGGGGGGGGGGGGGGGTGGGGGGGGGGGGGGGTGGGGGGGGGGGGGGGTGGGGGGGGGGGGGGGTGGGGGGGGGGGGGGGTGGGGGGGGGGGGGGGTGGGGGGGGGGGGGGGTGGGGGGGGGGGGGGGTGGGGGGGGGGGGGGGTGGGGGGGGGGGGGGGTGGGGGGGGGGGGGGGTGGGGGGGGGGGGGGGTGGGGGGGGGGGGGGGTGGGGGGGGGGGGGGGTGGGGGGGGGGGGGGGTGGGGGGGGGGGGGGGTGGGGGGGGGGGGGGGTGGGGGGGGGGGGGGGTGGGGGGGGGGGGGGGTGGGGGGGGGGGGGGGTGGGGGGGGGGGGGGGTGGGGGGGGGGGGGGGTGGGGGGGGGGGGGGGTGGGGGGGGGGGGGGGTGGGGGGGGGGGGGGGTGGGGGGGGGGGGGGGTGGGGGGGGGGGGGGGTGGGGGGGGGGGGGGGTGGGGGGGGGGGGGGGTGGGGGGGGGGGGGGGTGGGGGGGGGGGGGGGTGGGGGGGGGGGGGGGTGGGGGGGGGGGGGGGTGGGGGGGGGGGGGGGTGGGGGGGGGGGGGGGTGGGGGGGGGGGGGGGTGGGGGGGGGGGGGGGTGGGGGGGGGGGGGGGTGGGGGGGGGGGGGGGTGGGGGGGGGGGGGGGTGGGGGGGGGGGGGGGTGGGGGGGGGGGGGGGTGGGGGGGGGGGGGGGTGGGGGGGGGGGGGGGTGGGGGGGGGGGGGGGTGGGGGGGGGGGGGGGTGGGGGGGGGGGGGGGTGGGGGGGGGGGGGGGTGGGGGGGGGGGGGGGTGGGGGGGGGGGGGGGTGGGGGGGGGGGGGGGTGGGGGGGGGGGGGGGTGGGGGGGGGGGGGGGTGGGGGGGGGGGGGGGTGGGGGGGGGGGGGGGTGGGGGGGGGGGGGGGTGGGGGGGGGGGGGGGTGGGGGGGGGGGGGGGTGGGGGGGGGGGGGGGTGGGGGGGGGGGGGGGTGGGGGGGGGGGGGGGTGGGGGGGGGGGGGGGTGGGGGGGGGGGGGGGTGGGGGGGGGGGGGGGTGGGGGGGGGGGGGGGTGGGGGGGGGGGGGGGTGGGGGGGGGGGGGGGTGGGGGGGGGGGGGGGTGGGGGGGGGGGGGGGTGGGGGGGGGGGGGGGTGGGGGGGGGGGGGGGTGGGGGGGGGGGGGGGTGGGGGGGGGGGGGGGTGGGGGGGGGGGGGGGTGGGGGGGGGGGGGGGTGGGGGGGGGGGGGGGTGGGGGGGGGGGGGGGTGGGGGGGGGGGGGGGTGGGGGGGGGGGGGGGTGGGGGGGGGGGGGGGTGGGGGGGGGGGGGGGTGGGGGGGGGGGGGGGTGGGGGGGGGGGGGGGTGGGGGGGGGGGGGGGTGGGGGGGGGGGGGGGTGGGGGGGGGGGGGGGTGGGGGGGGGGGGGGGTGGGGGGGGGGGGGGGTGGGGGGGGGGGGGGGTGGGGGGGGGGGGGGGTGGGGGGGGGGGGGGGTGGGGGGGGGGGGGGGTGGGGGGGGGGGGGGGTGGGGGGGGGGGGGGGTGGGGGGGGGGGGGGGTGGGGGGGGGGGGGGGTGGGGGGGGGGGGGGGTGGGGGGGGGGGGGGGTGGGGGGGGGGGGGGGTGGGGGGGGGGGGGGGTGGGGGGGGGGGGGGGTGGGGGGGGGGGGGGGTGGGGGGGGGGGGGGGTGGGGGGGGGGGGGGGTGGGGGGGGGGGGGGGTGGGGGGGGGGGGGGGTGGGGGGGGGGGGGGGTGGGGGGGGGGGGGGGTGGGGGGGGGGGGGGGTGGGGGGGGGGGGGGGTGGGGGGGGGGGGGGGTGGGGGGGGGGGGGGGTGGGGGGGGGGGGGGGTGGGGGGGGGGGGGGGTGGGGGGGGGGGGGGGTGGGGGGGGGGGGGGGTGGGGGGGGGGGGGGGTGGGGGGGGGGGGGGGTGGGGGGGGGGGGGGGTGGGGGGGGGGGGGGGTGGGGGGGGGGGGGGGTGGGGGGGGGGGGGGGTGGGGGGGGGGGGGGGTGGGGGGGGGGGGGGGTGGGGGGGGGGGGGGGTGGGGGGGGGGGGGGGTGGGGGGGGGGGGGGGTGGGGGGGGGGGGGGGTGGGGGGGGGGGGGGGTGGGGGGGGGGGGGGGTGGGGGGGGGGGGGGGTGGGGGGGGGGGGGGGTGGGGGGGGGGGGGGGTGGGGGGGGGGGGGGGTGGGGGGGGGGGGGGGTGGGGGGGGGGGGGGGTGGGGGGGGGGGGGGGTGGGGGGGGGGGGGGGTGGGGGGGGGGGGGGGTGGGGGGGGGGGGGGGTGGGGGGGGGGGGGGGTGGGGGGGGGGGGGGGTGGGGGGGGGGGGGGGTGGGGGGGGGGGGGGGTGGGGGGGGGGGGGGGTGGGGGGGGGGGGGGGTGGGGGGGGGGGGGGGTGGGGGGGGGGGGGGGTGGGGGGGGGGGGGGGTGGGGGGGGGGGGGGGTGGGGGGGGGGGGGGGTGGGGGGGGGGGGGGGTGGGGGGGGGGGGGGGTGGGGGGGGGGGGGGGTGGGGGGGGGGGGGGGTGGGGGGGGGGGGGGGTGGGGGGGGGGGGGGGTGGGGGGGGGGGGGGGTGGGGGGGGGGGGGGGTGGGGGGGGGGGGGGGTGGGGGGGGGGGGGGGTGGGGGGGGGGGGGGGTGGGGGGGGGGGGGGGTGGGGGGGGGGGGGGGTGGGGGGGGGGGGGGGTGGGGGGGGGGGGGGGTGGGGGGGGGGGGGGGTGGGGGGGGGGGGGGGTGGGGGGGGGGGGGGGTGGGGGGGGGGGGGGGTGGGGGGGGGGGGGGGTGGGGGGGGGGGGGGGTGGGGGGGGGGGGGGGTGGGGGGGGGGGGGGGTGGGGGGGGGGGGGGGTGGGGGGGGGGGGGGGTGGGGGGGGGGGGGGGTGGGGGGGGGGGGGGGTGGGGGGGGGGGGGGGTGGGGGGGGGGGGGGGTGGGGGGGGGGGGGGGTGGGGGGGGGGGGGGGTGGGGGGGGGGGGGGGTGGGGGGGGGGGGGGGTGGGGGGGGGGGGGGGTGGGGGGGGGGGGGGGTGGGGGGGGGGGGGGGTGGGGGGGGGGGGGGGTGGGGGGGGGGGGGGGTGGGGGGGGGGGGGGGTGGGGGGGGGGGGGGGTGGGGGGGGGGGGGGGTGGGGGGGGGGGGGGGTGGGGGGGGGGGGGGGTGGGGGGGGGGGGGGGTGGGGGGGGGGGGGGGTGGGGGGGGGGGGGGGTGGGGGGGGGGGGGGGTGGGGGGGGGGGGGGGTGGGGGGGGGGGGGGGTGGGGGGGGGGGGGGGTGGGGGGGGGGGGGGGTGGGGGGGGGGGGGGGTGGGGGGGGGGGGGGGTGGGGGGGGGGGGGGGTGGGGGGGGGGGGGGGTGGGGGGGGGGGGGGGTGGGGGGGGGGGGGGGTGGGGGGGGGGGGGGGTGGGGGGGGGGGGGGGTGGGGGGGGGGGGGGGTGGGGGGGGGGGGGGGTGGGGGGGGGGGGGGGTGGGGGGGGGGGGGGGTGGGGGGGGGGGGGGGTGGGGGGGGGGGGGGGTGGGGGGGGGGGGGGGTGGGGGGGGGGGGGGGTGGGGGGGGGGGGGGGTGGGGGGGGGGGGGGGTGGGGGGGGGGGGGGGTGGGGGGGGGGGGGGGTGGGGGGGGGGGGGGGTGGGGGGGGGGGGGGGTGGGGGGGGGGGGGGGTGGGGGGGGGGGGGGGTGGGGGGGGGGGGGGGTGGGGGGGGGGGGGGGTGGGGGGGGGGGGGGGTGGGGGGGGGGGGGGGTGGGGGGGGGGGGGGGTGGGGGGGGGGGGGGGTGGGGGGGGGGGGGGGTGGGGGGGGGGGGGGGTGGGGGGGGGGGGGGGTGGGGGGGGGGGGGGGTGGGGGGGGGGGGGGGTGGGGGGGGGGGGGGGTGGGGGGGGGGGGGGGTGGGGGGGGGGGGGGGTGGGGGGGGGGGGGGGTGGGGGGGGGGGGGGGTGGGGGGGGGGGGGGGTGGGGGGGGGGGGGGGTGGGGGGGGGGGGGGGTGGGGGGGGGGGGGGGTGGGGGGGGGGGGGGGTGGGGGGGGGGGGGGGTGGGGGGGGGGGGGGGTGGGGGGGGGGGGGGGTGGGGGGGGGGGGGGGTGGGGGGGGGGGGGGGTGGGGGGGGGGGGGGGTGGGGGGGGGGGGGGGTGGGGGGGGGGGGGGGTGGGGGGGGGGGGGGGTGGGGGGGGGGGGGGGTGGGGGGGGGGGGGGGTGGGGGGGGGGGGGGGTGGGGGGGGGGGGGGGTGGGGGGGGGGGGGGGTGGGGGGGGGGGGGGGTGGGGGGGGGGGGGGGTGGGGGGGGGGGGGGGTGGGGGGGGGGGGGGGTGGGGGGGGGGGGGGGTGGGGGGGGGGGGGGGTGGGGGGGGGGGGGGGTGGGGGGGGGGGGGGGTGGGGGGGGGGGGGGGTGGGGGGGGGGGGGGGTGGGGGGGGGGGGGGGTGGGGGGGGGGGGGGGTGGGGGGGGGGGGGGGTGGGGGGGGGGGGGGGTGGGGGGGGGGGGGGGTGGGGGGGGGGGGGGGTGGGGGGGGGGGGGGGTGGGGGGGGGGGGGGGTGGGGGGGGGGGGGGGTGGGGGGGGGGGGGGGTGGGGGGGGGGGGGGGTGGGGGGGGGGGGGGGTGGGGGGGGGGGGGGGTGGGGGGGGGGGGGGGTGGGGGGGGGGGGGGGTGGGGGGGGGGGGGGGTGGGGGGGGGGGGGGGTGGGGGGGGGGGGGGGTGGGGGGGGGGGGGGGTGGGGGGGGGGGGGGGTGGGGGGGGGGGGGGGTGGGGGGGGGGGGGGGTGGGGGGGGGGGGGGGTGGGGGGGGGGGGGGGTGGGGGGGGGGGGGGGTGGGGGGGGGGGGGGGTGGGGGGGGGGGGGGGTGGGGGGGGGGGGGGGTGGGGGGGGGGGGGGGTGGGGGGGGGGGGGGGTGGGGGGGGGGGGGGGTGGGGGGGGGGGGGGGTGGGGGGGGGGGGGGGTGGGGGGGGGGGGGGGTGGGGGGGGGGGGGGGTGGGGGGGGGGGGGGGTGGGGGGGGGGGGGGGTGGGGGGGGGGGGGGGTGGGGGGGGGGGGGGGTGGGGGGGGGGGGGGGTGGGGGGGGGGGGGGGTGGGGGGGGGGGGGGGTGGGGGGGGGGGGGGGTGGGGGGGGGGGGGGGTGGGGGGGGGGGGGGGTGGGGGGGGGGGGGGGTGGGGGGGGGGGGGGGTGGGGGGGGGGGGGGGTGGGGGGGGGGGGGGGTGGGGGGGGGGGGGGGTGGGGGGGGGGGGGGGTGGGGGGGGGGGGGGGTGGGGGGGGGGGGGGGTGGGGGGGGGGGGGGGTGGGGGGGGGGGGGGGTGGGGGGGGGGGGGGGTGGGGGGGGGGGGGGGTGGGGGGGGGGGGGGGTGGGGGGGGGGGGGGGTGGGGGGGGGGGGGGGTGGGGGGGGGGGGGGGTGGGGGGGGGGGGGGGTGGGGGGGGGGGGGGGTGGGGGGGGGGGGGGGTGGGGGGGGGGGGGGGTGGGGGGGGGGGGGGGTGGGGGGGGGGGGGGGTGGGGGGGGGGGGGGGTGGGGGGGGGGGGGGGTGGGGGGGGGGGGGGGTGGGGGGGGGGGGGGGTGGGGGGGGGGGGGGGTGGGGGGGGGGGGGGGTGGGGGGGGGGGGGGGTGGGGGGGGGGGGGGGTGGGGGGGGGGGGGGGTGGGGGGGGGGGGGGGTGGGGGGGGGGGGGGGTGGGGGGGGGGGGGGGTGGGGGGGGGGGGGGGTGGGGGGGGGGGGGGGTGGGGGGGGGGGGGGGTGGGGGGGGGGGGGGGTGGGGGGGGGGGGGGGTGGGGGGGGGGGGGGGTGGGGGGGGGGGGGGGTGGGGGGGGGGGGGGGTGGGGGGGGGGGGGGGTGGGGGGGGGGGGGGGTGGGGGGGGGGGGGGGTGGGGGGGGGGGGGGGTGGGGGGGGGGGGGGGTGGGGGGGGGGGGGGGTGGGGGGGGGGGGGGGTGGGGGGGGGGGGGGGTGGGGGGGGGGGGGGGTGGGGGGGGGGGGGGGTGGGGGGGGGGGGGGGTGGGGGGGGGGGGGGGTGGGGGGGGGGGGGGGTGGGGGGGGGGGGGGGTGGGGGGGGGGGGGGGTGGGGGGGGGGGGGGGTGGGGGGGGGGGGGGGTGGGGGGGGGGGGGGGTGGGGGGGGGGGGGGGTGGGGGGGGGGGGGGGTGGGGGGGGGGGGGGGTGGGGGGGGGGGGGGGTGGGGGGGGGGGGGGGTGGGGGGGGGGGGGGGTGGGGGGGGGGGGGGGTGGGGGGGGGGGGGGGTGGGGGGGGGGGGGGGTGGGGGGGGGGGGGGGTGGGGGGGGGGGGGGGTGGGGGGGGGGGGGGGTGGGGGGGGGGGGGGGTGGGGGGGGGGGGGGGTGGGGGGGGGGGGGGGTGGGGGGGGGGGGGGGTGGGGGGGGGGGGGGGTGGGGGGGGGGGGGGGTGGGGGGGGGGGGGGGTGGGGGGGGGGGGGGGTGGGGGGGGGGGGGGGTGGGGGGGGGGGGGGGTGGGGGGGGGGGGGGGTGGGGGGGGGGGGGGGTGGGGGGGGGGGGGGGTGGGGGGGGGGGGGGGTGGGGGGGGGGGGGGGTGGGGGGGGGGGGGGGTGGGGGGGGGGGGGGGTGGGGGGGGGGGGGGGTGGGGGGGGGGGGGGGTGGGGGGGGGGGGGGGTGGGGGGGGGGGGGGGTGGGGGGGGGGGGGGGTGGGGGGGGGGGGGGGTGGGGGGGGGGGGGGGTGGGGGGGGGGGGGGGTGGGGGGGGGGGGGGGTGGGGGGGGGGGGGGGTGGGGGGGGGGGGGGGTGGGGGGGGGGGGGGGTGGGGGGGGGGGGGGGTGGGGGGGGGGGGGGGTGGGGGGGGGGGGGGGTGGGGGGGGGGGGGGGTGGGGGGGGGGGGGGGTGGGGGGGGGGGGGGGTGGGGGGGGGGGGGGGTGGGGGGGGGGGGGGGTGGGGGGGGGGGGGGGTGGGGGGGGGGGGGGGTGGGGGGGGGGGGGGGTGGGGGGGGGGGGGGGTGGGGGGGGGGGGGGGTGGGGGGGGGGGGGGGTGGGGGGGGGGGGGGGTGGGGGGGGGGGGGGGTGGGGGGGGGGGGGGGTGGGGGGGGGGGGGGGTGGGGGGGGGGGGGGGTGGGGGGGGGGGGGGGTGGGGGGGGGGGGGGGTGGGGGGGGGGGGGGGTGGGGGGGGGGGGGGGTGGGGGGGGGGGGGGGTGGGGGGGGGGGGGGGTGGGGGGGGGGGGGGGTGGGGGGGGGGGGGGGTGGGGGGGGGGGGGGGTGGGGGGGGGGGGGGGTGGGGGGGGGGGGGGGTGGGGGGGGGGGGGGGTGGGGGGGGGGGGGGGTGGGGGGGGGGGGGGGTGGGGGGGGGGGGGGGTGGGGGGGGGGGGGGGTGGGGGGGGGGGGGGGTGGGGGGGGGGGGGGGTGGGGGGGGGGGGGGGTGGGGGGGGGGGGGGGTGGGGGGGGGGGGGGGTGGGGGGGGGGGGGGGTGGGGGGGGGGGGGGGTGGGGGGGGGGGGGGGTGGGGGGGGGGGGGGGTGGGGGGGGGGGGGGGTGGGGGGGGGGGGGGGTGGGGGGGGGGGGGGGTGGGGGGGGGGGGGGGTGGGGGGGGGGGGGGGTGGGGGGGGGGGGGGGTGGGGGGGGGGGGGGGTGGGGGGGGGGGGGGGTGGGGGGGGGGGGGGGTGGGGGGGGGGGGGGGTGGGGGGGGGGGGGGGTGGGGGGGGGGGGGGGTGGGGGGGGGGGGGGGTGGGGGGGGGGGGGGGTGGGGGGGGGGGGGGGTGGGGGGGGGGGGGGGTGGGGGGGGGGGGGGGTGGGGGGGGGGGGGGGTGGGGGGGGGGGGGGGTGGGGGGGGGGGGGGGTGGGGGGGGGGGGGGGTGGGGGGGGGGGGGGGTGGGGGGGGGGGGGGGTGGGGGGGGGGGGGGGTGGGGGGGGGGGGGGGTGGGGGGGGGGGGGGGTGGGGGGGGGGGGGGGTGGGGGGGGGGGGGGGTGGGGGGGGGGGGGGGTGGGGGGGGGGGGGGGTGGGGGGGGGGGGGGGTGGGGGGGGGGGGGGGTGGGGGGGGGGGGGGGTGGGGGGGGGGGGGGGTGGGGGGGGGGGGGGGTGGGGGGGGGGGGGGGTGGGGGGGGGGGGGGGTGGGGGGGGGGGGGGGTGGGGGGGGGGGGGGGTGGGGGGGGGGGGGGGTGGGGGGGGGGGGGGGTGGGGGGGGGGGGGGGTGGGGGGGGGGGGGGGTGGGGGGGGGGGGGGGTGGGGGGGGGGGGGGGTGGGGGGGGGGGGGGGTGGGGGGGGGGGGGGGTGGGGGGGGGGGGGGGTGGGGGGGGGGGGGGGTGGGGGGGGGGGGGGGTGGGGGGGGGGGGGGGTGGGGGGGGGGGGGGGTGGGGGGGGGGGGGGGTGGGGGGGGGGGGGGGTGGGGGGGGGGGGGGGTGGGGGGGGGGGGGGGTGGGGGGGGGGGGGGGTGGGGGGGGGGGGGGGTGGGGGGGGGGGGGGGTGGGGGGGGGGGGGGGTGGGGGGGGGGGGGGGTGGGGGGGGGGGGGGGTGGGGGGGGGGGGGGGTGGGGGGGGGGGGGGGTGGGGGGGGGGGGGGGTGGGGGGGGGGGGGGGTGGGGGGGGGGGGGGGTGGGGGGGGGGGGGGGTGGGGGGGGGGGGGGGTGGGGGGGGGGGGGGGTGGGGGGGGGGGGGGGTGGGGGGGGGGGGGGGTGGGGGGGGGGGGGGGTGGGGGGGGGGGGGGGTGGGGGGGGGGGGGGGTGGGGGGGGGGGGGGGTGGGGGGGGGGGGGGGTGGGGGGGGGGGGGGGTGGGGGGGGGGGGGGGTGGGGGGGGGGGGGGGTGGGGGGGGGGGGGGGTGGGGGGGGGGGGGGGTGGGGGGGGGGGGGGGTGGGGGGGGGGGGGGGTGGGGGGGGGGGGGGGTGGGGGGGGGGGGGGGTGGGGGGGGGGGGGGGTGGGGGGGGGGGGGGGTGGGGGGGGGGGGGGGTGGGGGGGGGGGGGGGTGGGGGGGGGGGGGGGTGGGGGGGGGGGGGGGTGGGGGGGGGGGGGGGTGGGGGGGGGGGGGGGTGGGGGGGGGGGGGGGTGGGGGGGGGGGGGGGTGGGGGGGGGGGGGGGTGGGGGGGGGGGGGGGTGGGGGGGGGGGGGGGTGGGGGGGGGGGGGGGTGGGGGGGGGGGGGGGTGGGGGGGGGGGGGGGTGGGGGGGGGGGGGGGTGGGGGGGGGGGGGGGTGGGGGGGGGGGGGGGTGGGGGGGGGGGGGGGTGGGGGGGGGGGGGGGTGGGGGGGGGGGGGGGTGGGGGGGGGGGGGGGTGGGGGGGGGGGGGGGTGGGGGGGGGGGGGGGTGGGGGGGGGGGGGGGTGGGGGGGGGGGGGGGTGGGGGGGGGGGGGGGTGGGGGGGGGGGGGGGTGGGGGGGGGGGGGGGTGGGGGGGGGGGGGGGTGGGGGGGGGGGGGGGTGGGGGGGGGGGGGGGTGGGGGGGGGGGGGGGTGGGGGGGGGGGGGGGTGGGGGGGGGGGGGGGTGGGGGGGGGGGGGGGTGGGGGGGGGGGGGGGTGGGGGGGGGGGGGGGTGGGGGGGGGGGGGGGTGGGGGGGGGGGGGGGTGGGGGGGGGGGGGGGTGGGGGGGGGGGGGGGTGGGGGGGGGGGGGGGTGGGGGGGGGGGGGGGTGGGGGGGGGGGGGGGTGGGGGGGGGGGGGGGTGGGGGGGGGGGGGGGTGGGGGGGGGGGGGGGTGGGGGGGGGGGGGGGTGGGGGGGGGGGGGGGTGGGGGGGGGGGGGGGTGGGGGGGGGGGGGGGTGGGGGGGGGGGGGGGTGGGGGGGGGGGGGGGTGGGGGGGGGGGGGGGTGGGGGGGGGGGGGGGTGGGGGGGGGGGGGGGTGGGGGGGGGGGGGGGTGGGGGGGGGGGGGGGTGGGGGGGGGGGGGGGTGGGGGGGGGGGGGGGTGGGGGGGGGGGGGGGTGGGGGGGGGGGGGGGTGGGGGGGGGGGGGGGTGGGGGGGGGGGGGGGTGGGGGGGGGGGGGGGTGGGGGGGGGGGGGGGTGGGGGGGGGGGGGGGTGGGGGGGGGGGGGGGTGGGGGGGGGGGGGGGTGGGGGGGGGGGGGGGTGGGGGGGGGGGGGGGTGGGGGGGGGGGGGGGTGGGGGGGGGGGGGGGTGGGGGGGGGGGGGGGTGGGGGGGGGGGGGGGTGGGGGGGGGGGGGGGTGGGGGGGGGGGGGGGTGGGGGGGGGGGGGGGTGGGGGGGGGGGGGGGTGGGGGGGGGGGGGGGTGGGGGGGGGGGGGGGTGGGGGGGGGGGGGGGTGGGGGGGGGGGGGGGTGGGGGGGGGGGGGGGTGGGGGGGGGGGGGGGTGGGGGGGGGGGGGGGTGGGGGGGGGGGGGGGTGGGGGGGGGGGGGGGTGGGGGGGGGGGGGGGTGGGGGGGGGGGGGGGTGGGGGGGGGGGGGGGTGGGGGGGGGGGGGGGTGGGGGGGGGGGGGGGTGGGGGGGGGGGGGGGTGGGGGGGGGGGGGGGTGGGGGGGGGGGGGGGTGGGGGGGGGGGGGGGTGGGGGGGGGGGGGGGTGGGGGGGGGGGGGGGTGGGGGGGGGGGGGGGTGGGGGGGGGGGGGGGTGGGGGGGGGGGGGGGTGGGGGGGGGGGGGGGTGGGGGGGGGGGGGGGTGGGGGGGGGGGGGGGTGGGGGGGGGGGGGGGTGGGGGGGGGGGGGGGTGGGGGGGGGGGGGGGTGGGGGGGGGGGGGGGTGGGGGGGGGGGGGGGTGGGGGGGGGGGGGGGTGGGGGGGGGGGGGGGTGGGGGGGGGGGGGGGTGGGGGGGGGGGGGGGTGGGGGGGGGGGGGGGTGGGGGGGGGGGGGGGTGGGGGGGGGGGGGGGTGGGGGGGGGGGGGGGTGGGGGGGGGGGGGGGTGGGGGGGGGGGGGGGTGGGGGGGGGGGGGGGTGGGGGGGGGGGGGGGTGGGGGGGGGGGGGGGTGGGGGGGGGGGGGGGTGGGGGGGGGGGGGGGTGGGGGGGGGGGGGGGTGGGGGGGGGGGGGGGTGGGGGGGGGGGGGGGTGGGGGGGGGGGGGGGTGGGGGGGGGGGGGGGTGGGGGGGGGGGGGGGTGGGGGGGGGGGGGGGTGGGGGGGGGGGGGGGTGGGGGGGGGGGGGGGTGGGGGGGGGGGGGGGTGGGGGGGGGGGGGGGTGGGGGGGGGGGGGGGTGGGGGGGGGGGGGGGTGGGGGGGGGGGGGGGTGGGGGGGGGGGGGGGTGGGGGGGGGGGGGGGTGGGGGGGGGGGGGGGTGGGGGGGGGGGGGGGTGGGGGGGGGGGGGGGTGGGGGGGGGGGGGGGTGGGGGGGGGGGGGGGTGGGGGGGGGGGGGGGTGGGGGGGGGGGGGGGTGGGGGGGGGGGGGGGTGGGGGGGGGGGGGGGTGGGGGGGGGGGGGGGTGGGGGGGGGGGGGGGTGGGGGGGGGGGGGGGTGGGGGGGGGGGGGGGTGGGGGGGGGGGGGGGTGGGGGGGGGGGGGGGTGGGGGGGGGGGGGGGTGGGGGGGGGGGGGGGTGGGGGGGGGGGGGGGTGGGGGGGGGGGGGGGTGGGGGGGGGGGGGGGTGGGGGGGGGGGGGGGTGGGGGGGGGGGGGGGTGGGGGGGGGGGGGGGTGGGGGGGGGGGGGGGTGGGGGGGGGGGGGGGTGGGGGGGGGGGGGGGTGGGGGGGGGGGGGGGTGGGGGGGGGGGGGGGTGGGGGGGGGGGGGGGTGGGGGGGGGGGGGGGTGGGGGGGGGGGGGGGTGGGGGGGGGGGGGGGTGGGGGGGGGGGGGGGTGGGGGGGGGGGGGGGTGGGGGGGGGGGGGGGTGGGGGGGGGGGGGGGTGGGGGGGGGGGGGGGTGGGGGGGGGGGGGGGTGGGGGGGGGGGGGGGTGGGGGGGGGGGGGGGTGGGGGGGGGGGGGGGTGGGGGGGGGGGGGGGTGGGGGGGGGGGGGGGTGGGGGGGGGGGGGGGTGGGGGGGGGGGGGGGTGGGGGGGGGGGGGGGTGGGGGGGGGGGGGGGTGGGGGGGGGGGGGGGTGGGGGGGGGGGGGGGTGGGGGGGGGGGGGGGTGGGGGGGGGGGGGGGTGGGGGGGGGGGGGGGTGGGGGGGGGGGGGGGTGGGGGGGGGGGGGGGTGGGGGGGGGGGGGGGTGGGGGGGGGGGGGGGTGGGGGGGGGGGGGGGTGGGGGGGGGGGGGGGTGGGGGGGGGGGGGGGTGGGGGGGGGGGGGGGTGGGGGGGGGGGGGGGTGGGGGGGGGGGGGGGTGGGGGGGGGGGGGGGTGGGGGGGGGGGGGGGTGGGGGGGGGGGGGGGTGGGGGGGGGGGGGGGTGGGGGGGGGGGGGGGTGGGGGGGGGGGGGGGTGGGGGGGGGGGGGGGTGGGGGGGGGGGGGGGTGGGGGGGGGGGGGGGTGGGGGGGGGGGGGGGTGGGGGGGGGGGGGGGTGGGGGGGGGGGGGGGTGGGGGGGGGGGGGGGTGGGGGGGGGGGGGGGTGGGGGGGGGGGGGGGTGGGGGGGGGGGGGGGTGGGGGGGGGGGGGGGTGGGGGGGGGGGGGGGTGGGGGGGGGGGGGGGTGGGGGGGGGGGGGGGTGGGGGGGGGGGGGGGTGGGGGGGGGGGGGGGTGGGGGGGGGGGGGGGTGGGGGGGGGGGGGGGTGGGGGGGGGGGGGGGTGGGGGGGGGGGGGGGTGGGGGGGGGGGGGGGTGGGGGGGGGGGGGGGTGGGGGGGGGGGGGGGTGGGGGGGGGGGGGGGTGGGGGGGGGGGGGGGTGGGGGGGGGGGGGGGTGGGGGGGGGGGGGGGTGGGGGGGGGGGGGGGTGGGGGGGGGGGGGGGTGGGGGGGGGGGGGGGTGGGGGGGGGGGGGGGTGGGGGGGGGGGGGGGTGGGGGGGGGGGGGGGTGGGGGGGGGGGGGGGTGGGGGGGGGGGGGGGTGGGGGGGGGGGGGGGTGGGGGGGGGGGGGGGTGGGGGGGGGGGGGGGTGGGGGGGGGGGGGGGTGGGGGGGGGGGGGGGTGGGGGGGGGGGGGGGTGGGGGGGGGGGGGGGTGGGGGGGGGGGGGGGTGGGGGGGGGGGGGGGTGGGGGGGGGGGGGGGTGGGGGGGGGGGGGGGTGGGGGGGGGGGGGGGTGGGGGGGGGGGGGGGTGGGGGGGGGGGGGGGTGGGGGGGGGGGGGGGTGGGGGGGGGGGGGGGTGGGGGGGGGGGGGGGTGGGGGGGGGGGGGGGTGGGGGGGGGGGGGGGTGGGGGGGGGGGGGGGTGGGGGGGGGGGGGGGTGGGGGGGGGGGGGGGTGGGGGGGGGGGGGGGTGGGGGGGGGGGGGGGTGGGGGGGGGGGGGGGTGGGGGGGGGGGGGGGTGGGGGGGGGGGGGGGTGGGGGGGGGGGGGGGTGGGGGGGGGGGGGGGTGGGGGGGGGGGGGGGTGGGGGGGGGGGGGGGTGGGGGGGGGGGGGGGTGGGGGGGGGGGGGGGTGGGGGGGGGGGGGGGTGGGGGGGGGGGGGGGTGGGGGGGGGGGGGGGTGGGGGGGGGGGGGGGTGGGGGGGGGGGGGGGTGGGGGGGGGGGGGGGTGGGGGGGGGGGGGGGTGGGGGGGGGGGGGGGTGGGGGGGGGGGGGGGTGGGGGGGGGGGGGGGTGGGGGGGGGGGGGGGTGGGGGGGGGGGGGGGTGGGGGGGGGGGGGGGTGGGGGGGGGGGGGGGTGGGGGGGGGGGGGGGTGGGGGGGGGGGGGGGTGGGGGGGGGGGGGGGTGGGGGGGGGGGGGGGTGGGGGGGGGGGGGGGTGGGGGGGGGGGGGGGTGGGGGGGGGGGGGGGTGGGGGGGGGGGGGGGTGGGGGGGGGGGGGGGTGGGGGGGGGGGGGGGTGGGGGGGGGGGGGGGTGGGGGGGGGGGGGGGTGGGGGGGGGGGGGGGTGGGGGGGGGGGGGGGTGGGGGGGGGGGGGGGTGGGGGGGGGGGGGGGTGGGGGGGGGGGGGGGTGGGGGGGGGGGGGGGTGGGGGGGGGGGGGGGTGGGGGGGGGGGGGGGTGGGGGGGGGGGGGGGTGGGGGGGGGGGGGGGTGGGGGGGGGGGGGGGTGGGGGGGGGGGGGGGTGGGGGGGGGGGGGGGTGGGGGGGGGGGGGGGTGGGGGGGGGGGGGGGTGGGGGGGGGGGGGGGTGGGGGGGGGGGGGGGTGGGGGGGGGGGGGGGTGGGGGGGGGGGGGGGTGGGGGGGGGGGGGGGTGGGGGGGGGGGGGGGTGGGGGGGGGGGGGGGTGGGGGGGGGGGGGGGTGGGGGGGGGGGGGGGTGGGGGGGGGGGGGGGTGGGGGGGGGGGGGGGTGGGGGGGGGGGGGGGTGGGGGGGGGGGGGGGTGGGGGGGGGGGGGGGTGGGGGGGGGGGGGGGTGGGGGGGGGGGGGGGTGGGGGGGGGGGGGGGTGGGGGGGGGGGGGGGTGGGGGGGGGGGGGGGTGGGGGGGGGGGGGGGTGGGGGGGGGGGGGGGTGGGGGGGGGGGGGGGTGGGGGGGGGGGGGGGTGGGGGGGGGGGGGGGTGGGGGGGGGGGGGGGTGGGGGGGGGGGGGGGTGGGGGGGGGGGGGGGTGGGGGGGGGGGGGGGTGGGGGGGGGGGGGGGTGGGGGGGGGGGGGGGTGGGGGGGGGGGGGGGTGGGGGGGGGGGGGGGTGGGGGGGGGGGGGGGTGGGGGGGGGGGGGGGTGGGGGGGGGGGGGGGTGGGGGGGGGGGGGGGTGGGGGGGGGGGGGGGTGGGGGGGGGGGGGGGTGGGGGGGGGGGGGGGTGGGGGGGGGGGGGGGTGGGGGGGGGGGGGGGTGGGGGGGGGGGGGGGTGGGGGGGGGGGGGGGTGGGGGGGGGGGGGGGTGGGGGGGGGGGGGGGTGGGGGGGGGGGGGGGTGGGGGGGGGGGGGGGTGGGGGGGGGGGGGGGTGGGGGGGGGGGGGGGTGGGGGGGGGGGGGGGTGGGGGGGGGGGGGGGTGGGGGGGGGGGGGGGTGGGGGGGGGGGGGGGTGGGGGGGGGGGGGGGTGGGGGGGGGGGGGGGTGGGGGGGGGGGGGGGTGGGGGGGGGGGGGGGTGGGGGGGGGGGGGGGTGGGGGGGGGGGGGGGTGGGGGGGGGGGGGGGTGGGGGGGGGGGGGGGTGGGGGGGGGGGGGGGTGGGGGGGGGGGGGGGTGGGGGGGGGGGGGGGTGGGGGGGGGGGGGGGTGGGGGGGGGGGGGGGTGGGGGGGGGGGGGGGTGGGGGGGGGGGGGGGTGGGGGGGGGGGGGGGTGGGGGGGGGGGGGGGTGGGGGGGGGGGGGGGTGGGGGGGGGGGGGGGTGGGGGGGGGGGGGGGTGGGGGGGGGGGGGGGTGGGGGGGGGGGGGGGTGGGGGGGGGGGGGGGTGGGGGGGGGGGGGGGTGGGGGGGGGGGGGGGTGGGGGGGGGGGGGGGTGGGGGGGGGGGGGGGTGGGGGGGGGGGGGGGTGGGGGGGGGGGGGGGTGGGGGGGGGGGGGGGTGGGGGGGGGGGGGGGTGGGGGGGGGGGGGGGTGGGGGGGGGGGGGGGTGGGGGGGGGGGGGGGTGGGGGGGGGGGGGGGTGGGGGGGGGGGGGGGTGGGGGGGGGGGGGGGTGGGGGGGGGGGGGGGTGGGGGGGGGGGGGGGTGGGGGGGGGGGGGGGTGGGGGGGGGGGGGGGTGGGGGGGGGGGGGGGTGGGGGGGGGGGGGGGTGGGGGGGGGGGGGGGTGGGGGGGGGGGGGGGTGGGGGGGGGGGGGGGTGGGGGGGGGGGGGGGTGGGGGGGGGGGGGGGTGGGGGGGGGGGGGGGTGGGGGGGGGGGGGGGTGGGGGGGGGGGGGGGTGGGGGGGGGGGGGGGTGGGGGGGGGGGGGGGTGGGGGGGGGGGGGGGTGGGGGGGGGGGGGGGTGGGGGGGGGGGGGGGTGGGGGGGGGGGGGGGTGGGGGGGGGGGGGGGTGGGGGGGGGGGGGGGTGGGGGGGGGGGGGGGTGGGGGGGGGGGGGGGTGGGGGGGGGGGGGGGTGGGGGGGGGGGGGGGTGGGGGGGGGGGGGGGTGGGGGGGGGGGGGGGTGGGGGGGGGGGGGGGTGGGGGGGGGGGGGGGTGGGGGGGGGGGGGGGTGGGGGGGGGGGGGGGTGGGGGGGGGGGGGGGTGGGGGGGGGGGGGGGTGGGGGGGGGGGGGGGTGGGGGGGGGGGGGGGTGGGGGGGGGGGGGGGTGGGGGGGGGGGGGGGTGGGGGGGGGGGGGGGTGGGGGGGGGGGGGGGTGGGGGGGGGGGGGGGTGGGGGGGGGGGGGGGTGGGGGGGGGGGGGGGTGGGGGGGGGGGGGGGTGGGGGGGGGGGGGGGTGGGGGGGGGGGGGGGTGGGGGGGGGGGGGGGTGGGGGGGGGGGGGGGTGGGGGGGGGGGGGGGTGGGGGGGGGGGGGGGTGGGGGGGGGGGGGGGTGGGGGGGGGGGGGGGTGGGGGGGGGGGGGGGTGGGGGGGGGGGGGGGTGGGGGGGGGGGGGGGTGGGGGGGGGGGGGGGTGGGGGGGGGGGGGGGTGGGGGGGGGGGGGGGTGGGGGGGGGGGGGGGTGGGGGGGGGGGGGGGTGGGGGGGGGGGGGGGTGGGGGGGGGGGGGGGTGGGGGGGGGGGGGGGTGGGGGGGGGGGGGGGTGGGGGGGGGGGGGGGTGGGGGGGGGGGGGGGTGGGGGGGGGGGGGGGTGGGGGGGGGGGGGGGTGGGGGGGGGGGGGGGTGGGGGGGGGGGGGGGTGGGGGGGGGGGGGGGTGGGGGGGGGGGGGGGTGGGGGGGGGGGGGGGTGGGGGGGGGGGGGGGTGGGGGGGGGGGGGGGTGGGGGGGGGGGGGGGTGGGGGGGGGGGGGGGTGGGGGGGGGGGGGGGTGGGGGGGGGGGGGGGTGGGGGGGGGGGGGGGTGGGGGGGGGGGGGGGTGGGGGGGGGGGGGGGTGGGGGGGGGGGGGGGTGGGGGGGGGGGGGGGTGGGGGGGGGGGGGGGTGGGGGGGGGGGGGGGTGGGGGGGGGGGGGGGTGGGGGGGGGGGGGGGTGGGGGGGGGGGGGGGTGGGGGGGGGGGGGGGTGGGGGGGGGGGGGGGTGGGGGGGGGGGGGGGTGGGGGGGGGGGGGGGTGGGGGGGGGGGGGGGTGGGGGGGGGGGGGGGTGGGGGGGGGGGGGGGTGGGGGGGGGGGGGGGTGGGGGGGGGGGGGGGTGGGGGGGGGGGGGGGTGGGGGGGGGGGGGGGTGGGGGGGGGGGGGGGTGGGGGGGGGGGGGGGTGGGGGGGGGGGGGGGTGGGGGGGGGGGGGGGTGGGGGGGGGGGGGGGTGGGGGGGGGGGGGGGTGGGGGGGGGGGGGGGTGGGGGGGGGGGGGGGTGGGGGGGGGGGGGGGTGGGGGGGGGGGGGGGTGGGGGGGGGGGGGGGTGGGGGGGGGGGGGGGTGGGGGGGGGGGGGGGTGGGGGGGGGGGGGGGTGGGGGGGGGGGGGGGTGGGGGGGGGGGGGGGTGGGGGGGGGGGGGGGTGGGGGGGGGGGGGGGTGGGGGGGGGGGGGGGTGGGGGGGGGGGGGGGTGGGGGGGGGGGGGGGTGGGGGGGGGGGGGGGTGGGGGGGGGGGGGGGTGGGGGGGGGGGGGGGTGGGGGGGGGGGGGGGTGGGGGGGGGGGGGGGTGGGGGGGGGGGGGGGTGGGGGGGGGGGGGGGTGGGGGGGGGGGGGGGTGGGGGGGGGGGGGGGTGGGGGGGGGGGGGGGTGGGGGGGGGGGGGGGTGGGGGGGGGGGGGGGTGGGGGGGGGGGGGGGTGGGGGGGGGGGGGGGTGGGGGGGGGGGGGGGTGGGGGGGGGGGGGGGTGGGGGGGGGGGGGGGTGGGGGGGGGGGGGGGTGGGGGGGGGGGGGGGTGGGGGGGGGGGGGGGTGGGGGGGGGGGGGGGTGGGGGGGGGGGGGGGTGGGGGGGGGGGGGGGTGGGGGGGGGGGGGGGTGGGGGGGGGGGGGGGTGGGGGGGGGGGGGGGTGGGGGGGGGGGGGGGTGGGGGGGGGGGGGGGTGGGGGGGGGGGGGGGTGGGGGGGGGGGGGGGTGGGGGGGGGGGGGGGTGGGGGGGGGGGGGGGTGGGGGGGGGGGGGGGTGGGGGGGGGGGGGGGTGGGGGGGGGGGGGGGTGGGGGGGGGGGGGGGTGGGGGGGGGGGGGGGTGGGGGGGGGGGGGGGTGGGGGGGGGGGGGGGTGGGGGGGGGGGGGGGTGGGGGGGGGGGGGGGTGGGGGGGGGGGGGGGTGGGGGGGGGGGGGGGTGGGGGGGGGGGGGGGTGGGGGGGGGGGGGGGTGGGGGGGGGGGGGGGTGGGGGGGGGGGGGGGTGGGGGGGGGGGGGGGTGGGGGGGGGGGGGGGTGGGGGGGGGGGGGGGTGGGGGGGGGGGGGGGTGGGGGGGGGGGGGGGTGGGGGGGGGGGGGGGTGGGGGGGGGGGGGGGTGGGGGGGGGGGGGGGTGGGGGGGGGGGGGGGTGGGGGGGGGGGGGGGTGGGGGGGGGGGGGGGTGGGGGGGGGGGGGGGTGGGGGGGGGGGGGGGTGGGGGGGGGGGGGGGTGGGGGGGGGGGGGGGTGGGGGGGGGGGGGGGTGGGGGGGGGGGGGGGTGGGGGGGGGGGGGGGTGGGGGGGGGGGGGGGTGGGGGGGGGGGGGGGTGGGGGGGGGGGGGGGTGGGGGGGGGGGGGGGTGGGGGGGGGGGGGGGTGGGGGGGGGGGGGGGTGGGGGGGGGGGGGGGTGGGGGGGGGGGGGGGTGGGGGGGGGGGGGGGTGGGGGGGGGGGGGGGTGGGGGGGGGGGGGGGTGGGGGGGGGGGGGGGTGGGGGGGGGGGGGGGTGGGGGGGGGGGGGGGTGGGGGGGGGGGGGGGTGGGGGGGGGGGGGGGTGGGGGGGGGGGGGGGTGGGGGGGGGGGGGGGTGGGGGGGGGGGGGGGTGGGGGGGGGGGGGGGTGGGGGGGGGGGGGGGTGGGGGGGGGGGGGGGTGGGGGGGGGGGGGGGTGGGGGGGGGGGGGGGTGGGGGGGGGGGGGGGTGGGGGGGGGGGGGGGTGGGGGGGGGGGGGGGTGGGGGGGGGGGGGGGTGGGGGGGGGGGGGGGTGGGGGGGGGGGGGGGTGGGGGGGGGGGGGGGTGGGGGGGGGGGGGGGTGGGGGGGGGGGGGGGTGGGGGGGGGGGGGGGTGGGGGGGGGGGGGGGTGGGGGGGGGGGGGGGTGGGGGGGGGGGGGGGTGGGGGGGGGGGGGGGTGGGGGGGGGGGGGGGTGGGGGGGGGGGGGGGTGGGGGGGGGGGGGGGTGGGGGGGGGGGGGGGTGGGGGGGGGGGGGGGTGGGGGGGGGGGGGGGTGGGGGGGGGGGGGGGTGGGGGGGGGGGGGGGTGGGGGGGGGGGGGGGTGGGGGGGGGGGGGGGTGGGGGGGGGGGGGGGTGGGGGGGGGGGGGGGTGGGGGGGGGGGGGGGTGGGGGGGGGGGGGGGTGGGGGGGGGGGGGGGTGGGGGGGGGGGGGGGTGGGGGGGGGGGGGGGTGGGGGGGGGGGGGGGTGGGGGGGGGGGGGGGTGGGGGGGGGGGGGGGTGGGGGGGGGGGGGGGTGGGGGGGGGGGGGGGTGGGGGGGGGGGGGGGTGGGGGGGGGGGGGGGTG
This sequence comes from Sphaerodactylus townsendi, assembly GCF_021028975.2. Classification (NCBI taxonomy): domain Eukaryota; kingdom Metazoa; phylum Chordata; class Lepidosauria; order Squamata; family Sphaerodactylidae; genus Sphaerodactylus; species Sphaerodactylus townsendi. The sequence goes on along the minus strand of NC_059434.1, from coordinate 53,417,852 downwards.
GGGGGGGGGGGGGGTGGGGGGGGGGGGGGGTGGGGGGGGGGGGGGGTGGGGGGGGGGGGGGGTGGGGGGGGGGGGGGGTGGGGGGGGGGGGGGGTGGGGGGGGGGGGGGGTGGGGGGGGGGGGGGGTGGGGGGGGGGGGGGGTGGGGGGGGGGGGGGGTGGGGGGGGGGGGGGGTGGGGGGGGGGGGGGGTGGGGGGGGGGGGGGGTGGGGGGGGGGGGGGGTGGGGGGGGGGGGGGGTGGGGGGGGGGGGGGGTGGGGGGGGGGGGGGGTGGGGGGGGGGGGGGGTGGGGGGGGGGGGGGGTGGGGGGGGGGGGGGGTGGGGGGGGGGGGGGGTGGGGGGGGGGGGGGGTGGGGGGGGGGGGGGGTGGGGGGGGGGGGGGGTGGGGGGGGGGGGGGGTGGGGGGGGGGGGGGGTGGGGGGGGGGGGGGGTGGGGGGGGGGGGGGGTGGGGGGGGGGGGGGGTGGGGGGGGGGGGGGGTGGGGGGGGGGGGGGGTGGGGGGGGGGGGGGGTGGGGGGGGGGGGGGGTGGGGGGGGGGGGGGGTGGGGGGGGGGGGGGGTGGGGGGGGGGGGGGGTGGGGGGGGGGGGGGGTGGGGGGGGGGGGGGGTGGGGGGGGGGGGGGGTGGGGGGGGGGGGGGGTGGGGGGGGGGGGGGGTGGGGGGGGGGGGGGGTGGGGGGGGGGGGGGGTGGGGGGGGGGGGGGGTGGGGGGGGGGGGGGGTGGGGGGGGGGGGGGGTGGGGGGGGGGGGGGGTGGGGGGGGGGGGGGGTGGGGGGGGGGGGGGGTGGGGGGGGGGGGGGGTGGGGGGGGGGGGGGGTGGGGGGGGGGGGGGGTGGGGGGGGGGGGGGGTGGGGGGGGGGGGGGGTGGGGGGGGGGGGGGGTGGGGGGGGGGGGGGGTGGGGGGGGGGGGGGGTGGGGGGGGGGGGGGGTGGGGGGGGGGGGGGGTGGGGGGGGGGGGGGGTGGGGGGGGGGGGGGGTGGGGGGGGGGGGGGGTGGGGGGGGGGGGGGGTGGGGGGGGGGGGGGGTGGGGGGGGGGGGGGGTGGGGGGGGGGGGGGGTGGGGGGGGGGGGGGGTGGGGGGGGGGGGGGGTGGGGGGGGGGGGGGGTGGGGGGGGGGGGGGGTGGGGGGGGGGGGGGGTGGGGGGGGGGGGGGGTGGGGGGGGGGGGGGGTGGGGGGGGGGGGGGGTGGGGGGGGGGGGGGGTGGGGGGGGGGGGGGGTGGGGGGGGGGGGGGGTGGGGGGGGGGGGGGGTGGGGGGGGGGGGGGGTGGGGGGGGGGGGGGGTGGGGGGGGGGGGGGGTGGGGGGGGGGGGGGGTGGGGGGGGGGGGGGGTGGGGGGGGGGGGGGGTGGGGGGGGGGGGGGGTGGGGGGGGGGGGGGGTGGGGGGGGGGGGGGGTGGGGGGGGGGGGGGGTGGGGGGGGGGGGGGGTGGGGGGGGGGGGGGGTGGGGGGGGGGGGGGGTGGGGGGGGGGGGGGGTGGGGGGGGGGGGGGGTGGGGGGGGGGGGGGGTGGGGGGGGGGGGGGGTGGGGGGGGGGGGGGGTGGGGGGGGGGGGGGGTGGGGGGGGGGGGGGGTGGGGGGGGGGGGGGGTGGGGGGGGGGGGGGGTGGGGGGGGGGGGGGGTGGGGGGGGGGGGGGGTGGGGGGGGGGGGGGGTGGGGGGGGGGGGGGGTGGGGGGGGGGGGGGGTGGGGGGGGGGGGGGGTGGGGGGGGGGGGGGGTGGGGGGGGGGGGGGGTGGGGGGGGGGGGGGGTGGGGGGGGGGGGGGGTGGGGGGGGGGGGGGGTGGGGGGGGGGGGGGGTGGGGGGGGGGGGGGGTGGGGGGGGGGGGGGGTGGGGGGGGGGGGGGGTGGGGGGGGGGGGGGGTGGGGGGGGGGGGGGGTGGGGGGGGGGGGGGGTGGGGGGGGGGGGGGGTGGGGGGGGGGGGGGGTGGGGGGGGGGGGGGGTGGGGGGGGGGGGGGGTGGGGGGGGGGGGGGGTGGGGGGGGGGGGGGGTGGGGGGGGGGGGGGGTGGGGGGGGGGGGGGGTGGGGGGGGGGGGGGGTGGGGGGGGGGGGGGGTGGGGGGGGGGGGGGGTGGGGGGGGGGGGGGGTGGGGGGGGGGGGGGGTGGGGGGGGGGGGGGGTGGGGGGGGGGGGGGGTGGGGGGGGGGGGGGGTGGGGGGGGGGGGGGGTGGGGGGGGGGGGGGGTGGGGGGGGGGGGGGGTGGGGGGGGGGGGGGGTGGGGGGGGGGGGGGGTGGGGGGGGGGGGGGGTGGGGGGGGGGGGGGGTGGGGGGGGGGGGGGGTGGGGGGGGGGGGGGGTGGGGGGGGGGGGGGGTGGGGGGGGGGGGGGGTGGGGGGGGGGGGGGGTGGGGGGGGGGGGGGGTGGGGGGGGGGGGGGGTGGGGGGGGGGGGGGGTGGGGGGGGGGGGGGGTGGGGGGGGGGGGGGGTGGGGGGGGGGGGGGGTGGGGGGGGGGGGGGGTGGGGGGGGGGGGGGGTGGGGGGGGGGGGGGGTGGGGGGGGGGGGGGGTGGGGGGGGGGGGGGGTGGGGGGGGGGGGGGGTGGGGGGGGGGGGGGGTGGGGGGGGGGGGGGGTGGGGGGGGGGGGGGGTGGGGGGGGGGGGGGGTGGGGGGGGGGGGGGGTGGGGGGGGGGGGGGGTGGGGGGGGGGGGGGGTGGGGGGGGGGGGGGGTGGGGGGGGGGGGGGGTGGGGGGGGGGGGGGGTGGGGGGGGGGGGGGGTGGGGGGGGGGGGGGGTGGGGGGGGGGGGGGGTGGGGGGGGGGGGGGGTGGGGGGGGGGGGGGGTGGGGGGGGGGGGGGGTGGGGGGGGGGGGGGGTGGGGGGGGGGGGGGGTGGGGGGGGGGGGGGGTGGGGGGGGGGGGGGGTGGGGGGGGGGGGGGGTGGGGGGGGGGGGGGGTGGGGGGGGGGGGGGGTGGGGGGGGGGGGGGGTGGGGGGGGGGGGGGGTGGGGGGGGGGGGGGGTGGGGGGGGGGGGGGGTGGGGGGGGGGGGGGGTGGGGGGGGGGGGGGGTGGGGGGGGGGGGGGGTGGGGGGGGGGGGGGGTGGGGGGGGGGGGGGGTGGGGGGGGGGGGGGGTGGGGGGGGGGGGGGGTGGGGGGGGGGGGGGGTGGGGGGGGGGGGGGGTGGGGGGGGGGGGGGGTGGGGGGGGGGGGGGGTGGGGGGGGGGGGGGGTGGGGGGGGGGGGGGGTGGGGGGGGGGGGGGGTGGGGGGGGGGGGGGGTGGGGGGGGGGGGGGGTGGGGGGGGGGGGGGGTGGGGGGGGGGGGGGGTGGGGGGGGGGGGGGGTGGGGGGGGGGGGGGGTGGGGGGGGGGGGGGGTGGGGGGGGGGGGGGGTGGGGGGGGGGGGGGGTGGGGGGGGGGGGGGGTGGGGGGGGGGGGGGGTGGGGGGGGGGGGGGGTGGGGGGGGGGGGGGGTGGGGGGGGGGGGGGGTGGGGGGGGGGGGGGGTGGGGGGGGGGGGGGGTGGGGGGGGGGGGGGGTGGGGGGGGGGGGGGGTGGGGGGGGGGGGGGGTGGGGGGGGGGGGGGGTGGGGGGGGGGGGGGGTGGGGGGGGGGGGGGGTGGGGGGGGGGGGGGGTGGGGGGGGGGGGGGGTGGGGGGGGGGGGGGGTGGGGGGGGGGGGGGGTGGGGGGGGGGGGGGGTGGGGGGGGGGGGGGGTGGGGGGGGGGGGGGGTGGGGGGGGGGGGGGGTGGGGGGGGGGGGGGGTGGGGGGGGGGGGGGGTGGGGGGGGGGGGGGGTGGGGGGGGGGGGGGGTGGGGGGGGGGGGGGGTGGGGGGGGGGGGGGGTGGGGGGGGGGGGGGGTGGGGGGGGGGGGGGGTGGGGGGGGGGGGGGGTGGGGGGGGGGGGGGGTGGGGGGGGGGGGGGGTGGGGGGGGGGGGGGGTGGGGGGGGGGGGGGGTGGGGGGGGGGGGGGGTGGGGGGGGGGGGGGGTGGGGGGGGGGGGGGGTGGGGGGGGGGGGGGGTGGGGGGGGGGGGGGGTGGGGGGGGGGGGGGGTGGGGGGGGGGGGGGGTGGGGGGGGGGGGGGGTGGGGGGGGGGGGGGGTGGGGGGGGGGGGGGGTGGGGGGGGGGGGGGGTGGGGGGGGGGGGGGGTGGGGGGGGGGGGGGGTGGGGGGGGGGGGGGGTGGGGGGGGGGGGGGGTGGGGGGGGGGGGGGGTGGGGGGGGGGGGGGGTGGGGGGGGGGGGGGGTGGGGGGGGGGGGGGGTGGGGGGGGGGGGGGGTGGGGGGGGGGGGGGGTGGGGGGGGGGGGGGGTGGGGGGGGGGGGGGGTGGGGGGGGGGGGGGGTGGGGGGGGGGGGGGGTGGGGGGGGGGGGGGGTGGGGGGGGGGGGGGGTGGGGGGGGGGGGGGGTGGGGGGGGGGGGGGGTGGGGGGGGGGGGGGGTGGGGGGGGGGGGGGGTGGGGGGGGGGGGGGGTGGGGGGGGGGGGGGGTGGGGGGGGGGGGGGGTGGGGGGGGGGGGGGGTGGGGGGGGGGGGGGGTGGGGGGGGGGGGGGGTGGGGGGGGGGGGGGGTGGGGGGGGGGGGGGGTGGGGGGGGGGGGGGGTGGGGGGGGGGGGGGGTGGGGGGGGGGGGGGGTGGGGGGGGGGGGGGGTGGGGGGGGGGGGGGGTGGGGGGGGGGGGGGGTGGGGGGGGGGGGGGGTGGGGGGGGGGGGGGGTGGGGGGGGGGGGGGGTGGGGGGGGGGGGGGGTGGGGGGGGGGGGGGGTGGGGGGGGGGGGGGGTGGGGGGGGGGGGGGGTGGGGGGGGGGGGGGGTGGGGGGGGGGGGGGGTGGGGGGGGGGGGGGGTGGGGGGGGGGGGGGGTGGGGGGGGGGGGGGGTGGGGGGGGGGGGGGGTGGGGGGGGGGGGGGGTGGGGGGGGGGGGGGGTGGGGGGGGGGGGGGGTGGGGGGGGGGGGGGGTGGGGGGGGGGGGGGGTGGGGGGGGGGGGGGGTGGGGGGGGGGGGGGGTGGGGGGGGGGGGGGGTGGGGGGGGGGGGGGGTGGGGGGGGGGGGGGGTGGGGGGGGGGGGGGGTGGGGGGGGGGGGGGGTGGGGGGGGGGGGGGGTGGGGGGGGGGGGGGGTGGGGGGGGGGGGGGGTGGGGGGGGGGGGGGGTGGGGGGGGGGGGGGGTGGGGGGGGGGGGGGGTGGGGGGGGGGGGGGGTGGGGGGGGGGGGGGGTGGGGGGGGGGGGGGGTGGGGGGGGGGGGGGGTGGGGGGGGGGGGGGGTGGGGGGGGGGGGGGGTGGGGGGGGGGGGGGGTGGGGGGGGGGGGGGGTGGGGGGGGGGGGGGGTGGGGGGGGGGGGGGGTGGGGGGGGGGGGGGGTGGGGGGGGGGGGGGGTGGGGGGGGGGGGGGGTGGGGGGGGGGGGGGGTGGGGGGGGGGGGGGGTGGGGGGGGGGGGGGGTGGGGGGGGGGGGGGGTGGGGGGGGGGGGGGGTGGGGGGGGGGGGGGGTGGGGGGGGGGGGGGGTGGGGGGGGGGGGGGGTGGGGGGGGGGGGGGGTGGGGGGGGGGGGGGGTGGGGGGGGGGGGGGGTGGGGGGGGGGGGGGGTGGGGGGGGGGGGGGGTGGGGGGGGGGGGGGGTGGGGGGGGGGGGGGGTGGGGGGGGGGGGGGGTGGGGGGGGGGGGGGGTGGGGGGGGGGGGGGGTGGGGGGGGGGGGGGGTGGGGGGGGGGGGGGGTGGGGGGGGGGGGGGGTGGGGGGGGGGGGGGGTGGGGGGGGGGGGGGGTGGGGGGGGGGGGGGGTGGGGGGGGGGGGGGGTGGGGGGGGGGGGGGGTGGGGGGGGGGGGGGGTGGGGGGGGGGGGGGGTGGGGGGGGGGGGGGGTGGGGGGGGGGGGGGGTGGGGGGGGGGGGGGGTGGGGGGGGGGGGGGGTGGGGGGGGGGGGGGGTGGGGGGGGGGGGGGGTGGGGGGGGGGGGGGGTGGGGGGGGGGGGGGGTGGGGGGGGGGGGGGGTGGGGGGGGGGGGGGGTGGGGGGGGGGGGGGGTGGGGGGGGGGGGGGGTGGGGGGGGGGGGGGGTGGGGGGGGGGGGGGGTGGGGGGGGGGGGGGGTGGGGGGGGGGGGGGGTGGGGGGGGGGGGGGGTGGGGGGGGGGGGGGGTGGGGGGGGGGGGGGGTGGGGGGGGGGGGGGGTGGGGGGGGGGGGGGGTGGGGGGGGGGGGGGGTGGGGGGGGGGGGGGGTGGGGGGGGGGGGGGGTGGGGGGGGGGGGGGGTGGGGGGGGGGGGGGGTGGGGGGGGGGGGGGGTGGGGGGGGGGGGGGGTGGGGGGGGGGGGGGGTGGGGGGGGGGGGGGGTGGGGGGGGGGGGGGGTGGGGGGGGGGGGGGGTGGGGGGGGGGGGGGGTGGGGGGGGGGGGGGGTGGGGGGGGGGGGGGGTGGGGGGGGGGGGGGGTGGGGGGGGGGGGGGGTGGGGGGGGGGGGGGGTGGGGGGGGGGGGGGGTGGGGGGGGGGGGGGGTGGGGGGGGGGGGGGGTGGGGGGGGGGGGGGGTGGGGGGGGGGGGGGGTGGGGGGGGGGGGGGGTGGGGGGGGGGGGGGGTGGGGGGGGGGGGGGGTGGGGGGGGGGGGGGGTGGGGGGGGGGGGGGGTGGGGGGGGGGGGGGGTGGGGGGGGGGGGGGGTGGGGGGGGGGGGGGGTGGGGGGGGGGGGGGGTGGGGGGGGGGGGGGGTGGGGGGGGGGGGGGGTGGGGGGGGGGGGGGGTGGGGGGGGGGGGGGGTGGGGGGGGGGGGGGGTGGGGGGGGGGGGGGGTGGGGGGGGGGGGGGGTGGGGGGGGGGGGGGGTGGGGGGGGGGGGGGGTGGGGGGGGGGGGGGGTGGGGGGGGGGGGGGGTGGGGGGGGGGGGGGGTGGGGGGGGGGGGGGGTGGGGGGGGGGGGGGGTGGGGGGGGGGGGGGGTGGGGGGGGGGGGGGGTGGGGGGGGGGGGGGGTGGGGGGGGGGGGGGGTGGGGGGGGGGGGGGGTGGGGGGGGGGGGGGGTGGGGGGGGGGGGGGGTGGGGGGGGGGGGGGGTGGGGGGGGGGGGGGGTGGGGGGGGGGGGGGGTGGGGGGGGGGGGGGGTGGGGGGGGGGGGGGGTGGGGGGGGGGGGGGGTGGGGGGGGGGGGGGGTGGGGGGGGGGGGGGGTGGGGGGGGGGGGGGGTGGGGGGGGGGGGGGGTGGGGGGGGGGGGGGGTGGGGGGGGGGGGGGGTGGGGGGGGGGGGGGGTGGGGGGGGGGGGGGGTGGGGGGGGGGGGGGGTGGGGGGGGGGGGGGGTGGGGGGGGGGGGGGGTGGGGGGGGGGGGGGGTGGGGGGGGGGGGGGGTGGGGGGGGGGGGGGGTGGGGGGGGGGGGGGGTGGGGGGGGGGGGGGGTGGGGGGGGGGGGGGGTGGGGGGGGGGGGGGGTGGGGGGGGGGGGGGGTGGGGGGGGGGGGGGGTGGGGGGGGGGGGGGGTGGGGGGGGGGGGGGGTGGGGGGGGGGGGGGGTGGGGGGGGGGGGGGGTGGGGGGGGGGGGGGGTGGGGGGGGGGGGGGGTGGGGGGGGGGGGGGGTGGGGGGGGGGGGGGGTGGGGGGGGGGGGGGGTGGGGGGGGGGGGGGGTGGGGGGGGGGGGGGGTGGGGGGGGGGGGGGGTGGGGGGGGGGGGGGGTGGGGGGGGGGGGGGGTGGGGGGGGGGGGGGGTGGGGGGGGGGGGGGGTGGGGGGGGGGGGGGGTGGGGGGGGGGGGGGGTGGGGGGGGGGGGGGGTGGGGGGGGGGGGGGGTGGGGGGGGGGGGGGGTGGGGGGGGGGGGGGGTGGGGGGGGGGGGGGGTGGGGGGGGGGGGGGGTGGGGGGGGGGGGGGGTGGGGGGGGGGGGGGGTGGGGGGGGGGGGGGGTGGGGGGGGGGGGGGGTGGGGGGGGGGGGGGGTGGGGGGGGGGGGGGGTGGGGGGGGGGGGGGGTGGGGGGGGGGGGGGGTGGGGGGGGGGGGGGGTGGGGGGGGGGGGGGGTGGGGGGGGGGGGGGGTGGGGGGGGGGGGGGGTGGGGGGGGGGGGGGGTGGGGGGGGGGGGGGGTGGGGGGGGGGGGGGGTGGGGGGGGGGGGGGGTGGGGGGGGGGGGGGGTGGGGGGGGGGGGGGGTGGGGGGGGGGGGGGGTGGGGGGGGGGGGGGGTGGGGGGGGGGGGGGGTGGGGGGGGGGGGGGGTGGGGGGGGGGGGGGGTGGGGGGGGGGGGGGGTGGGGGGGGGGGGGGGTGGGGGGGGGGGGGGGTGGGGGGGGGGGGGGGTGGGGGGGGGGGGGGGTGGGGGGGGGGGGGGGTGGGGGGGGGGGGGGGTGGGGGGGGGGGGGGGTGGGGGGGGGGGGGGGTGGGGGGGGGGGGGGGTGGGGGGGGGGGGGGGTGGGGGGGGGGGGGGGTGGGGGGGGGGGGGGGTGGGGGGGGGGGGGGGTGGGGGGGGGGGGGGGTGGGGGGGGGGGGGGGTGGGGGGGGGGGGGGGTGGGGGGGGGGGGGGGTGGGGGGGGGGGGGGGTGGGGGGGGGGGGGGGTGGGGGGGGGGGGGGGTGGGGGGGGGGGGGGGTGGGGGGGGGGGGGGGTGGGGGGGGGGGGGGGTGGGGGGGGGGGGGGGTGGGGGGGGGGGGGGGTGGGGGGGGGGGGGGGTGGGGGGGGGGGGGGGTGGGGGGGGGGGGGGGTGGGGGGGGGGGGGGGTGGGGGGGGGGGGGGGTGGGGGGGGGGGGGGGTGGGGGGGGGGGGGGGTGGGGGGGGGGGGGGGTGGGGGGGGGGGGGGGTGGGGGGGGGGGGGGGTGGGGGGGGGGGGGGGTGGGGGGGGGGGGGGGTGGGGGGGGGGGGGGGTGGGGGGGGGGGGGGGTGGGGGGGGGGGGAACACCTGAAGGGGGGGGGCTGTCTGACGCTCCTACAGTGTGGCCAAGCTCTTCACAGTTCTACCCCTGGCACCACTCCTTCAGAGGCATCTGTCTGCAGGCAAGGAAGGCAGAATGCCCTGCCCTGCCCTGCCCTGCCCTGGCCCACTCCCTGACAGCTGATGTGATGCTACAGTCCACCCTCAAACAGCATCTTTGCCAATATCATGTTACCTGGACAGTTTCAACTCCTGCAGTAACGCCACCAGAAAGGGACAATCCCATGTCTCCAGACAGCACAACATGGACATTGATGTTGTTTGGGGATGGCTCACCCCCCACCCTGACGCACCGTCACTGACACAGTGACAGCTGTAGTGGTTTAGTGCTATGCTGACAGAGCTGTACATGCTTGTCTGGATGATTCACAGTAGCTGGTGCACTCCCAGACACGCCAGCTGTGTATCCTTGGACTAGTCGCAGCATCTCGGAGCTCTCTATGGCCCTCCCCCCTCACAGGGTGTTTGTTGTGAGGGGAGGAAGGGAAAGGTGATTGGAAGGCCATGTGCGTGGTGGATTGGTCAGCTCCACGCCCTGGCTGCAGGTGAAGGGCTCAGGGGATGGGACCCAAACATCCACCTTCATCTGGCTGTGGGTGGCCAGCGTGGAGAAAGCAAACCCAGTCGGCCCCCTCCTCTGAGCGCAGTGGCCTCACACAGGGAATGGGGGTGGGGAAAGCCATGGAACTGGCAACGTGATGCAGTGTTTCAGAGCAAGGCCATTACAATGCTTAGAAACATGTTTCTGCTCCCAGCCAACGTGACTGCACAGCACATGTGTATTTGGGGAAATCAGCGCAGCCTGTCCACACCCACACAGGCCAGCTGGGTGACCTTGGCCCATACACAGATTATGCCAGGTCTCTCATCACTGCCTCCCTCACCGGGGGTGGGGGTTGAGAAAGCAAGGACAAGTACATTGCCTGTCTGTTTGGATCCTCTGTGGGAGGAAAAGGGGGGGGGGGTTGGATCCTATCTCATCTTCTGCTAAGCTGAGGAACTGAAATCCTCAAGTTACATCCATGACTGGGTGTAATAGATGAACATGGAGATTTTCAGGTTGTGCCTGCTGTCAGGGGTGCAATTGGTCAGCTGGAATTACAAACCTGTGATGGTATATGCAGAATACTCACCTGAGGAGACTGCACCAATTTGGTGAGGTGTGTGTCATGGACTCCCCAGTAATGGACCCTCAAAGGTGCAGTCCCTATCTTCTCTGAAATCCCATTTGACACTATAAGGGATGGTGAGTACATGTGTTGTAGTCTGCAGAATTGTGGCCCAGGAAGCAAACAGAAGCAAAACCAGTCATTATCATTCTGAGAGTCACCTTAGCAATCCCTGACAGTTTGCTGCTGCCTTCCCAAACAATATGCTGCGGATGCTGCATGTTGCTCCGCCCTGTCCGGGCTAAACACTCACAAAGTTGTGGCAGACTGACGTCACAGACATCACGCAGAATGATTGGCCGAGGCAACTGTTCTGAGGACTCGTCCGTCCCCCCATCTGTACTCTGCCCGCCCCCCACCAGTTTCCATCCCGTGCTCAGGTGTCCAGTGGAACCAGGGACCCAGACAGGCAGCTGCTGTCTGCATGGCAGACATGGATCTGGGAGAGGTGGTGCAGCAGGAAGCAATGCAAGACGAGCAGGAGCTGGTGCCCCGTCCTCCCTCACCCACAGGCACTTTCATGGCACACAGAGGCCAGCTGATGCAACGGCTGGCGGGGAGGCTGCATCGCCGTCCTGCCGAACGGCTAGTGACTCAATCTGACGCCACAGCGCACCGCCGGACACGTAGGCGCACAATATTGCGCTGGTTTGCTACTGCAATTGCTCCCAACACCCCCCGCCATTGGATAGGTCCCCAGAGCCACCACTGGTGGGATGTGCTTGTAATGACGGTCTGGACAGATGAGGAGTGGGTGCGTAACTTCAGGATGGGCAAGGCAACAGCCATTTACCTCACAGATGTTCTGCGACCACACTTGGAACGACAAGACACCAATATGCGTCCTGCCATTCCCATGCTGAAGCGCGTGACCATGGCCTTGTGGTACCTAGCAAGTGCCAACAGCTATCGTGAAGTGGGCCAACAATTTGGAGTTGGAGTGGCCACTGTTGCTACCAGTGTCCTGGAGTTTGCCATGGCTGTGGAAGTGCACCTATACCCAAGACTGGTGCGATGGCAGAGGCCGATGGACCAGGTGAGTGCCCCATTGGCAAGGGGGACAGAGGGTGTGTGTGTTCCCAAGCTTATGTCAATGTAACTAAACAGCCACTGCAGATCCCCCCCTCCCTGTACTGGCCATCCTCCCCAACCTATGTGCCAATGTATGTTTCCCTACAGGTGATGGCTGGTTTTGCTGCCCTTGGCTTTCCACACTGCATTGGGGCCGTGGATGGGTGTCATATCCGCATCTGTCACCCAGGTGGTGCACCAGGTCAGCTCATTAATCGCAAAAACTTTTCCTCCAAGCTCCTACTGGCCACATGCGACGACACGGGAATGTTTATCAATGCTGAAACTGGCTACTCTGGTCGAAACAATGATGCATTTGTGTTTCGTGAAACGCACTTCTGTCAAGCCATGGACATGGGCATCTACTTGCCTGAGAGCCCCATGCTCACAATCAATGGTGTGTCCATACCCCCTGTGGTATTGGGAGATGGTGCTTTTCCCACACGCAAGTGGCTGCTCACACCTTACCGGGTTCCTTCCAACGCACAACAGCGAAACTTCAACTCACATCTGTCCCACGCAAGGAACGTGGTGGAGCGTGCATTTGGCCGCCTGAAGGCACGGTGGAGATGCATTCTCCAGTGTCTGTGGGTCAGACCCGAGAATGCCACCTCAATTGTGGCGGCATGCGAAGGTGGAAGCTGCAGCAACCCAAAGTGAGAGCTGTGGGGCTGGCATAGCGCCAGATCCTCCCCCCCACCAATGAGCAGGTCGCTCAATTCCTAGCTGAGGAAGAAGCTCACCAGCAGGGAGAAGCAGCAGATCCTCCACGTGGGCGGCCATACAACCCCCAGGATGATACACACAGGCGAGAGGGCCAGGCTGCCAGAGAGGCCCTAGCTGGGTATCTATTCAGAGCTGGCCTCCACTGCGCAGTAGGAGGAGGGTGGCAGCTAGCCCATGGAGTGTAATGCGGTGCCTCGGCCTGATATGTGACTGTTGCATAGCATGGGAGACATGGTGAGCGGGTTTATGGGAGTTCCCTGTTCTTGCCCTCCCCTGCCCCTCTCCTCCCTCCGGGTCTGCGGCATGGGAGGGATACCTGTAGAGTGATGCAGAAGCTTCACATCTGTGCCCCCCCCCTCCCCCGGGACAGCCACTGGCCAGATGCAGAAATCCACCCCCGGACAGCATCACTTTCAATGGTTGTGTAAACTAGGTCTTCCTTACGGGGAAGAATCTGAGGTCCTTAGTTACACAACATTGCAAGTGATGATGTTTGGCAGTGGATCATCCCCCACCTGGAAGCAGCACCATTCCCTCCATGTGGCATAGTGGCAGAGCAGGTGCATTGCACATGCAGGACCCAAGTGCCTTGATTCTGTGGCTCTGGGCCGCCTGAGCTGTGGGAGGCTCAGCTTGGGAAATCAGAGAAGCCTGTGCAGTCCCACCTAACGCCAGCTGGGTGACCTTGGCTCAGGGCACAGCAGCCCGACACTCTCTGAGCCCCAGCCACCTCACCGGGTGTTTGCTGTGAGGGGGGAAGGACAAGGAGATTGTAAGGACCATTGAGGCTCCTACAAGAGAGACAGGGGGGAATATAGACCCACACTCTTCCTCTTCATCTAAAATTAGGACCTCAGAGTATCCCTGTGAATCCATGGGACAGGGGGTGGATCTGAAAGGATTATCTGGAAAAATTAGGGGGGTGGCTGCTGTCAGGGCTGCAATGGGTAACCTAGCAGCATGAAACTTTCAGCCACTGATTGCAGGATTCTCCTGATGAAACTACCCAGGTTTGGTGAAGTTCAGATCAGCAGGTCCCAATTTATGGATCCTTAAACGTGTAGCATTATCTTCACAGCTCCCAGTGGCAACAATGGGGGATGGGACACCCCATTTGGGAGTGCATACCATTGGACTCCCTGGAGCAAACCTCACAAAACCTGGGTGGGAACATCAGGAGACTCCCCCAACCAATACCTGAAAGTTTAGTGCTGCTAGACCAAACAATGCATTCCGTGCTGGCCAAATTCCAAATAAGGCCTACAACAGTTGAAAAACACACAAAGGCATGGCTGGAGTTTTGAACATGAATGGGGGGGGGGTTCCCCCCCTTGATGTCGGAGCAGGAGCAAGCCAGCACCACGGCTGGCAGTCCACCATCCTCAGAGCAAGGTGCCCCTGCAGAAGCACCTGCGTGGGGTGGCCCTCCCCCACACCTTGCAGATCTGGCCTGTGGCTCAGAGGAAACACCCTAGTAGCTGGGAAGGGGCAACTCAGGACTGAAGGGGGTTTGCTGGCATCTTTGAGATGGCCAGGTTGTTGCCCTAATGCCAATGTTGCCACAAGTGCCTTGTGGGGGGAGGGAAGCATTCTTGGGGAGTCCATGATGTGTGTGTGGGGGCGGGGGGGGGGTCTGCAGCACTTTGTGGGTTGGAGAGCAGAGGGGATTTGTTGTGTGTCAGGGTAGAGGGTGTAAGGCTTGTTGGTGGTTGAGGGACAGCTGTTGGGTGGGGGGGAGTCTGCTGTGGGCCTGTGGGGAGGGTCTGGGGCGTGTTGTGGGTGTTTCCTGTGCTGCTAATGTTTTCGCAATACAGTTATTCAATCATGCACAGTAGGCTCATCTTTGTGTCCCTGCAGCACATCAGCCCCATTGCTCAGTCACATGTTCCACATCCAGTGGGGGGGGGGGGTTGGAACCCACACTAGGCAGGGTGGAAATCCCATAGACACCTTTCCATCCAGATCAGTGGCCACCAAGGGATGCCACTGCTACTGCCACACCCACCACCTCCTTACAGCAGTTCTCCCCTCACCCTACACAGTGGCCAGCCTTCCCACAAGACAGCAGCCCCTTGTGCATGTTGCAGTGATTCATGGCCCCTTGGGGGTGGGGACTGTCCCTCCCTCCCCTCCCTTGCATGCTGACCTATTCACAATGGTGCAGGCCCAAGAAGCATGACACTCATCACACCTTTGACACCTTACAAGCACAACACAGATTCATTGCCATTTCCCCCCCTGTCAAGGGAAAAATGGTCCAAAGTTACATACAGGAGCATCAATTGATGTGAGGGCCACCAATCTGGATCCCCCCCTTGATCTGCATGTCCCTGCCCTTCACCAGCCCCTGCACCCACTCACAAGCCCCACTTCCACTCACATTGTGGCACAACAGAAACAACAGTAGCAAGGGTGGGGTTCTTTCCGGTATTTTTATTTCAAGGTCTGTGTCCTCACAGGGATTATCTGACCACCACCACAACCACCCCCTCCCTCACATTGTTGTCCCATCACCCTGCCGTTTGCCCTGGCTGCCCCGGCGGCCAGCCTTGCCACACACACCACCCCTTGTGAGTGGTGGGGTGCTCCGGGCTCGCTTGTTGGGTGGGGAGCGGGCCCATTCCTCCTTTGGTTTCCCTGTCACCTGGGGCAGCTGGGTAGCAGCACCATACCTCATCAGGACTAGCTCATGCCGATGCATACACTGAGGGAGGGGCTCTGGCTGCCTTCAGGCACAGCATGACCAGTAACTAGGACAGGGGACGAGGGCTGGGCTGGCTCCTGCAACTGGCTGTGGGTGGGCAGCAAGGAGGGAGCTGGCCCAGCTCCCTCCCCTCTCTGAGCCCGCCTGAGTCGCATGGGGGGAGGGGGTGTTGCAGGGGTTGAGGAACAAGCTGCAGGTGTGGCTGAACTCTCTGAGACAGTGGCTAGGCATGTCTCACGCAGCTGTCTGTGGAGTGACCAAGAGTGCATAGAAAGGCTTCTTAGTGGACCCCTTCCCGCTGAGGCTCACCTGGCACCCAGGGGGGGGTGAGGCAAGAGGGAGCTCCAGGGGCTGCCTGCAGAGTGAAGAGCTCAGGGGAAAGGAGGGGCCCCAGCATCCTCCTCCACATCTGGCTGTGGTGTGGGGTGGATGAAGCCCTCCCAGCTGGGGTCCCCTCTCACTAGTGTCGCTTGCCTCGAACAGGGGGTGCAGGAGCAGCCTGCTCAGGGGAAGGGGGTCCAGCAGGCTCCTTCAGCTGGCTGCGGGTGAATGCTGTGCCAGAAGTGGGTCCAGCCGCCGCCCTCCTCTGCCCTCGCTTGCCTCGAACAGGGGGTGCAGGAGCAGCCCACTCCAGGGACTGGCTGCAAGTGAGGAGCTCAGGGGAAGGAGGTCGAGCAAGCTCCTTCAGCTGGCTGTGGGTGAGGACTGTGGCAGCAGTGGGTCCAGCTGGCCCCCTCCTCTGGCCTCGCTTGCCATGAACAGGGGGTGTAGGAGCAGCCCGCTCCAGGGGTTTGCTGCAAGTGAGGAGCTCAGGGGAAGGAGGTCGAGCAAGCTCCTTCAGCTGGCTGTGGGTGAGGACTGTGGCAGCAGTGGGTCCAGCTGGCCCCCTCCTCTGGCCTCGCTTGCCATGAACAGGGGGTGTAGGAGCAGCCCGCTCCAGGGGTTTGCTGCAAGTGAAGAGCTCAGGGGAAGGGGGTCGAGGAAGCTCCTTCAGCTGGCTGTGGGTGAGCACTGTGGTAGAAGTGGGTCCAGCCGCCCCCCTCCTTTGGCCTCGCTTGCCTTGGCCAAGGGTTGGGGGAGTGGGTGGCTCCAGGAGCTCACTGCACGCAAGGAGCTCAGGGGAAGGTGGCCAAGCTGCCTCCAGGAGGTGGCTTTGGCTTGCCTCCATGAGCTGGCTGTGGGTGGCCACTGGGCTGGCAGTGAGCCCAGTGGGCCCCCTCCTCTCAGTACATCTGCCTTGCACAGGGGATGGGGGTGTTGTTGGCTGCGGGAGCTGGCTGCTGCTGAGGAAATCAGGTGAAGGGGGGGGTATTGCTGCTTGGCAGCGCCCACACACATGGTCACCTTGCTGCTGAAGCCTGAGGTCTGCCATTCTCCTTAGGACTTCTGTCCGCTCAGCCATGAGCTCATGGGTGTTGCCGGGCTGCAAAGTCTTGGAGGTAAAGCTCTCACATGGAGTGCTTGCGGGCTGCTGTGAGGAGGAAAGCCTCACGATCCAGCCGCATCTGCTCAGAAATGTCCTGCCGCAACTCCTGCCGCCACTCCTGCTCTGCTTCCTGAGCCAGCCGCTGGTGCTCTGCTTCAGCTGCACAGTGCTCCAGCAACTGACGCCCTATCTCTGCTGTGACAGCACCCCTTCGGAGGCGCCGTCGACTTTGGACCAGTCTTCGCTCTGGGGATTCTTCCCTTGGAGGTGGTGATTCTGATTGCTGCCGTCTAGGACGAACTGCTGATGAGAAATGGAGGGCTGTTGGTTGCATCCTTCCCCCCCCCCCTCTGCTTTCCCTAGACCCACCAATGCAGACGTTTGTGGAGATTTACCTCGCTGAGGGGGCTGTTGGAGTGGCCCTTCCCCATAATCACCGTCTCCCTCCTCATCTGTCTGTTGCTCCTCCCCCTCCCTGGTCTCTTCATATCCCTCTCCCTTGGAGTGCAGGGTGGGATGCTGGGATGCAGCTCCTGGTCAGACCAGAGGGACAAAAGTGTATTTGAGAGCCACCTCCTTGCCCCTTTCTCATGAGGCACCCACAGGCGAGCCTTCTCCCCTCTGCAGCTTGCAGCCAGAGTTGGGAATTGAGCACTCCTACACCTGAGGCAGCAGAGGGTGGCCGTGGGGATGGTCCTTCACCAGGGTCTGTGTCTTGGGTGGCAGTTATGTCTGTGGGACACAATGAATGAATTTCATTAAGGGGAGTTGCTGGATGTAAGGAGCACTGCACCTCTGTGCAGCAGAGGCAGCCAGCATGCCAGTGGCCTTGGC
The DNA here is from genome assembly GCF_021028975.2 of Sphaerodactylus townsendi. NCBI lineage: Eukaryota > Metazoa > Chordata > Lepidosauria > Squamata > Sphaerodactylidae > Sphaerodactylus > Sphaerodactylus townsendi. Next base: position 53,401,153 of record NC_059434.1, on the reverse strand, counting down.
AGTTACCCTTATGTGCCCCATTCCTCCCTGTTTCCCTGCACATACTTGCACTTATCAGCTGGCCCAGCTGTGCTGTGGGGGAGCAGCAGTCAGTAGAACTCAGTGTGGCTTCTACTTCCCATGGTTCATGCATTCACAGGGAGGGAGGGAGGGAGGGAGGCAGGGAGGCAGGGAGGCAGGGAGGGAGGGAGGGAGGGAGGGGTGGGCAGCCATTCTGGGATGTCAGTTTGTGTTTAACAAGGTGGAGGGCAGAGCCTCCTCTCTCACCTGAGTCTGCAGGGCTGCTGGGTGCTGGGGTACCTGCAGCAGAGAGGTGCCTCCCCGGCAATTCCCTCCCTCCTGTACTGTGGGGCGGGTGTGGCGACGTGCTGCCCCTCGGCCCCTCTGTGGGGCTTGCAGGGTGTAGGATCTTGCCACTCGTCCAGGCTGAACGCTCACATCCACTCTCAGTATACGCTGCAGCTCATCAAAGTAGGGACAGGTGGCTCTCTCATTGCCTGTCCCTCGGTTATGCTGCTGCACACGCTTGAATTCATACCGCATGGCTTTTGTTTTTGTGCGGCACTCAATGGCTGTCCGGCGGTGGCCCCGAGCTGTCATCTGCTGGGCTATCCGCTGAAAGATGTGTATGTTGTGTTTGCTCGTAGCGAGAGAATGCTGCACCTGTGGGTCTCCCCATATGTCCAAAAGGTCACGGGTCTCCCTGTCTCTCCAAGCGACTCCTCTCCCAGGTGGCCGCTCAGCACGTGCCCTGTTATTGGGCATTGTTGGGGTGGCCAAACACACAGAGGCACCAGCCAAATCCACCTGATGCTGTGGGGTCTGATGTGCATCTGCAATAGAGTCTCCTGGGTAGTTTCTCCAAACTTCCTGGCCAATGGCAGAAAGCCCTCAAGTGACAATGGGATGGACAGACACTTTCCCCCCGCCCCATTGGCCACAGGGGAAGTGTCTTAGACCATGGCTCCACCCTTGTGTCCCGTTATGCATGATCTCAATCAAGGCAGCAGCATTGTCTGCCCGGGGGCCGCCTCGCCGCCCTTCGGAGTCGAGGGTGTGTAGCTGTGCAATCATGCAGCTTCACAGCTGCGCGGCTGCGTGAGTCTCAATGCCACTTGAAGAGGAGCTCTGTCAACTTGCGGCTGCTGACCTCACCATCATGGCCGCTGGAGCAGTTCATCCCTCCCAAAATGGCCGCCGCTACTGCGGGAGATCGTTTGGCAGGCGCCGTTTGAGGACGGCTCCCTGGCGGCTGTTCGCACGAGTGCGGCGTCGATGCGTCACATGGGGAAAAAGAGTGGTTTAAAGCGTTTTCTGAATACGGCGTCTTCGCGCCGGTTTAGCGTTTTCGCGACGGCGCGAATGCGCACCTCCGCCGCTGCGCGTGCGAACGCTCTCGCTCTGACGCTTCTTTTTCCGTTGCGACGACGTCATATTTTGCCCGTGCGGAAACGGCCTCTCTCTCTCTCTCTCTCTCTCTCTCTCTCTCTCTCTCTCTCTCTCTCTCTCTCTCTCTCTCATACTGTTGTCCATCTCAATTTAATTGCAGATTAGGGATCAACTGGCCAGAATAATCTTATTCCCAAAACACTCTTGTATAGTACCCTTTACAATTTCTTTTGTATTTCAAACAAATACTTCTAAACCCTTCAAAATAGCATTACATCAAAGGTGTGTATTATCTCATCAACTGGATGCTTTCGGAGATGATATTTGTGGGTCATAATAATGCCAACAATGCCTCCGTTTTTTTAAGCAACAGCAACATATGTTCCATCAAAATTTTCTGTTAAATTCAATGTACTATAAAAATAATAACTGGCGAATGAAAACTGCCAGTAAACAAGCTTCAGAAAATTATAGTGGTAGGCAAAAGGTTATATTCTAAAAGCAAAATGGATGGCTTCTAAACATGTTTGGTCTGGAGATATATGCAACCTCTGAAAATTTTGGTGTTTTATCCAAGACCTAAAATTCTCTGTTCAATTGTGTATTCGGACAAAATACCTAGGAATAAGAGCGCGATTCAGGAGAAGAGCATATGTCTTATGTAAAGAAGGTCCTAGGTTAAATCCCTGGCACCAACAGCTAAAAGAATTTCAGACAGTAGGTGCTTGTGAATATTTTCTTCTGCCGAGTTGTTGACAGAGTAGACACTAGGGTGGATCAATAATCTAACAAGCCAACTGCATATGCTTTTTTGGAAATATGACCTTTGCAACTTCTGGCAAACTTCCTCACACACTTTACAGTAGTAGAACCTCCAAACACATTCTGAATTTCATTTTAGGTAGGATCTGGTCTGTCTAGTAAGTTTGCTCCTGCCTACCCTTTAGGTAGTTCAGATTTTCCTCACCAGAAATGTGTGAGTAGGTGTGATTGAGAGAGTATAAGTAACCCAAGAATAAGAATCAGAGTGATCTTGGAAGTAATCTAATCCACTCTGTTGATCAATTCAGGTATACTTAACTGCAGCATCCAAAATAGACAAACGTATATCTTCTTCATAAAGGCCACAATGAAAGAGATTCTATAACCACCTGGCGGAGTCTGTTGCCATTTCAACAGGGGAGGAAGCAGTTCAAGGGTGCAGAAGGAGACACAGAAAACCCCATTGTGTGGGGAAAAATTTGGCTACAACCATTTTATTCATGTGCTGGGAAAATGAAGCAGAGGCACAGCATGGGGGACAGATCCAGCACATCTGTTGTCTTGCAGTGACCACTGGGAAGCACGTCTGCTGTCCTTCAGTAATAACTTTCCCCCAGCCCAATGCATGGGGGGAAACACCAATGCCCAGAGCGGCAAGATAGTGGGAGCCATCTGGACATTGGCCTCTGGATGAGCTGCCAGGGGGCATGAGCCACCATCAGCCCCCGCCTGGGCATGTGGTTCACAGGCTCACTCCACTTTCCAGACCTCTAATGGAAGCCCCAACCAAATGGGAAGGACCTGTTTCCTCCAGGCACGTCACTTGCTCATGCTGGCAGCTGGGCAGCCCAGCCCTATGCTGGGCTGGATGCCAGCACTGAGCCTGGCCTTCTCCCTGCCCTACCTCTGAGCAGCAATGGCGGCCAAGGTAAATATCAGCCACTCTTTCCCAGGTTGTGTAGCTCTTACCATTAAGAAATTTCTCCAAATATTTAGCCAAAATCTTTTTTTTATAATTTGGTTCTAATTGTACCATACACTGGGGCAAGAAAGACCAAGGGCCTTTCCCCACTTTCGACCTTCCCCTCTATGCCGTGCGCTGCTCTCAGCGCGCAGCATCCCAGGCACGCGCGCGGCTGTCCCCATGACATCAAAAGGCGCCGTTGAGAAGAGCGCCTGGGATGCTGCACGCTGAGTGGCGCGACAGCAGCAGCTTCGGGATGGCTGCGCTGTCGCCACCCCTCTCAGTTGGGAGTGCCGAGGGACCCCGCACTATTCTCCTCAAGTAGCGCGGGGCTTAAGGGAAATGGGGAAAGGCCCCAAGTCTGCTCTGTCTTCCACATGACAGTGTTCAGATGTTTGTAGATTAAAATAATCATGTGTCTCTGTCGTTTTTTACATTTCTTCATAGAAACTGGTTCTCAAACCTTTTACCATGCAGTTCATAGGATAAAGTATGAGTCACACAATGCTTTTCAATTGAGAATCCATGGACTCTTTCTATCCCTGCAAAATCCAGAATATGACATCATTTAAACCCTTCCTTCCTTCACTTTCAATCTGCCCCATAGACAATAATTCACTTCAGCACTTGAGTGTCTAAAAGCAAATCATTCTTACTTACTTGTATGACATTGACTGAGATGTAGTCTAGAAGCAGAATTTCCTGGAATGACAATGTAAAATGTATATTTAATAAGGCAAAAGTGGTTTTCATAAAGCAAATTTTGAAGGGAACAATACATGCAATGGTTAAATATAAATATATATTAAAATGATTATTCTTTATTCCAGTCACTAAATGCTTCTTCAGACAGAAAAGATATACAAGAAACACACACACATACACAATATTGATTCTTTGACAAACCTGGATGATCCATGTTGACTGTTTCAGAGGGACAGTTTGAATGACTATTGCAGTCAAAATCAGTGAAAGCTAGGTAGGTCATTGGTCCTCAGTATATCTTCATGCTCTGATAGGTCAAAGATTTCTTACATATACATTGTAAAACGTATCTGATTAAAAATCATGGAATGTAAGGAAAACATTTTTAAATGATAATAATATGAAATGTTCAGGTATTATTACCATACATTGCTAAAAACAAAATAAGCATATATTGTTAAAGCATGACATCTCTAAAAACATAAACTGTATGCCTTTTCCTTCTGAAGTGCCCTAGAGATTTAATCTGTGGTTCTGTAATACTGTGTACCTAAGTAGTAATTTGAATATTGTACATACTTGTCCTAAGAGATTTCTATTTTAAATATATTAAGATTAGATGAGAATACCAAACCAATATGTATAAAGATACAGGTGTTCGGTCAAAAGAGTAAATCTCATAGGCTTATCCTATGTGTCTACTATTCCATGTAATCATACTTTGATATACAGCTAAAACTGAGCTTAATCCACTGAACTATTTTATATATTAATATAATAAATTTCAAATGGAAAGTTAATACCTTAAAAAGGGACTAATTCAACTTGCCTTACTGATAAAAAGTAGTGTTTTACGTTATTACTTCTTCAAACAAAATCTGGTTACCTCCACCACCCAGTTAAGTTTAAGCCAACACAAATCATACAATTTTATCCTCCCTCCCCCCCCCAAAAAAAATGTTTTCCTGTTCAGGCGACAGCTAACAAAATAGGGACCGACATGTCATCTCCTGTTGTTTCACTGTCATTAAGTTTTCAGTAAGTATTTGTTTGGTTTGTTTTAGTATGCTCTCACTTCTGATTTTATTTTTTTCCCCAATCTCTGCTAGACATTTTATATATTATCTGATCACATAGAATGATGGCTAGATTTTTTTTCAAAAAAGATGCACATTTCCTGATCGAAAAATACTCAGTTAAAGTGGAAAAATATTCAGTTAAAGAATACAAAGTGAGAAAAAATGGTTTTCATCATGTTTATTCCACTGTAGAGCAATGTAAGAATGAATCTGCTATTGAATCACAACCAAATGAGAATTCTGAATCATTCCAGTTGATCAAAAAGCTTGATTTATTTCTTCCTTATGGAAGAACCTTTCGTGTAACTGACTTAGAGTACAACCTAAGCAGAGTAACACTCTTCTAAGCTCATTCAAGTGAAGGGTCCGAGAAGGAAGTGACTCTGTTTAGGACTGCAGTGTCAGTGATGTATTTTATTTTGTATTAAATATGAAACTCTTCTTTAAAAGAAGTCACCAAATACTGACTCTGCTAAAAAAAGAAATATTTCACATATGACAAAAAAGACTAAGTCTGGGATGGAAAAACGACTCTGTGCCCTTTCCAATAAAATCCATTTTTTATGCTATCACGGGCAAGGCTTTGTGAGAGAAGTACTTTATTTTAGCTGTGAGCTGCTGCCAAAGCCAGGCTTTGTTGGACAAGCTTCTCTGGTTTAGCTTTGAAAAATTTCTTGTATTCCCAAACATCTGACTCTCAGGTTAGGGGTCAAAAATAAATCTCATATCATTTAGAGTAAAACCCCTGTTGTTGGAGCACTGGATTTTCAAAGCTCCTTTTTACAGGGCTTGTTTTGGTGTGATCATGTTCTCCTATAACAGTATAGCAGGTGTTATATTCTATGCAGGCTCAAAATGTAGCACCAAGTCATTATTATCGTAAAACCTACTTTTATGTAAATTAAATCAGCTTTGGGAAGGAAGCGTGCAAAGTGAAAGCCACATGTGCAGGTTTTGTCTGTTCATTATGAAAAGAAAGCCTTTGGGTGGGGGTGGGGCAAGAGAGACATGGCAGATTTCTGCAGAATCAAGTCTGCACGTGTTGATGTAGGTTCAGCAAAAACTTATCCCAGAATTAAATGTTTCATGGTTAAAATGTTATAGAAATCCATTGTTGATTTCTCCCTATGAATGTGTCTAGCTTTCTAGCATCTGTGTGAATTCTTTCTTGTTGGGTTTCCTAAATGCCTTAATTTCAAAGATTGAATGTGTGGTTGGTTGGAGGCGATTAGGATCAAGGAAGCAAGCTCCATCTCAAACTGTACTAGTTTGCTGTGGCACAGGCCCTACATCCTTGCCAAAGTGCACGAAGGCTTGCCCACATGATCAGAGATTCCTATTCATCAATCACATCTATTAAACTACAAAGAAGATTGAACTTGCATAATCTGGATGGATGTGGTCCATTCTATCTTTGATTAGGGCTGAGGTCTTTATGCTCATTACTTGATAACTACTGCATGATATGATGACTTGCAAATAAACTCCACTCTTCCCTTCCAGCTTGTAACTAGTTGAATAATAATGGAAATAAAGTAAAACATATGCTGAATAGCTCATAGATTAGACCCACAGAACTTGTGATCCATCAAGCCAAATATAGACCAACCAATTACATGCTGAAACCTTCAGTCGTACCATTAATATGCATGTAGGATATGTTGAAGCCAATTTAGATTGGCATCAACCTACCTGTTTTTGATTTTCTACGAAACAACAAATCCAACAGATTTCATCAGAATTTAGTGCCATAATAAATGGGTGGACTGTATTCAGCCTGGTGAGTCACACTCTGTAATTAATTAACCTTTAATTTTGGAAAGTCAGGTAAACTGGTCCATTACCACCAAAATGCTAAATCTTAATTTTCCTGTTATAATTCTTGCAGCATTTGATGGAACATCACTAGCCATAATTTTCCCATCAGCTGATATAATTGCTGTGATTGTCACACCTGAATCTTCTTTCTATTACTATTTAAAAGAACACTTGGAATAATGGAATTTCTACACTATTTCAAACAGTGCAAACTTTGGTTTCAGCCAAAGTACTGAGCGGCACAGTGATGCAGTGGTTCGAGTGCTGGATTAGGACTTGGTAGAACCAGTTTTGAATCTCCAAACTGCCGTGGAAGTTTGTTTGCTTATTTTGGGCAGTGTTCCAGCATGCCCTCCCCCACCTATAGTTGAGGATGAGCAGGCTTCCTTAGAAACAAAAAGTTGGGGGTGTTGTAAGGCTTGGAACTGTGTTACCCAAAGTGGTGGCAGTCTCTCACTTTAAGAGTAGGGAATTCATGAGAGTTGACTCTTGATTTAGCAAAAGGTCAGACAAGCTCAAGATCTTGTTTGCCATGTTTTACAGAAATCAGCTTTTGCAAGAAAACTCTGCAGGGGAGCAAAAAAATTAACAGTTCTATTTCGGGATAATGCGGGTACACAGGCACACAATAATAAAAAAAGCAGAGCCCACACACAGTCCAAAAATATAATCAGTTTTGATTGGATAGGTGAGGAAATTGGGGAAGTAAAGGTTATAGTCACCTGGCAGTGGAGAAGAATGGTCAAATGAACATTACTGAGCTCTGGTAGAAGAACAACATTTTGTGGAACAATATCACAGAGAGGTGTTCAGAAATATTGATCAAGGGCTACTGGGAAAGGGGGGTTCTTATAGGGGAAAAAGGGACTCTGGAGGTTATGTTGAGTGACCCTTAATTTCCCACAACAAAGAGAAGTACTGTCTTTGCAGAGAAAGACAAGAGGCAAACATTAATCTTAATAGGTGGGTAATTAATTTAATGGGTTGAAGCATCAGCTTGATGTTCCAAGCCTGCGAATGCCTGAAAAATGGAAGGTAGCTGATGAAATTACATAGAACTCCAATTTCCCACAACAGAGAAGCACCGTCTTTGCAGAGAAAGATGAAAACATTTGTTCATTGGTGGTAACACCTAATGGGTTGAAGCATCAGCTGATGTTCCAAGTTCGCTAACGCCTGAAAATGAAGGTAACATTTAGTTCACAGAACAATGACAATGTTAATGAGGATTATTAGTATTAAAGGTATTAGTCAGAGAAAGAAGCACAGGATTAGGGAAACACTGGGCAGGCAAGCACATTAACACATCCATTATCTTTATAGGGGTGTATGGTCCAGGGTTGGAGATCGGAACACTTTCCAGGCCAGGGGTATTGTGTTCACTTAATTTCTTCAGGAAGGGTGTCAGGAAGGCATCATGCAAAGGTGATTTGAAGGAGGCAAGCTCAGAAATAGTTATCACTTACTAAATGTCCTTATGGATACCCTGAGCCAATGCAGAGAATTGGGCCCCCATTTTGCCACTGCATTGCTAGGTACCCCAAGGGTTGGCAGAGATGGGTGAGTCACAGCTGTCCTTAAAACAGGATTCTCCAACTGCCATTGGTCAGTCTGGTAACAACTGGGCCAAGAGGTACCAATTTTTTTTCATATAAGAGCAGTTCTGTTTCTACAATCAGCTTTTGGATGTCTGAGACTCCTTTCTATTCACCCTAAAATTAATGGTACAAGAGTAGACAACTTTGATTTGACATGTTTTGTTTGATTGTTTTTTGTACTATCTGGCTGTGACCCTTGGAGAACAAAGTAATTGGTAGACAATTCTCTGTACCGGGTGCTACATGGAGATCCTGCTTATCAGCTAATTCATGTAACTACAGCTCTGATATTTTGATGGATATGATATGCCACTGCTGGAATACTTCGTACAATTGCTTGCTTATGTATGTAAATTGTGTTTTCTAGATCAAGATATAATGGTCTCTTCTCTTGCTACAAACAATAAGAATATCAGCTAAACCATCTGGACCATGTCCCTCACCCATACGAAGTGGTTGTGTCTGTTTTGATGTAACCAACATAAATGACTGTATCCCTGACTGTTTTTCACATAAATGTCAAACAACAGAAGAGACTGAGTGTAGCTTTATAACATCTGCCCTACATAGCTTTCAGGGCAAATGAGCTCTTATCCAACATCACCCTCAGAAACCTTTCTCAAAATGAAAGCTATGAAGTCACAGCCATCATTTTGGCCTTTCTTTCCAGGATCCATGGATGATTTAAAAAGCATCTTGCTTAATGATAACAAAAACTGATGGTAGAATGGAAATAATCAGCATGGAAACCTGCCCTCTGCACAATGTCAGGAGGAGTTCACAATTAACACAGACTTCTCTGTACCATATTCAGGCTTCCAGCCATATTGAAACAGGGCATGAAAATCTAGGGATTCAGATGGCTGAACAGATGTCTCATGAACACTTTTCAATCATATTTCATAAAGGGAATGATAGAGGGTCATAACAGGTAAGGCTACTAGGACGGAGTTGGTTTCTTCAGAAGAAGTGTGGACTGCATACATGAACTTGATTAGCATACTGCTGATTTCCTGGAGGCTGCAGATAGGGCGGCTGAAACTGATGTAATTTAGCTTAATAGTCTAGCATTTTAAAACAGCTGTTGGTTCTGAACTGTCACAATGAAAATCACATTAAGAATGGAGGGTCTGCAAATCACAGAGGTGTTTTATGTTCCAGTTCAGCTTGTTCCTTTCCAAATAATAGGTGCGATGAGAAAGGGAAAAAACCACTTCCATTGCTCCCATCCAAAAGTTTTACGTATTTTGATGATATCGTATGATTCCTGAAAAAAACTTCCTTTATAAAAAATATGAGGTATATTCTATTAGAGCAAGCAGGAATAGATAATATGTTGAAATAAAACCCAAAATGTTGAAAACATCTTATAAAGCAGTAGGCAAAATGTGACCGGGGCGGGGGGGGGGGATTATGAATAAGACATGATAACAGATAAAGAAAAATAGTTGATGTGTAAGAAGTGTGTGAAAGACTTGGAGCAAAGCAACATTTGGGTCCAATGTGTACTGATTTTTGTATAAGTTCAAATGTCTGCTAAAACTGTTAGGGGACCTTCTTTGTTATGGGACTTTCACAGCTGGAATCAACTGACTATTGTTGGTTTGCTGAGGTGTGTGACTAGGGTCTGATAGTTTTTGCTTCTGACATTTCACCCACTGGTATCTTCAGTGGTTTGTCATGGAAAAATGTGTTATCTCAATGGCACAGAAACACATCTCACCATGACATACCTCTGAAGATGCCAGTCATAGATGTGGGCAGAACATTAGGAGCAAAAAACAACCAGACCACACCCACACAACCTGAAAAACAACAACCTTTGTTTTCTTGTTGAACTGTGTTGTCTTATTAATATTTAATTACAATAAAATAGGGTTAAGTAAATCTTCCAAGCTCTGATTAATTGCACATCTGCATTCATTTTCTTTGACCTCTCATTCCTGTCTCTTGAATCTTTTTCTATTTTACCCCTGGGAAAAACTGCAATCAAAGGTTTGCTCACGACCTGAGTTCAATCCCGATGGACCCTGATATCAGGTAGCCAGCTCAAGGTATACTCAGTCTTCCATCGTTTCAGAGATGGTAAAATGAATACCCAGTTTGTTCAGAATAAAGAGTAGATGACAGGACAACGGCAAACCACTCATAAACAAAGTCTGCCTAGTAAACATTGTGATGTGATGTCACTCCATGAATCAGTAATCTGGTGCTTGTACAGGGGAATACATTTACCTTTAAAGGTGTATGTTACTTTTCTGTTTAACATGACATTTCCTATTAGGATTTTTTGTGCTCATAGAACGTTCCCTAAGATTGCATGTGATGGTCAGGTTGCCATTTCCAGGTTGGGAAATTACTAAGAATTTGGGTGTGGATTCTGAAGAGTGTAGGTTTATAAGTGTAGGCGCGTGGTGGCGAACCTTTGGCGCTCCAAATGTTATGGACTACAATTCCCATCAGCCCCTGCCAGCATGGCCAATTGGCAGGGGCTGATGGGAATTGTAGTCCATAACATCTGGAGCGCCAAAGGTTCACCACTACTGGTGGCAGGGGCTGATGGGGATTGTAGTCCATAACATCTGGAGTGCCAAAGGTTCGCCACCACTGGTGTAGGCTATAATGCTACGGAGGCCACCCTCCATAGTTGCCAATTTTTCTGGGGAACTTATGTCTGTAGTCTGAAGATCAGTTATAATTCCAGAAGATCTCCAGGACCTGCCTGGAACTTGGCGACTGTGGAAACTGTACACGAGGAGGCAGCTTGTGGGGCTTTGGGAAGATAACTGATCATTGGTTGTTCCATAGAGCAGACAATCACATGAAAATATTTAAATGAAATACCACAATATTCCTTTATCATTTGTGCCTGCAGTGAATGGGGAAAGTAAAAAAGAAAAACCACAACAGCAGCTCAGGTCACATATTACAGTAGGGAAATTTGTGACACCCCTATGTTATAAAACCTGTGCTCAGCTCCCATCAGTGCTTATCACTGATGCACTTTGGCCCATAGTACAAAACGTTATGGTTATTTTATTTTCACTTTCCTGTCATCATCCTGGCTCATGGTGGCTTGAAACAGAAAGAAAGAATTGTACTGTATTTGAGGATATAGAGCAAAAAAAAAAATTAAAATGGAAGCTGAATTCCCACTCCTTACTTGTAAACAACTGAAACTTAATTTTACTTTTGTTCTAAGCAAGCTATAGTAATTTCCATGAATATTTCATAAATACTTTTTTCTAGGTCAAATCACCCTGGAATTAATAGTTAGAAGAAATCTTCAAGGGGGAAAAAAAACCTAAGGAAAGAGGGATAGCTCTCCTTTCTGAAGTAGGAGGGCAACAAAGTGGGGGGGAGAAACACCCACTCAAAGCAAGTGGGATATTTCCTTTTGAAATTGTTTTTAGTCTTTACCTAAAAAAAAATAACAATTTAAAGAACTACAGTTCTGCCTCCTCCTTCTCTTTGGTTATCAATGGTGTCTTTACAACAATAGTAGAAAGGAAGTTTTTCACCTTTGCAATGCAGAAAGCTTTAACATGCTCTTTCTCTTCAGGTTTCCTGTGGAGCTAATAGATTTCAGAAATGGGCATGAGATGACAGCTTTTGCACACACACACATTTATATTTTCAGCACTGCCAGCACTTTGAAAAGTAAAGGCACTGTGGGACTTTTTTCCCCATGATGATCTTTTGTTGCATCAATTGATGAAGGAAGTAATCATTTGGGAACAGCAACTTTAAACATGTTCAAAAGACTTCCAGAGGAGAAGAAAGGCATGCATGCCTGCACAATAGTATAAATGCCAGGAAAGGTGGGTCATTCTTGTTTGGAGCACTAAAATGCTTTCAGCCAAACAAAGTTCTGGTGTAAGTCCATGGGGTCAAGATAGAATAGTTCATTGTCAGTTGAGGTAAAATATCAATAGAATCTTTTTCTGAATAATTTCACATTCAAAACTGCCCATCTGGTTGTGCTATAAAAACAAAACACTTTCTATGCAAACGTCCATAAACTCAGGGTTGTCTTCCATGGACATCCTACTTATGGAAGGAGTAGGGCAATCTTGTCCAGTTTTCTCTCCTTACTGCAGCTTCCTGACACACATACTTTTAGTGGTGATAATCTCTTAACACTAGCAATGCCTTTTTGAGGAAAAGTCACAGGAGGCTGCTGGAAAGATGAGGACAGATCTGCTTTCATTGGTGGAACCTACAGAAGTACAGTCCTTCATGCCTGTCTATTTAAATATAATAGCCAAGTGCTGATATACTAAAAAGACTACTTGGAGAACAGATATAAAATAGCATATGGCGCCTGGAGCAGACAACTAACTATGGAGCAGACAACTAACTTTGACAATTAGTTAAATGGGTGTAAATGGGAAGTTCTCCTAATGGAGAGATATAGGGAGTGGTGTCCCCCAAGGATACGTTTTGGGACCAGTGCTCTTTAACCTATTCATAAATGACCTGGAAGTAGGGGTAGGTAGCATGGTGGCCAAGTTTGCGGAAGATACCAAATTATGTAGGGTGGTGAGAACCGCAAGGGATTGCGAAGAGCTCCAAGCAGACCTTCACATACACACTACAGGGGTCAGTGCCATCAGTCACAGACCAGGAAAGGGATTTGGGCATCTTAGTTGATAGTTCCATGGGAATGTCAACTCAATGCATGGCAGCTGTGAAAAAGGCAAACTCTATGCTGGGGATAATTATGAAAGAAATTAATAATAAAACTGCAAAGATTGTCATGCCCTTATATAAAGCAGTGGTATGACCTCACTTGGAGTACTGTGTTCAGTTTTGGTCACCACATCTCTCTCTCTCTCTCTCTGTCATCCTCATCCTCATCCTCATCCTCATCATCACAAAACCAAAACGCAACTTTTTGATGGATAGAGGTAGCTACTCTGATGATTTTGTGTATGTGCGTGCGTGTGAGCAACTGTGCTAATTAATACCATATTTTCAGATGCATGTTTTTCCCTCTAAGATGACATCCTGTATTTGAATGTAAGAACATGAAAAAAAATTTCATACTCAGGTGCCTAACATTGCCAGGCTACAATAAATATGATATGGTTGGCTATTGCAATACTAAAATATTCAGTACTCCTGAGTCTTCTATCACTACTCTGAATTTCCCCCTACAACAAAAATGTTAACATATTCCCCAGGGTTTCTAGAAAATCATTAGCCTTCTATTTCCACATGTGTATCCTAGGAAAGGGTTCCAGCCGAGGTTTTTCGTTTTTGTCAATTTCAGCCCAGATGGTAACAAAGGGGCTGCCGCTAGAGAAAGAGAACCAGTGCTACAATTTACAGAAAACACATTTTGAACTCCTCCAGGATTAAAACATTTTATCCCCCAATCCATAGTTTGGCATTCAGATGAATGAAATATAAATGCATCAAAATTCTCCAAAAACACTTTTAAAAATGAGCATTTATAAGAAATTAAAATCATAGGCAATGTAAACATTGAAATATACTTTAACAGCCATTCACTATATTTATCAGATTGGTATATTTGCATGTTGTATTATGCATGAAAAAATACGGAATCTGCAAATAAACAGTTAATCTTGCTGTAAAAATTTTTTTTTCTGTGATTACAAAATACATTTCCTTGGCTGCATAACAATGCCTTTTATTAAGCTAAATACATTCCTGCATTTGCAATAGTCTTAAACTCGCTAATTATAAGGGCTTAATTTTCTGTCTCTTTAATCAAGTAATTCATTTCCAAAGATTACCTCGATTTAGCTGACTCTTTGGTACAAGATATTAATGAAATCACCCTATTGCATTTTTACATAAAAATAATTTCAAATACATTTTCTTGTATAGGCGAGCAGTATGAATGGGTGTTTCCTGAATTTTCAGTTGCTCCTTGGGTTATCATTACCTACTAGACATGGTTGTGTGCTGCTCAGTAGTGCTAAGGTTGTTTACAATGAACAAAGGGGAAGTGCTAATTCTCCCTGTGGAGCTTTCCAGCTGCAAAGCAGATGACTACTCATTTCTGAAATTTGTCCCAATATAGGGCAAAAGTGTACATCTGCTTAATCACCCAAATGCCCCATTTTCATAACTACATTCTTTCTTCAGTCGCCATAGCATGCAAATTTAAACAGGCAATAGAGAAACACAACAATAAACTCCAATACACTTTCAATGATTTATTTCATTATTTTAATGGGGGATAATCCCCATTACAAAATAACACAGATTTCTAGGTTGGGGGAAGATAGTCTTGAACCAATTTATTAGAATATGCCACTTAAATGCAATGAAAATAGTATTATGGCTAGCAGTGTACAGTTTTTCCCAGTATTTTTTTTCAGATTCAGATTTAATAGACCCAAATATTTTCAGGGTAAAAAACATGCAAATAATGTTTTTCGCCCAGCTTTTTTCCCCAATCATCTAAAAATTTGGGGGTCTATTAAAATCTATGGGAAAATCTTTGAGACTCTGAGGAGGGGGAGTTTGGGAGGGATGTAGAGGCACCATATTTACAGCATAGCTGCATGTGAATCTCCTTACAAGAACCCTATGTTTGGTGAAGATTGAGTTTGGGATCACATGTTCAAAGAATTTGCCCCCGTAAAATTGGACTCCTTTACTCAATATTTACAAAACTCAGGGGTTCTAATAAGTAGAGGCACCAGCAACCACACCATACATTTGGTCTCTCTACCTTAAAAAAATAGCCACCGCCCCAAGCCCGAGAACATTTTCCCATTAACTTTTAAAGGTAATGTCTCCATGTTACCCTATGATAAATCTTTCCAGGGAGCTGGTGGTCTGGTTTTAAAGATAGAATCACCAAATTTCCTATGGAGCCACAAATGCCTTTCCTTTTGAGAAGCCCCTTGTTTAGTGAAGATAGGGTCGGGGGTCCAATTTTATGGGCCTTCAAATGGAGGGAAACTGGGTACCTATACAATTGCACCCCATAACCCAAACTTGGGGTCTCTTGTAAGGAGAGGCATCTGCAACTATGCTGAAAATTTGGTGCTTATAACTCTAAAAACAGCTCCTCCAGAGCCCCACCGAAATTCCCCAAAGAGTGCAATGTTGGTGAAAAAAAATTCTGCCCTTGCAAGAATGGTGGGAAAATTTGTCTCTGGTCAATTAAGCAATTTTAGACCAGAGAAGTAAGCTGAATGTTTGTGTGTGTGTGTGTGTGTGTGTGTGTGTGTGCGTGCGTGCGTGCGTGCGCACCAGATTTACACCACTCTGCCCTACTGACTTCAATGGATTTAAAAGGGTGTATCAGTTAGCTCAACTTTATATTTCAATGGGGAAACTTTCCTATGGAGCCACAAATGCCTTTCCTTTTGAGAAGCCCCTTGTTTAGTGAAGATAGGGTCGGGGGTCCAATTTTATGGGCCTTCAAATGGAGGGAAACTGGGTACCTATACAATTGCACCCCATAACCCAAACTTGGGGTCTCTTGTAAGGAGAGGCATCTGCAACTATGCTGAAAATTTGGTGCTTATAACTCTAAAAACAGCTCCTCCAGAGCCCCACCGAAATTCCCCAAAGAGTGCAATGTTGGTGAAAAAAAATTCTGCCCTTGCAAGAATGGTGGGAAAATTTGTCTCTGGTCAATTAAGCAATTTTAGACCAGAGAAGTAAGCTGACCATGGGTTTCGTGTGTGTGCGGCGCAGGTAGTAGCGCAAGGCGCCATTCACTAGATTTAGCGTTCACTCTGCTCTACTGACTTCAATGGATTTAAAAGGGTGTATCAGTTAGCTCAACTTTATATTTCAATGGGGAAACTTTAGTTGTCTATGTATGGTGTTCCACTCCACACGAAGCAGTGCTCAGCTAGGTAGGATATCATATCTTTTTTCTTCAGATCAATGTTTCTGGATTACAATGAGAATTGCTGGTGGTCCGTGTTTATAACAGTTATAAATACAATACCGGGTGCTGGGGGAGAGAGCCTGGAAGCAAATGTGTAAAGAAGTTCTCAGAGCAGTTTACCCATTACTTACCTCCTGAGGTTGTTATTTAAAAAACCCCATCTTTCACAATACAGAATCCACACCCTGGGAAGTGCATTTGAATGGCTTTGCCAGGAAAGTTGGTTTTGTTAACAGTGCGATCCTAAAGAGAATTACTCCAGTCCAATCATTTCAATGGCTTAGATTGCATTGTAAGTAGGATATTGGTATATTTGTTTTATATAGTTGATGGGGACAATTTCTGTTGGCTTGCAAACACACAGGCATGTTTGAACCGATGCACACAATGAAGGAATTTAAACATTACTTCCTGCCCCTTGAATCTCTGGCCAGGCAGTTTTCAATGTAAAAAGTGGCATGACTTAGCAGTATGACAGCAAAGAAAGTAAGAGGAGAAAGAAAACCATGCCAAGCAATTCAGGTGAGATACCAGTGTGACTCTGCAAGTAACAGAACAGTGTAGTAGTTTGCTGTAAGGGTTCTAAGTCAACATATTCATAGACTTGTATTTGTAGCCAAAAACTAGTTCATCACTTTTTTGCTACCTCCTAATGTTGAATCCTGATGTTAATTTGTGGTGCTGATGTCCACTCCTGAACTGAACCATTTCTATCATCTGGTTGAATGGGGCACACTTTTTTTCTCTAGTCCAACCTCTACTAGATCTCTCCAACCTCTACTAGATCTCTTTCTGTCTTTCCATATTTACTATAATGAAGTTAAATGTAGAAATCTGTACTGAGAAAATCAAGCATGCCATTTGCCCACTTCTAGCAAGCATTTTCCTGCTGTCTGGGCCCTTCCACCTGCTCTTTCCTCTGTTCCAGCAGGAAAAAAACAAAACAAGCAAACAAAATCCTGAAGATGCAATGAAATCAGTTGCTTTTCTTAAAACATCTGAATAGAAATTGGGTCACTAACAGTATAGGAAACAGATGTTCATTTCTAGGCCCTCATACGAGCTGAAAATCCATGCAATTTTTTCACCATGCAGAGTTCTGGAGAAAAAATGCACATACATTTAGTCTTATTGAAAGTTATATGGATGCTACTGTGTTCATATTAAGCCAAAATTTCTCAATGACAATTTTTTTCTCTATAAACCAAGAGTCCACCCCTTGATTTCACTATATTTCCCAGTGTTCCATTGAACATTATAAGCTGTTTTGACTACTTCCTATCACCTAGGGCTAGGCAATTTAAGGAGCTATCAAGCTAGCCTCAGAATGGTACAGAAGCTCTAATTCCTTTGTGAACTGGAAACTGGAGAATCATGAGCTTATCTGCAGTTAAGTACACATTATGAATCTATATCAGGTTGACTCAAAGCAAGAAAATGAAAGGGAAAATATGAAAGAGGAAATAAAATGAAGAAACATTCAAAACATCCCATCCATTCTACAATGCAAGGCAATGTAGCAACACACTGTACTTAAAGATGCATTCAATAGACTGAAGCTTCTGGATGAAGGATCTGAAAAGATTAATTAAACATGTGAATGGGACATATGCTAGATGGAAGACATCAAGTACAAGTGTTTAAGAACTACCTGCACATTCTGTTAGGTATTTCCAAGGGAAATGATTTACACTGTCATATTTTTATGTTTATGAGTTAGTAATTACACATTCTGAATTGCCTGAAAGTGAATTAAAATGCAGTATTTAAGCTACTATGAATTTCTCTCATATGCCAGGTGTCTGGCATTCGGAAGTTGCTTGAGGACGCTATTGATATGTATTATATGGCTTCTGATATGATGCAGCTGTGAATTTCTTTCTTTTCTTTTTTTCTTTAAAAACCCCCTCAACATTCCAGTTTATTTTTGCAACCTGTTTCAGGAACACAACAATTATATGAAAGCTTCATATAAAATAATTGTGACTCTAGTTGGTCTGTGTGGAGCTGTGAAATACGTTGTTTTGTAAGTATTCAAAGTGAAGACCAGACTATTAACTCTGTTTGCACCCCAGCATCTTCAGAGCAATGTTGCATTTTTGAGTCACTTTGCCACCCTCCCCGCAAAAAAACACTTTCATTGCAGAAAAGCAATCTGAGCTGTCCGAATCTTAACAGATCCGAATCCATGGGATTCGGATCACCAGCCGAATTGCGTTTTTATTTTTTGGTGTTTTTTCACGTTTCGGCCTGCAGGGGGCGCATTTTTAAACATATTGGCACCAAACTTTCAGGGTATCATCAGGAGACTGGTGCAGTTTGGTTTAGGGGGGCCAAAGTTATGGACCCCCAAAAGGGGTGTCCCTATCCCCCATTTTTTCCAATGGGAACTAAGGAGATGAGGCTACCCTTTTGAGGGGCAGTGGGAGATGGGCCCTACCCTTTTTGGGTCCCATAGAATTAAACCCCCTGAAGCAAAATTCCCCAAACCTGGATGGTGTCATCCAGAGACTCTCCTGAAGATACCCTGAAAGTTTTGTGACCATACCTTCAGAAATGTGCACCTCACAGCCCTCTACCAGAAATTCCCCATTGACAGCAATACAGCTAAGTCACTGCAGTACAAAGAATCTTGGGCAAATTTCTGGGGGTGCCTGCAGGGGACGCATTTTGAGATGTATTGGCACCAAATTATCAGGGTATCATCAGGTGACTGTCCTGATGTTGCCCACCAAGTTTGGTGCAGTTTGGTTCAGGTATGGACCCTCAAAAGGGGTGCAACTATCCCCATTGTTTCCAGTGGGAGCTGATAGGGGATGGGGGCTACACATTTGAGAGTCCATAACTTTGGCTCCTCTGAACCAAACTGCACCAAACTTTGGGGGTATCATCAGGACAGTCTCCTGATGATACCCTGAAAGTTTGGTGTCACTAGCTTTAAAAATGCTGGTTTGCGTGTTTCACCGCTCACTCACTCCAGCAGGCTTCATGTGCAGGAGCGGTGAAACATGAAAACTGGAATTTTTAAAGCTAGTGGCACCGAATTTCAGGGTATCATCAGGAGACTGTCCTGATGACACCCCCCAGGTTTGGTGCAGTTTGGTTCAGGGGGGCCAAAGTTATGGACCCTCAAAGAGGGGCCCCTATCCCCCATTGTTTCCAATGGGAGCTAAGGAGATGGTGGCTACCATTTTGAGGGTCCATAACTTTGGCCCCCCTAAACCAAACTGCACCAAGCTTGGGGGGTGTCATCAGGACAGTCTCCTGATGATACCCTGATATTTTGGTGCTGATATGTCTAAAAATGCGCCCCTGCAGGCACCCCCAAAAATTTGCCCAAGATTCTGTGCTCTGCAGTGACTTCTGCATTGCTGTCAATGGGGAATTTCTGGTGGAGGGCTGTGGGGTGCACATTTATCAAGGTACAGTCACAAAATGTTCAGGGTATCTTCAGGAGAGTCTCTGAATGACACCATCCAGGTTTGAGGAACTTTGCTTATGGGGGCAGTGGGAGATGGACCCTACCCATAACATTGAACCCCTTGAAGCAACAGTCACCAAACCTGGATGGTGTCATGAAGAGACTCTCCTGAAGACACCCTGAAAGTTTTGTGGGTTTACCATGAGAAATGTGCACTCCACAGCCCTCCCACAGAAATTTCCCATTGGCTGCAATGGAGCCAGCCAGCCACTACAGAGCACAGAATCTGGGGAAATTCCTTTGGGTGACTGTGAGGGGTGCACTTTTAGAGCTACTGTCACCAAAATATCAGGGTATCATACAAGTACTGTCCCTATGATACTCCCCAAGTTTGGTGAAGTTTGGTTCAGGGGGTCCAAAGTTATGGACCTTCAAAAGTGTAGCCCCCATCTCCTGTTAGCTTCCATTGGAAACAATGGGGGATGGGGCACCCCTTTTGAGGGTCAATAACTTTGCCCCCTCTGAACCAAACTGCACCAAACTTGGGGAGAATCATCAGGACAGTCTCTAGATGATATCTTGAAATTTTGGTGCCACTAGCTTTAAAATTGCGTCCCCTGCAGGCCAAAACGTGTAAAAACACTAAAAATTCAAAAAAATAATAAAACCGACCCGAATTTTTCGGATTTACCTGAATTTTCGGGCATATCCGAATTGGCTATGATTCAGATTCGGGCATACAAATCATTTTATGCCCCAAAATACCCAAATCCGAATTTTACCGAATTTTTTTAGTATTGACCAACCCTAAAGACTGGATCTTGAAAGTCACAGAGTATGCAGAGATGGCAAGGCTGGCAGTGGTTATAAGAAACAAGAATATGAACAATTTTCTGAATGACTGGAAATCCTTTTCTGAAAGACTGGAATTCAATGGACTACTTATTGAAAACAACAGAGAAACAAGGGAGGATTCAAGGCTTAAATGAAAAGAGCATATTGGATTAAGACTAAGGATTAAAAGTGAAAAAAATGTAAATATTAATTATAAGCATGGAGGTCTATTTATGCTTGGATACTTAGTGAGGTAACTGGAAGTCACCATATATACGTGCAAGTGTTTGTTTATGTGTTTTTTTCACTTAGTATTATTATTATGGGGGGAGGGGGACTAGATCAGGTTCTTTTATTTATCTTTCTATGTATGTGCTATTTAGATGTGTAAAACAAATAAAAATTCTCATTAAAAAAAGACTGCTGCAGCAGGTAGTGGTAGCATACTACAGGCTTTCTGGAGGTGCGGGGAGGGAGAAAACAGCAAAAATCCTCTCTGCCACCAGAAAGCCCTCTAAGGAGCCCAATGGACTTATGCCATTGATCCCTGCACTGGTGGGGCTGCCCCTTATGCAATGCGGGGAACAGCTCCCCAATCAGGATGGGACTGCCTGGCTTCTCTTCTATAACAGTCTAGAAAACTAGCTAGCAAGGCTGCCAAGTTTCTCTTTTTCCTATCCAGTTTTTTTTAGTTTCACAAATAAAGCTTTTGTTACTCTTTAATCAGTTCAGTGTCCTGGTTGCTGCATAGGCATTCTGCCAACACCCTGAACCTGCCATGTGGATGCAGGGAGACAGAGTTTTGGCAGGTTCTCTGACCCACCTCTTTAAAAATGTCACATCTAGTCTGGACCTCAATCTATCTAGTTAATAAACTTCTGCTCTCATTTCTGTTCATGAGCAATGTTGGAGTCTGTTAAACAAAGATGCTGAATTTTCCAGGCAGTAGCACATCCTTATTTGTCCCTGCTGTTCTAAGTAACAATAATAAGAGATTTTTAATAGTAAAGATATATACAATTTGGGGAGCAAATTCACACAGCTTCTTTCCCATGACATTGTCAGGATGTTTTATTTCTTCTTGACTTCTTTTTTTTAGAAAATACTAAAAATGTCTCAAAATGGGTGAAAGACATTACCTGCTTGCTGTGCAGAAAGCAGGAAACATTTTATTTTCCCTACCCAACTTTAAAGCTTTCAATCAGTTTCTCCCCAGATTGTGCCCATCATATTCTGCTGCTTTGGGATCCTCCATGTCACCTGCCATTTGCAAAAGGTTCTCTTGGAGGTCTCCTCTGCTTGCAGTTTATCTGAGTAAAAAGTACTTAAAGTTAGTTTTGACTGCCAATTTGGCAGAAAAGCAGTTTTTCTTTTTTTGCTTAGAAGGAGGTAACTTCGAAGCCACAATGCTGCAATATGATAATCTGCAATATGCACATATTTCGAGTCATCATAGCTTTGAAGATACCTCTCTCATTAAAAAAGGAAAAACGACACGTGTGCTGAATCAGCAGTCAAAACTAACTTTATTCATGCACTTTTTAGATGAAAATGGTGGGTGGATGAGCTGAAAGCAGAGGAAACCTCTGGCCGTTTCTGCACGGCATCGATGGGGGTTGGGTCGGCGCATTCCCCCTGGTCCCAGAAACAGCCAGGCAGACGCCGGCATGTCGCCGAGGCCTGGAGACACCCCCCTGCCCCTGCACACCTGCTTCAGTGTCACAGGGCAGGGGGGCGTGTCCCCAGGCCTCGCCGATGCGCCGGAGTGCCGGAGACAAGGTAAGTGCAGGGTGGGAGTGGGAGGGAGGCGCCTGGAAGCCGCTGCCATTCGCACGGCAGTGGCTCCAAGCCGGCGTTTCCAGGAAACCGTTTGGAAACGCCGGCTTCGCGCCGATCGGGCGGTGCGAGGGCGGCGCGGCGGCGCTGCAGCTGCACCCCCTGTGCGAATGGCTCCTTGGGGATGGCATTTTTGCCGTCCCCAGGCCGCCATAAAACGCCCGTGCGGAAAGGGCCTCTGAGAGAAACCTTCAGTAAATGGTGAAGGTGGGTGGTGGGTGACATGACTCATAAGCAGGAGAAAATGGTGGACGTCAGCTACAGAAAAATGAAAGTAAAAGCTAGTGCAGGGAAGGAGGGAAAAGACCCACTTTTTGTAATGCTTTGTCTGTGCTATGTGGACAAAAAAGGTTTAAAAATGTTCTTTTAAAAATGTCAGCAAAACATTTTATTTGTGCTGTGCAGAAATGACCATTGTGAAGAGAATGACCTCACAACATAGGATAGGCAGTCAGATTTGAATACATGATGGCACCTTTATGGACAAACAAGGACAATGTAAACTGAACGATTTGTTTCATAAGGAGTGCTAAAAAATTACCTGAAAGGTAGAGATTTTTCAATATTGTGAGTTCAGTAGTTTTAGCTAAATCCTACTTTAAATGCTAATTTGTCATCTGACAAACAGCAGTACACTAGAATAAGATTTTGAGGTGCATTTTCATATTTTGCATAAGATATAACTGCTACAATGGAGGGAAAGTAGGAGCCACAGTAACATCTTTTCAAAGACTCTGTTTTTGAATAATTGTTTGGTATTATCAGCAACAGTTTTGAAAGCATTTTGTAAATTATATAGTTGGCTTTTTCACTCACTAGAATGCTGTTCTTTTCTGTGTAAGAAATGAAAGGTAAAATTGTCCATTATATCTAGGTGTTGCTAGCAACTTACTATTAAAATGAGAATTTTTTTGTAAAATCCCACTGAAAAGAATAAAAATATGTTGGAACCTTACTCAGATGAATAATACCTACAGTTTCATTGTTCCATAGAGACTACAGAATGATAATCTTTAGTGTTTATTTAAATGCAACTTTGTACATCTTTTGGACTTCTTGGGTAGCAAAAAGAAAATATAACTTCCAAAGTGGAAAGAAAGTGGACAGTGTAATGTACCATGAGAGTCTAAAGTTTATGAGAAACTGAGCACTTCCAATTTTACTCAAAAAGATTTATGTACTCAGTATTTCTATTGTCTGAGAATGGTAATGTGTGAAAATGGTAATGTGTGATGAGGATCAGGGAAGCATCAGTGTTCCTTCTGGGTAGGCATGCAGCTCTGGGTAGGCATGCAGCTCTGACAACTGATTAGCTGTTATTTTTGGTGGTAGAAAGTGTAATCACTGAACCCAGTTCTATGGATGAAAGTCCACCACTCTCCACCACTGCACAATAATGGCTCCCTTAGGTATTAGTACACCAAGTCAAATTGGTGGTGGTGGGATGCTGACATCTCCCAAGGGAATAAGGAAAAATAATACCTTAATCTGGAAATTATTTTTACTTCCCCAACTTTTCCAACTCCTGAATCTCGTGAGGAGGAGGAACTGGGTGGAAAAATGTTATAGAAAAGATTTCTTCTCAACCTATCAGTGTTTTGAATTAGCAGTGTTTTGAATTTATTTGACCACACCCCCACAAGTGTTTTTAAGTACAGTGCCCTTTTAGCTTGCCCCACCCCTTACCAGTTGACTTACCCCTTAGCCAACTTAGCCCTTTGCAAAGTTTTATCCTAAATTAGTCAATCAACCACTATTGCTAGATAATTAACTACTGAAGAATGAGAATTGGGTTTTGAGGCACTTTCTTAGAACCTTGTGGGTTGGATAGATCACTCTTTGGATTCCAAGGTTGTAAATAGAATAGCAAGTGATCTTTCTGCAAAAAACTTGGGAGCAGTATCCTTTTTTTCTTTTTTGGGGAGCAGTATCTTTTTTTCTTCTGTTAGCTCCCATTGGAAACAATGTGGGCACCCCCTTTGGGGATCCATAATGTTGGCCCCCTGTTGGCCCCCTGAACCAAACGTCACCAAACACCAAACATGGGTGATATTATCAGGAATGTCTCCGGATAATAACCTGAAATTTTGGTGCCACTTGCTTTAAAAATGCGCCCCCTGCAAGCCTAAACACACACACACACAAACCAGCAAAAAAATTTAAATTCAGATGGACCCAAATATATTCGTATATCTGAATATATTTGTGTATACCGAATATGGTATTAAGGCTTATTCGGGCATACAGATATTTGTATGTCCAAATAATCCCAAATCTGAATTTTACTGAATATTGTAGTTGTTGCTCAACCCTGAATCGAGGCTGCATTATGCTTCCCCGCCCCCAGGACAGAAACACTGTTTCCCTGCCTAGCTCAATGAGCAAGGCTTTTGGGAAACAGTGCCTCCCAGCTGGGGCATGCAAATGGCACTGGGTTGGAGGTGCCGTTTTTCGGCACCTCCATTTTCTTTCCCCACACTTGCCTTCTCTCCCCACAGGGACAGGGAGGCACATCCACATTGCCCTTTGATCCCCCCAGGAACGCTCACACTGCCCTCAGCATGCATGCAAATGGCCTTAGGGCTCCATCAGCATCATATATACTGGTGGGAAGCCACTTTAGGGGCCTGTGCAGAATACTCCAGAGAGAAATGGAAAAGAAAAACATTTTTTTCCAAGAGATTGTATATATATTTATTTTTATTGAATATTTGTATACTACAAATCAGTATATGGTCCTTGATGTTAAAAAGGCATAACATTTAAGGAGTGAACTTACAAACACAGACTGAACTACTTAACCTGACAATATAACAGCACACAGTCTTAGAAACCAGCCATAATTACATATAGTTATTAATATTTAAATTGCTCCCATGTAAAGTCTGGTGACTATGGAGGAGCAGATGGCATGAATTAAATATTCATATACACCCTTGCTATTGTAATAACCTCAGAGAGAGCCACTCAGAGAATGCTTTGCTCTGCATTTCATTCTGTGCTGTACATGCAGTACATATGGAATTGGAAACCAGTCTCCAAACATGCACTGTGTTAATAGCTTCAATTCTCTGTAATTAGTACAATCAAATGCAAGGAAATCTAGTAAGTGAGTAACATTCTGTAATTATTGTCAGAGCTGTTCTTCCAAGCTGGAAGAATTTGTGACTGTGACCATCTGCAAAACCTGCCAGGAACAGAATCCATGCATATCCATTATAGCAGTCAGTGTACCCTGTTCCTGGAAGATTTTGGGAAAAAAAATATTGAAAAGATGGGAAAGTAACCCCCCCCCCCCCCGCCCTGTTCCCCAGGAACATAGTTTCAAGCTGCTGAAGGAGAGGGAAGGTGAGGAAATTCTTCCCTCCATGGAAATATTGTTCTGGATCCAAGCCTGGATTTGATAAAAGACCACTACCAGGAACATATCACAAGATCCTATGCTCTATTCAGCCTTTGCATCAGGATACAGACAATAGTGCAAATGTAGCATGTGAGGACCCAGGAGGGGGAAAATATCATGGATGGCTTAGAAATGGCCTTTACTCGTAGAAGAGAAAATTCCAGTGCTTTAAGGCAGGTATTTTGTGGACAATTGAAAGAGGGAGGGAGACATGGCTGCGCTGGAACCTCCTTGTCAATACTGATATGTTTAGTGAACATGGGGCCTGTTGGTCATTTTAAGGTCCTATGAGGAATTAATTCAGCTGTCTCTTCTAGTCCTAGCATCTTGAAGCCTACCACTTGCCTTTCACTTTCCCCTTAGAACTGTTCCCTTCTTGGGTGGTAAAAGCCAATGAAGATGCAGTCCCCCTAAAGGATGTTATCAGTCTGTCACTGAGTTCAAGGGTGTTTCTGGGGGACTGGGGGAGAGGGTTGAAAGAGGCAGTGGTAAAGCTGTTCTTGAAAAAAAAACTTTGGATTCACTTGATCCTTCTACATCTTCTGTTCCTGGGTAAAATGGTTGAGAGAGTGACTGTGGAACAGCTCCAGGCTTTCCTGGGGCACACATCAGCTCTGGACCCATTTCAATACAGTTTCCAACCTGGAATAGAGACAGCTTTGGTCATCCTCTCAGACAATTTCTGGAGACAATTGAACCCGGGCAGATGGCACTGCTGCTATTGCTGACCTGAAAGCAGCATTCAATACAGTCAATTATGATCATTTGATCATAATTGCTGATATGTGGGACAATCTTGCACTGGCTGAGCTTACTTCTCCAAGGTCAGAGACAGAGGGTAATGCACAGCGTCATTGATTAACGTGTAGAGTCCCACAAAGAACAATTCTCTCCCAAGTGCTTGGAAGGGCTTGGTTAGCAGAGGGGGGAGGGCAATGCTGCATGCAGGGATTCTCAGTCCCAAATGGAGAATCATTCTCACTATCTGTGAGAAGCTTCATGTTTCTCAAGCCCTGCTGGCATTGAGAAGTATGGGGCAGCTCTCCCCTTCCCACTGATCTTCCCCATGGAGGGAAGGGGGAGAACTGAAAAAAGTCAGGTTTGGATTGTTTTAAATCTGAATATTTTTGGTAGGAGCCAAATATAGATATCAGTTATATTCAGCTTTACCGAGTTAAAAAATACCTGAACCCAAAATTTATCTATAGTTTCTATCAGTGCTCAAGCCTAGCGGTCTATAAACCCAATAGATAAATAAAATAAGTTAATTTTACCCTCTCTGTAATTTAAGCTCATAAGCATTATTTTATGTCTTGCTTCCAAAAACTTTTCTCTGCATGTTTAAGCAAAGTTCACAAAATGTTAGAGAAAAAAGTTCACATACAAGCATGTATGCAATGAAAACACTGCCCAAGGGGTACCTCCTTCCCTAGAAGCAGAACAATATCAGTGTTAAGAGTGTTCAGACTTTCTATAATGAAAATCTCATGTTCTGCCATAAAGGCTGGCCTGCTTCAATATAATGCTAGGGTTTTCTGCTCCAGGCATAGTTCTGTAGAACTTTATGGGACACTGAGAGAGTTAAATCATTACTCTGATGAAAGGAGCAATGTAGCTCCTGGCTAGAAGGCAGAAAAATGGCCCTTGGAAATTGTATACTAGAAACAGAGCTGTAACACTACAGTACTGGGAATTTTGCCCCTGGAAGCACTTGTCCTTTGGATGCAGAGTTGTACAGCAATGACATTAGAAAGTCTGCCAGAAAAGTAGAGACCTGCCCTGGAGGCAGAGTTGTCTGGTTGCAGCGATGAAAGATCTAACTATTATTTGCTCACAGAAAACAGTCTTGTCAGGCATTTTGCCCAGGGGCAGAATCAGATGGTATATAATTTCAAACATGACAATTACTTTATGAATGCAAAGTTCTAGGGTTTCCATGCCAAAAATGTGTCCACTTAATTTCCCCACAACAATGCCTCTAACATTCTGTAAGTACTCCCAGAAGATAAATTTATTCTACAGAAATTCTGGGTGTGAAACTTAAACAGTAGGTGTTTTCTTGCCCTTTCCTGCTTTGAACAAATATCATAGAGAACATTATGTGAAGAATGGGAAACATTAGAACATATTTATAATGCCTACTTATATAGTAGTAATGTCATAATAATTTTTCAAACAGTTATTAACCAACACTATTATTACTTTAATTGTCAGTATTGTCATTACTGATCATTGTTTTATTGTATACCCCATCTACCCTTGGGGTGCCTTCTGTATGGTTTTGAGATTCTCCCCATCAAGCATTTTATAGGGCCAAACCTGTTTAGCATCACCCTTCTTGGGGCTCAGTAGAATATCCAATAATATGAATATTACCTGACTAAAACTGAAGTCAATTCATGAGTTTTTCCTTGAATGTTTTCTTTTTAAAAATGCATATCTGAATATGGATAAACCCCATTGTACTTGCAAGACATTTGATTGTGGACCTATGGCCAAGGAGGGAGTGAGGGCTGAAGGGAAATAACAAAGCAAATAACATGACTGGATGAAAAGGGTGGAGACAGAACAGCCCTGACCAAGCTGCAGTCAGCAGTCCTCTGCAGCCTTAAAGTGTAGGGCAAGGCTGGCACAACCTCAACCAGGCTGCAATCAAGGAGGAGGACCAGGAAAGCTGAGAAGCCAGTCCCAGTCTGCCAGGGCAAGACAGACAGCTTGCCAGCCACTAGGAGAATGGAACAGGGAGCCCCCAGGAAGGAGGGAACTTTCTGAAAGAGATTAAAAAAATGTAGTAAAAGAAAAAGGTTAGTGTGGTGCAGGGGCTCAAGATTGCAGGAATGCTGATAATTGCCTGACGAAAGTAAAGAGCTTATGGACAGAAGCCAAAGTCATGTCTTATTTGATCCAAAAGGGTAGCTGAAATCATATGAGACCATGCAGGGTCTACTCACAACCTTGGTTGAGGGCAGCCAGATGATCTTCAGGCCAGAGTTCACCAATTTGTTGTCTTCCTATATGTTCTAACATACAAAAATAATATTGACAGAAAATCTCTTTTGCTTCTCCATTTCATCAGAGTAAGGAGAGGTATTCCATGTGCCTGGAAGCAGTTACAGGCTAGGTGAAGACCAACAAACTGAGGCTGAATCCAAATAAGATGGAAGTTCTCTGCATTCCAGACTTCCAAGTTTGTAAGATCACTGAGCACCCAGATCTGAATCGGGTTCTATTGTCTCAGAAAGACTGGATGCGAGATCTGGGGGTGCTCCTGGATTCCTCACTGTCTTTCAGGTGACAGCAGTGGCAACAAAGGCCTTCCAGCAGCTTCATCTGGTTCACCAGCTCTGCCCATTTTTGGTCAAAAGAGACCTGGCCACAGAGTTACATGTTCTGGCAATTTCTCGACAGAACTACTATAATGTGCTCTACATTGGGCTGCCCTTGAAAACAGTCCAGAAGCTGAAGTTGGTACAGGTCCATTTGGCCAGACGCACATCCTGTTGGTCATTAAGGAACTGCAGTGGCTCTCAGTTTGCCCAATATTGGGTTTTGATGTTGACATACAAAGTCCTAAACAGCTTGGCCATGCCTACCCGAAGGAGTGTCTGTGCCCAAATGTACCTGCCCAGGCACTAAGATCGCAGGGGAGGCATTTCTGGTGGTACCTCCCTCCACTGAGGTGCAAGGAGTGAGGGCATGTTGTGGCGGAGGGCTTTCTCCCTGACTGCCCCCAGGCTCTGGAATAGTCTCTCCTTGGAGATTCACCGTGCAGTACCCTTCATGGATTTAGGCACATGACACAGACCTTCCTCTTTGCAGACCTTCCTTTGGTTGTCCTCACTGGAAGCCCCCTTTACAGCTGCTGGTCTGAGCGGTGGGGTGGGGGAGAGCGGGGATTGAGGCTATTTTAATGTGATTTTTATTGTTGCTTTAATTGTTATATTTTATTCATGATGTTTTAATTGTGGTTTTTATTGTCTTTAAACTTTGCAAGCTGCCCAGAGACACTAGCATGAGGCAGGATATAAATATTATAAAATAAATACATACATAAATACAATTGAAATTGAAATAATGAAATTATTTTATTAGTATTTCAAATAATTTAATATCAAAAAAGTAAGTACAATAAAAAGTATTCATTAAAGGAATTCCCAATTTCATATGCATATTCTATATACCAATGTTACATCATTTTGTGAAAGTTATCTTTCACATTAGGGTTCAGGGTGTAATCAAGCCCCTTCGACCTCATATTCTCTCAGTGTTGAAGCTGAATATTATATCCAAAATTCATTTTATCATACATTCCTTCACTTGTTCTCCTTCTATTTACACTCTTAACATTGATGTGTATTTTTAGTAATAATATATTCATCATTTGTCCATAATTCCACTTCAAATCCATCAAAGCAGTACACATTTTTGTCTATTTTAAATCTCTTAGGCCGTTTCCGCACGGCCTCCTGCCTACGCCGCCAAGAGTCTGATGAAGCCGAGGAAGCCTGTTCGCTGCAAGCATCGCGAGCAGCTGGTAGCAGGAGGCAGGCGGCGAAGCGTCCGCCTTGAGGAGCCGCCTCTCTCCTCAGCCCACTCCGTGTCCTCCTGCATTAAGCCTGCGGGCATCACAGCCCATGCGCTGCCCCCCGCCCCCTGGGGGTCGGAGGACAGGTGTCGGCGGGGGGGGCTGCGATCACCCGCGGAGCAGCTGACGAAAAGGACACTAACGAGTGGGGCGGAAACCGAAGAACAGCGTCTTCCCGGTGGCCTTGATTCTTACCGCGCCACAGGGAAGACGCTCCCTCCCCAACAACAACCCTTTAAAGGGTTGTTGTTTAGGGCGGCGTCAAGCCTGGGGGGAGGGAAGAAGAGTCAGGTCGCCGCTGCTGCGTTGCAGCAGTGGCGCCTGTGCAAACGGCGGCCTGGGGGCGCCTTTTTTGGCTCCCCCAGGCCGTCATAAATGGGCCGTGTGGAAACGGCCTTACATAATTTGTATGTAAGAAAACCAGTCACAGGAAATACCTTTTAACTGTAGATGCTCTCTTGTTTCATTTTCTAGTTCCCTTGCATAAATCTAAGATTATCATGATGTATAGTCCATTTCTTTTCAAAAGTCATTTCACATCTGTAAAATGCCTCATGTGGGGAAAATATTTGGTCATTGATTGTAAATAAAGTCTTCTTCTTCTTCTACTGAAGAATATAACTCATGTGGGGAAAGCCATCTTGGTGTTTTTTTGCCAAACCCTGGTTTAAATTTATCTCATATTTTCAAGATGGCAAGTCTAAAATGGTGATTATTAAAGTCCTTGTTAGCTTTAGCCTTATAGTACCGTAACTAGACATGCCATGCAAACTTCAAAGTCATGTCCTTCTAAGTCCAGTAACCTTCTGTTTCTTAATGTAATCCATTCTTTCAACCAGACTAAACAATATGATGTGAAATATAATCTCAAATCAAGGAGAGTTAACGCCCCTTCCCCAGCTTTCTTTTGCATCTAGTAAAACTTTAGGGGAGGGGAGTTCCTTGTCAGACAAAACTTGATATATCCTTCTGCCATTGTTTTAACAAAGTTAAATATTGAGATTGTTTGTAACAAAGGTCCCTTCTGCACATGCAGAATAGTGCACTTTCAGTCCACTTTCACAATTGCTTGAAAGTGGATTTTGCTATTCCGCACAGTAAAATCCATCAGCAAAGTACATTGAAAGTGGATTGAAAGTGCATTATTCTGCATGTGCGGAAGGGGCCAAAAATCTTGGTGAAACATTTATCCTGATCACTGAACTTCTTCCCAGAAGTGATAACTGATGATTACTCAGTTTTGACAAATCATTTCTAACTTCATTCCATATTTTAACATAGTTATTTTGAAGTAATGAACAATTCTTATTTGACAATTTCACCCCAGGTATTTCACTTTTTCCCTCACTTTAAATCCTGTTTTACTCATCTGTTTCCTCCTGTGTACTCATATTCTTATTTAAAACCTTTGTCTTCTGTTTATTGATTTTAAACCTCAGTAGAGCACCAAACTCTTTCAGTTTAGACATTAAAGGTACCGCTCTAGTTTGCGATCTTCTTCTTTGTAGACCCAAAATTGAACTCTATTGTATATTAAAACATATAAAAAAGAACATAACCACACCAGCATTCCTACAAAAACAAACTTTGAAAATACTTCTTTATTGATCTTTATCAAACTGTGACAGTGTAAAAAAAAATCCTATGAGATCTGTGTCAGCTGCCGTAGAAGCTGTAATCTCTGGAAAACTTGCAGCTTCATTCCCTTCCCTTCTTGACAAGCCTAAAAGGGTGACTTGACACACATGGTTAGTTTCTGATACCAAACTCACACTTGCATAAAGATGGATCTCTGCTGATTGAAGCATTGTTTCTACATTAGTAGGACTGTCAAAACAAAGGGTAAGAGAAATAGTATTCAATAGTATAATTATGGATGAATATAAGGAAAAAAACCATAGGACACTCCAATATAAACATCTAAAATTAATATTGTGTGTTCAGCATCCCATTGTAACAACCTCTGTGTGCTTGTGGAATATGTAATGAACACCTGATTTTTTTCTCCCCTTCCCTTTTTGGGGAGTATGCTAAAAATATAGTTTGGAATTCATTAATAATATTAATGTTAGAGTTATGACATCTTTTATAACATGTCTTTTCTCAAGGTCTACAAGAATCCTAATGATTAACTAGGTCTATTAACAAAGCAAAGTAGTCATAAAAGCAGGTGAATTTATTGTACTATATTGTAGCTAACTGAATCATTGAGACAAAGTACTTTTGCAGACTTTTCATTAACAGAAAACGAAGGGGAAAGCAGGTTATAAGTAAATAATTGATTTTTACTAATGAATGGCATTACCAAATTATTGTTGGGCTGATTAACAATCAGGTTAAACTGGGTTTATTTAAATTTGTTTAGAGCTACTGAAATAAAAAGTGAATTGCTTAAAATTCAAATTCTGAACTTTTGAATATATATCAAATTGTTAAGATTGTAAAATAACCCAGTTCAAAAAGACTATTAAAATTATTTGTCAGTATCAGTCAATTTATGAAAGCAATCAAACAAGTCGGGATGAGGAGATTTCTTTCACTCTGTTTCTATATTGTTACAGAATTTAACTCAGCCTGCATTATACTTAATTCCATTTAATCATGTCTTGGAGAATAGTATTCTGTATTTTGGAATTACAAGAAGCTTACAATATGCAGGTTCAAGATGGGGAGGTCCAAATAATATAGAGAGCTTATTCTTCACACTCTGCAGCATATGCTTCATTTATCAAAAACAAAAAGTTAAGGGTTTCAAGGAAAAGATCCAGTTTTTGGAATCTGTCACCCACCAATTTCAGCCATATTTGGCCAAATAGTGCAGGTAGCAACTTTTTAATGAATTATAGAGATTTTTTTAAGTCTAAAGGGGTTAGCTGGGATGTAGCTAACACATAGTAATTTTAAGCTGTGTTGCCCTGATATCCTGATCCACTGAGTTATCATGAGTCTCAAAAATTCACATAACAGCACAGGAAAAAAATGCAATTCTCAAAACAAATATTTCAGTCCTTGTGGTGCTAAACTGAAGAGAAAGACAGCTTTAGGTTTCTTAACCTTTGCTATATACCATTGTATGTTGTTCAACTATATACTTCAGGCAGAATAGAATGGAATTACTAAACATTAAAACAATCATAAAATATTTTCTAGAGAAAGGGAAGCTCAACTGTACAGTTCCTGAACTCTTGAGCAGTAAAACTCACTATACTAGTTTAAAAGTGACTTCACCAATGAAATAATGAAATTTAATAGCAATGTAGAGCAGAGAAACGATACATGTTACATTACAACTAGTTGTGTTCATAATGATCATCTGTGTCATCCAATAACTGGCACTATCTTCTGACAGAGGAATATTAATGATGCATGATTGCAAGATAATAATAAGGTCCAGGAGCTGCAGAGAAGAAAGCAAGATATCTGAATCATACAGGCCTTTCTGAAGACATTTTATATTCTACATCTTTAAGCCAAGTCATATAGTAGGACATACTTCTAGAATTACAATGTATTGGAATAGATTTGTGGTTGTTGACTTGTTGGGCAATGATCCAAAGATACCTATTTGTAGAAATGGGTCATATGGGTATTTCTCATTACCAAGCAGGCAGACATCCCTCTCAGCTTTTTTGATAGCACTGAATATTTAAATAGTGGACATCCTAATCTAGCCTCTTAGGGTTTCTTCTGTTAAAAGACAGGGAGTAGTCTCTGGAACTGTAATGCAGGGATTTTTTTTTTAACATTTCTACTCTCTCCCTCCTTCTGTCATGAACTACTAATAACAAAAACAATTCCATATACCATATTTATAGAAAAGCGAAACTTAGGGAACTTAGTAAGTTCCTTGGAGACATGCACTTAGGAATCCTCCCATTTCCCTTGATTCTATCATGATATCAGTCACCAACTATTTCCCCTTTTCCATTTTATTCTCAAAAGCATGAGTGTAATCCATTTCCTGGATTATTTTAATTTGATTTTTTTATTCATCTTTAGAAGAACGGCCATTGAGAATTTGTGACAGGCCCTCCTGTCGATAGCAAGCGCATTAGTAGGGCCACAAGATTTTGCATGGCTGTGCAGCTTTTTTGTTGGCCACTCATTTCTGCATAGCTATGCAGGAATGCACCCATGTACCCCCACAGCCATGTACCCCCACGTACCCATGTACCCCCATGCACCCATGTACCCCACATTGACATACAGTGAGGTCCCAATATGATCCTGCACACCTGTGTAGCTATGCAGACGTGAACTGGAGGTTCAAGAAATGCAAGCGTGGCCAGAGCAGGAGCACATCTTGCCCCACCGTTTGCTCGGCAGCGGTTGCAGAGCGCCATTTTTGGAAAGAATCGTTAGTTTAGCGATTCAGAAATACACCATTTGGGGGAAATAGAGCATTGCAGCTTTGTTGTAGCAACAGTGGCTGTGCAAAGTTCTCTCCCAAAATGGTGTTTTTACTGTCCTTAAACCACTGTTTTTGACCTGTGTGGAAGGGGCCTCAGGTAAGGTTTCGACATGTATTCTACCACATGCATTCTTCTGTGGACAATCATTAACTCAAACTCTGAATGTATTGTTTTTCAGCTTGTCCTGTAGGATGGGAGACATACCTATCTGCACCCATCAGACAGATGTATGATGATAAAGAGGTTTGCCAGGGGCGCCCAGCAGCGGCCTCCACTGGGCCTGGCTGGGTGAGGTTGGCCCAATATCAACCTCTGCCAGGCCTGGTGGGGCAGGGTGAGGGGGAAGGAGGAGGGCTGTGGGGGCAATTTTCCATCCCCCACGTGACCCCAATGATGTCTGTTGGGTCGTCTGTCCCCACCCTGCCCTGTGGTAGCTATGCCACCTGGTGACCATGGAGGTCTCTTCTAGTTATATGATCCTATGATTCTAACTCCATAAAGCACAACATTTTGTACATGGCAGTACAATACTTTCTCTACATGGTGTGTTATACAAAGTGACTGCATTCATGTCATGGGTATATAGTAACACATTAAATGTTGAGAAGTGGTGATTCCACTTTGTTTACAAATATACAACACAATCCCTCATTCTAATGAGCTTGGTTTAAACATAAATACAATTATATTTTTAAAGCAATATTCTATTTTTTATATTTTAAAAGATAACATTCTTTTCCTGGTTGAGAATTAGATCTTGCAGGAATATCATGGAAGTGATCAAACACATCATATTTGTATGATTATATGAATAGCATTCCAAAATCATTACTGGGCAGGACACAATTATAAAATTTGCTGTTTCCCTTGAACATGTTCAGCCATTTTTTAAAAACATCTTCCCTTTTTCAGTTATCTTTAGTGTTTGCTACAACATTCTTTGCAAAACAGTTTACTTATTCATTTGTATTGCCTTTTGGTCATAATATAGATAAGTTTAACCATATAGTGTTGTGATGTTATTTGTCATTGGCTGCATGATTTCTGGAAACCTGTATGAATCATTCAGAAAAGAGAAAGAAGTTACAGGTCTTCTATTATACCAGCATTAATTAATGAATTATTAATGAATGATCATTCTCCCTCTCTTCACCCATACTAAATTTTCAGCACTCTATAATTTCGAGCAATCAGAACCTGGTTAATGGTTGTCATAGGTTTAGTTATGTTTTTAATGTGGATATTCACCAAGGCATGTTTTGTTTCCCTGATAAGCAGCCTTACAACATACTTGTGCTGCATTTAGAAATAACAATCACATATTTGAAGTTCTTGGCTAAATAATTCATGAACAGAATTTTGAGCGACCCATGTTATATTTTAATTAACAATGATAAACTACAGTTCTGCATACCTTTTTGCTACATTACACTGTAAATGAAGAGTGGTGTCAAGGCATCTACCGAGACTGAGCAGATTGATACAGAAAGAAAATATGCATATATTTCTGAAATGAGAGGGGAAGTAGCGGGACTGATATAGTTATTCATGTTGTAGACCTTTCTTGTTCTGTTCTTCTAGCCTCTGCATTTGTATCCAAGAGGAAAGGACCTTTCATCACCTGATGATCTCCTTGAGCTGCTCTTCAACAAGTTTTATGAGAATTTTAGCACTTTGCCTAGAATGCTGACAACAATATGCTAGCAGTGACCCATCACACATAAGTAGTACACATAAGGCAAGAAGTGACAGTGCTCTGAAATGTACTTATATGGCTTTATAGTATCGTCTTTTTATCATTGTAATACTAGTGCACAACTTTATCATATGTTCAGCACATTTAGGACCTCTTTTGTTGTTATTATGAGGGAACAACTCTTAGCCTTCGACTTTTAGAAGTACACTTTTCTGGCACTTCTGTTGCTATTAATGAATCACATGGAGCTTTTTGATATCATCCTGTGTTTATACTTTGTGCTTCCATCTGCTCACTCTGCTTCTTGCTATTTCAGTCTGTTTTAATTTTGATGTTGTCATTTGTGAAACTGCAACGGACTAAATTATTCATATCAGCTGTAAGCATCTGGACCCCTTCTCCCACTAAGGGGCACCATAAAGGTGCCCATAGAGTCCAAACACAGACAAGGGACCGCTTCAGACAAAATGGATACCTCACAGAGAATTTTGGGATTCACCTTGTGTGACAATTCTGGGCAGGAAAGTAATTGGTGGCTGAACCAAGGCGGGCTGGCTGGACAATATGCTGGCTGGACAATAGGAATAGCTAATAGCCATTGTCACCCTAAAGTGATTTAATCAGTGTTCCAAGCAGACCATTAAGCATCCTACCAATAATCAGTTGGTATCCCAAGTTAAATGAGCAAAGCTGTGTATAAATGTTTCATGTATTATTACCCATTGTAATCTACAAAGTATACAGAACTGTTTAGATTTCTTACAGTAGTGTTTCTAAAATGAATATATGAAGCTGACTTTTAAGAAAGTCAGATAACTGGTCTATCAAAATTCCAGGATCATAGAGTCATAGTATTGGAATGGGCTGTACAGGCCATCTAGTCGAACCTCCTGCTCAATCCAGGATCAACCTGTCAGTTCAGGATCAACCCTGTCAAGTGTTCATCCATCCACAGCTTGAAGACGGCCAATGAGGGGAAATTCATGACCCCCTCGATAAATGATTCTGTTATTCTTACTGTATTTTTTTCCTCGTATCCAATCATTAACTTTCTGCCCTTCTGCCCATAATTTATACCTGTTATTGCAACTCCTACTGCTTCTGCAAACAGGAACAGCTCCCCACTTTATTCAACCTCGAAATCTTTCAGCCTTTCCTTGTAAAGCTTGGTCTCAAGGCTGCTGATCATCTGCACTTTCCTCTCCTCCATTCTGTCCCCATAATTTTTAAAGTGAGCCCTCCAAAACTGCACACAGTACTCCAGGTACAGGCTGACCAATGCTTTGTGGAGCAGGATCATGACATCTTGTAATTTGGATGTTATGCCCCTGTTGGTGAACTCCAAGATCTCAAGACGGCTGCATCACACTGGCTGCTCATATTCAGCTTATAGTCCATCCATACTTGTTCACATACACTACTTTCCAAAATTGTATCCCTCATTCAGTGTGCATGCTTTTAATTTTGTAACCTAAATGTAGAACTATTTATTTATTTATTTGTTTGACTTCTATACTGCCCACCCCCGGAGGGCTCTGAGCAGTGTACAACAACTGATATAATCTAAAATAACAAGAAGAGCACATTCAATAAATACATACAATATAATAACATTAGGGCTCTAAGTTTCACATTAAAACCATTTAAAACAGCGCACAAAACATTGCGTCCAGCAATCTAAAAGTTCCTCTGAGGAAGGAACGGAAAGGTCCAAGATGTAAAAGGCCGCAGATGATAAAAAGGGAAGGAGGGGGCGCCATCAGCGCTGGCTTCTCCAAAGGCCCGGTGGAATAGCTTGGTCTTATAGGCCCTGCGGAACTCTCCAAGGTCCCACAGGGCCTGGACAGTTGGAGGAAGAGCTTATCCTTGTTGAGCTTATCCTATACACTTATCCTTGTTGAATTACATCTTGTTTTCATCTGCTCACTATTCCAGTGTGATCAGATCTACATATTTCAGAATCTTGCTACTCCTCTCAATTTGGTGTCATCTGGCAAGTTAATGAGTAGTCCATCCACCCCTCATCGAGATCATTTATAAAAACTATTGGACAGTACTGGACCCAGAACTATGTGGCATGTCACTGTATACCTCCTACCAATCAGATACCTGTTCTGAAAGCTAAGTAACAGTTCACAGCTCCTGATTCAAAAATCAATAAATACTTTTTTGAGATCCAGGAGCAATACTTTGCCCAACATTTAACTGGGGATATCAAAAAAATATTTTGGGTGTAATTGAGTTGTATGTATATTTTTGTTCTGTACAATTGCATTAGCTAAGTTTGCTATTATTAGTGAAGTAGTAAACTTGCACAACTCACAGTACTAAGCTATGTACAGATGTGTGGGCATGTTTGCATGTGTGCAGGAACAATGAATGATTTCTTTTCCTTTACTATGTAATGAATTGAGTGCATTTGAAGTTGTCTTCTGAATTGAATGAGTCTCCATAGTTGAAGCTAATGATAGCATTGTATGCTGGGAGTTTTATGTACTTATTGCAAAATAGTATAATTCACTTTAAAGGAAACTATACAGGAAACAATTTGAATATATCCTATTTGAAGCACTCTAGATGTTTGAGCAATGGTTTTAAACTTCAAAAGTTCCTTTATTGCTTTCCATAATTGTCAAATCTAAGAAAAAGAATACAACAAAATTATACCTCTTGCTACAATTGTATAGCAAAGAAATGTAAAAAGAATTTACCTTTCTCTACTTCCCAAAGTATTATTGCCGTGCTTTGTCTGGAGTTTTACTATTTGGACTGATTTGGTATAATCTCAGTTTTGTAGCATGCTTTGGGGATTTTGGAATATAATTCACAGTGACTGCAAAAATTGTACTTGGAAGTGGAACCCTCCGAGGTGCTTTTTAAAACAACTTCAAGAGACACCCCACCACCGCCACCTTTAAGTGTTCTGAGCACTGACAAATGTTCCTTTGATTTCCAGGAAACATTACTCCAATTTCATCACCAATATTAAGGGAGTGACTTTTCAGAAGGCATAGCATTTTATTCATGGTAGCTGCTAGGTATTTAGTGCCTTGGGGAGTCTGGCACATCATTATAAGGTCTAATGGAGGTTGTGTTCTTTAAAAGTCCTGGCCTTCAACTTTAAACCTTTACTTAGGCCCATTCATTTCAGCAGTACTTATTATATACCAAAGGTGTTTAAAATTGCAATACAGATACACTTGACACTCATTTGAGTACTCTAACCTGGTGTGGTTTTATTATACATTTAACACTTTGCAGATATTATAAACTAGTATCTGAAGGTATTAATGAGCCAGATGATAATCAATCAACTTAAATTCAGTCCATATGAGACGGAGATTTTGATGGTTAATAATATTACAGATCAGGGATTTTAATTTTATCATTTTACTGATCTCTGAGGCAGTGTAATGAGTTGCCATTTTAAAATTGGACTCAGAGCACTGTACACAGTTGTTCAAAGAAATCTGTAATAATAAAAGGATATGTGTGTCCATCTGTCTGAATGTTTGTGACAGGCAGAATTCATCAAAATAAAGCTAAGGGTCTCAAAATTGGCCATAGACTTCAGGATAACTGTAAGAGATACAGTGCCAACAATGAAGGGAATTGGAATGTCCTGCTTCATCTTATACACAGAAACCACCTTCTCTCCATGCTATTTACAATTGAAGCTCTGGTTCTCCATTTGTGGCAGGCATAGTTCATCAAAAAATTAAACTAGGCATTTGAAATTGGCCACCAAATTCAGGATGCTCATATGAGTTGCAGTACCACAAAAGGGAATTGATATATTCTGGCCCAGACAATCTCTTCCTTAGTGACTCCAGGCCAGTCACACACTTTCTGCCTATGTATCTCACAGTACTGCTGTGATGATAATGAACAGGAAATAAAAATGGGTAAACTGCTTTGAGTGGGAGAATAACTTCATTAAAGAATCAACAATAAAAAGGATTTTCTTGACTGTTTTGATTTGCAAAACCATTGATTTGCATACTGGAAACTTTATATAGGCTAGTTAGGAGACAGAAGCATTTATTATAAATCAGTCACAAATTTAGGGAACCTTCCCTCAGCTATTCAATGAGGTGGTTATTTGATCACTACTTTAAAAAGAATCACCCTTACAGAAAAATGATGTGCTCAATTATCACCCAATCTCTAATCTACCTTTCTGGGCAAAGTGATTAAGAGAGTGGAAGTGAAACAACTCCAAGTCTTCTTGTATAATTCATTTGGCCTAGACTTTTTCCCATCTGTCTTCAAGTCAGACAATGGGACAAAGACTGCTTAGATAGCTTTAATTGCTTCTGTTTGAATGCAGACAAAGTCTATGCCTCTCTATTGCTGTTATTGGATTCAGCTGTACAGTAGATCATACCATTTTGTTAAGGCATCTGGAGGCAGAAGTAGGTATGAGGAGATGTGCGTTGAACTGGTTCGAATCATTCCTCATGGATTGGACTCACACGGTTGCTTTTGGTAACCAGTTGTCATTGGTGTGGGACCTATCTTGTGGAATTCCACAGGGATTTAGTCTCTCCCCTATGATTTTCAATCTGTATGTAAAGCCTTTGACAAAT
This sequence comes from Sphaerodactylus townsendi, assembly GCF_021028975.2. Classification (NCBI taxonomy): domain Eukaryota; kingdom Metazoa; phylum Chordata; class Lepidosauria; order Squamata; family Sphaerodactylidae; genus Sphaerodactylus; species Sphaerodactylus townsendi. The sequence continues at coordinate 53,360,174 of NC_059434.1, read as the reverse complement.
CATTCATAGCTTAGAGACTGGTTGTCATCAATGTGCTGACAATACTCAGCTCTATATATTCTTATCCAAATCTCATGGAGATGAGTAGAGGTCCTGAAGTACTATCTAGCTGCAGTGGTTAACTGGCTAAAGGTGAACAAATTGAATATAAATCTTGAAGAGACAGAAATAATGCTGGATGGGAAGGAGGAGTCTTCAAGGTCATGATGCTCCCCTCTTTTCATGGAGTTTCACTGGCTCTTGCTGACTTAGAAGCCTTGAGGTCAAACTTGATCCAACTATAGTACTAGAAATGCAAGTTAATGTGACTGCAAAAAAAGAAGAAGCTTTTTACCAACTTGGCCTAGCTTTTAAGATCACCCTTTACTTTGACACAGTGGATCTGGCCAGCTGGATCGATGTCACCATAACACTGATGTTAGATTTCTGTAATGCATAGTATATTGGTCTTCCTGCAAAATCAACTTAGAAACTCCAGCTGGTCCAGAATGCCATGACTCAGATATTAACAGGAGCTAGTCAGAGCATGCATATTACTCCCATTTGCTGTTTTCCCATTGGCTGCCCATCTGTTACCAGGATCAGTTTAAGCAGGCATTGGCTATCACATACAATGTCTTTCAAGACTTTGGCTTGTCTTATTTGTGGGACTGTCTCTCTCCCTATTCTCCACCATGACAACTTTGCTCAAGTCAGCAGGGACTTCTGCAGGTGCCAACCTGCAGATTGACAAGGTCAGCACTGTTATTTCCCTGTTGTGGCTCCCACCTATTCTTCAGTTCTTTCTAGTGGTTCCAGACTTCTAAAATCCTAATGTATTGATTACTGAATGTCCATTTTGTTAATTGTACTGATTCACTATCTGTAGTTCATCATGTGTTGCCCTGAGAAATAAAAGCCAGAGGAAAAAAAGGCTGTTCCACCCATTGGAAACATGGATGGAGATATCTTCTTTGCGGGCTCATAAAACTGGATCCCCTGACTTAATTTTGAGCACGCATGGGGGGTTCTTCTTAGGAGTGGCACCAGCAACTAGAAGAAGAAGAATACTTTATTTACAGTCAATGACCAACTATAATACAAATTTCCAATATAGCAAAAATATCTACAACAAAACAAGAAATGCAGATCTCTCTCCAGTACTCCACCAGCAACTATGCTACAAAATCAATGCCTCTAACTTTTTTTTTAAAAAAAAAAAAACCTCCCAGACCTCCAGAAAGATTTCCCTTCCTAGGGTATAATTGAGCCAAATATATTCAGATTCTTGACACACACCATGAAAAAAAACTCTATACAGAATATTTGGACATTCTGATTATTTGACTCTATTATTCCTGAATTTTTTTTAAAAAAAACTGATTTTTAGTTTATTGTAGTTGTTCATACCTCTACTGTGCAGTACAATGCTAAATACAGTTATACATTCCCTGTAACCTGTGATAGTATGTTGGCAACAATTTTTCCACTGGAGATTGATCAAGCCTCAAACAAGAGAATGTCTGCATCAGAGACTAATTGGGCTGAGGTCTGAGAACTAGTTTTCTAACAAAATGAAACAGCTATTTTGGGGGTAAGACATATGTAAACAGTGCTATTCCTAGACATTTCTGAGACTTTACACATTTGGTATTATGGGCTATCACTTTTCAGCCTTGCAACCTACGGTTGTTTCTGGAAAAACTCTGAAACAGAAATCAGCAATGAAGTTCCATGGTAGTAGATTATTTTGATATATGCCCCAAATGGTACCCTTTATCATTTCTAGGCTGCTTAGCTAATGGACCAAAGCTTTTATAACTAATCATTATTTGGCTAAGACAATGGAACTAAAATCCTTACTTTGACAATCCTCTTTTCCCCTCACAAAACTATGACTACTGTGGAACACTGAGGTAGAAAAGTGATTTGGTACAGCTTTTATGAAAATTATTTTATAACAGAGAGTTATATCCGAGCCACGTTCTGTTCGTCAGCACAAAATATATTTCTCATAATAAAGAAAAAACAGTGCAGTGTGTGCTAACCTTTGTAATATAATCATATCCTTCTTTTACATAAAATGCAGAGGAATGTTAATAGACTTAGCTGCAAGAGGTTTTCAGGAACTAACTTGCTTTTCACCAATGACTTCATGCTCTGCGCATTGTGTTATCTAACACATGTGCACAAGTTGCTAAATTACAAGGCAATACAAAGGCTCTGTTAAGAGGAGATGACAAGTGAGATAATCAACATGTTATGGGAATAAACCCTTTTTTATGATTTGCATATACTTTTCAGGGGAATTACTTTGTCTCTACTGAGAAATGTATTGTACTAGACTTCCTATTTGTGAACTAGACTTCCTATTTGTGAACATTTACACTGTAACACTGATAGATGACAATACTACAGCACAACAAACAAAATTAGTATTGCAACATAATGTGTATTATCAGTAACTTTTCATAATACTACAGTCATGTAAGATGAATATCTGATAAATAAGAAACGTCTATTTGTATAAGAAACATCATGTACATTCAGTGTAAAGTAATGCTTGAAATAGTTTTAGAACAGTTCTCTCAAGATCATTAGAGCTATTAGCAAGTCTTTTTCACACCAAAGATATGCTGAGCAAAGAACAGTTCAAGAATGTCATTTTGGTTAACAGCTTAGCTCAATCAAGGCGAATGATGTCCATTGAAATATATAATTTAATTGTTCGTAGTTGCTTTTTTAAAAGCTGATGGATGCCATATATTCTTAAAAGGCATAATGACAAAAGTGCATCATGGCTCCAGTGAAATTCCTGAAGATTTGGGAGGGCAGAGTTTGGGGAGGGGAGGGATCTCTGCCAGGAAGTGATGTCAAAGGAACAACCATGTTAATTTGCCATTTATTTCAAGGGAACTGATTTTTATAATCTGGAGATCAGTTGTAAATCCAGAAGAACTCCAGGCACCACTTGGAGGTTGGTAAACCTATTAAATAATGTTCTACTATTGATCAGCCTTTAGAATAAGGCAGGAAGATTCCTGTACCATGACATCGACATAATTCATATTAAAGCTTCCTTCTTTCCAGCTTCCAGTTGTCACCAGTAAATTTGTCAGATGGAGTGGAGGCTGGAACCAATTACATCTCCATCATTTATAGTTTGTTCTCTGGAGATGTAGTATAAAAATGATTTATATATTATATGAAACCAGTTAGAATGTAGAAGTTGAGAATGATGACATGATCAAAAAAACTGGAAGCCAGCAGGGAGGGCAGGGTTCAGGGGCAGGGCTCAGATGGGTGCCGTGGTGGCAGGCTGGATTCTGGGCCAGCCCGCCACTGACCCCGAGCCCCCCAGCCTCCCCTGCAGGCTGGCTTCTGCAGGCTGGCTCCTCTCTGCAGGCTGGTTCCTGGCCTGGGTGCAGGAGTCAACCTGTGGCCACAGTGAACAACTCAGCTGGCAAGTGGTGCCCCAGCATGGTGGAGCCGCCAGTCACCGGCCCAGCTGCCACACCATGGGAGAGACAGGGCGTAGGGACCTGGCTGGCACCCAGCACCCCCCTTCCACGTGATGAAACAGCATGCGCCTGGGGACATAGGATACCCCATGTCCATATTAGCAGTGCACCACTGGCCATACAGCAGCTGCAGGGAATGTCATTTCTAAAGAATGCCGGAACAGATTTGCAATAGGACAGCCACATGCGGGAATTGGGCTCGTATCTTCTCCCACATGTTTTTCTGAGTCAAAGTAGTCTCCAAATGAAGTGATGTACACAATTTTGGAGCAGCACATGTATTGTTCTGAGGAGTTATGCATATGGAGTTATCCATTTTTGCTCATTGAAAAGGTGGGACAGCAGAAGTTCTTTCTCAACCCCATGCAGCTGCTCTAAGCTTAATTGGCTCCTGAAGGCATTTATTTATTTATCAGCCTTTACCCTGATTTTTCATGTAACATGAAGACAGCCCTGGACTCTTTCATATTCTGTATTAATAGGGTTTTTTTTATATTCTCTGTATTTATGTTGGTGAAGTTGAAAAATTAAGACACTGGTTGCTTCTTACTGTTAAGAGTTTACAGCGTGTGGCTTGAGTTTTCCACTATGTTCAATGTTTTATATTTATTAAGTTCATTTAGTTCAGTGGCCTTTCTTTATGGTGGGCATCTGAAGTGACTTACATAACTTTCTTCTTTTCTATTTTATCCCCACAAGAATGCTGAAAGGTAGGTTAGACTGAGGTTTTGACAGGCCCAAGGTCACCCAAAAAGTTTCCATGGAAGATTGGGAATTCAAATCGAGTTCTCCTGATCTTAGTGAGCAACTAGGTGACCATTGACAAGTTGACAATTTAATGGCTTTTGCAGAGGCAAATCCTGTCTTACAAACTTACTAGAGTTCTTTGAGGGTGTAAACAGGCATGTGGATAAGGAGGAACCAGTGGACACTGTCTACTTGGATTTCCAAAAGGCTTTTGACAAAGTTCCTTACCAGAGACTATTGGGAAAACTCAGCAATCAAGGAATAAGAGGGGAAGTCTTCCTATGGATTAAAAACTGGTTGAGAAACAGGAAGCAAAGAGTGGGTGTAAATGGGAAATTCTCACAATGGAGAGATATAAGGAGTGGTGTCCCCCAAGGATCCATTTTGGGACCAGTGCTCTTTAACCTATTCATAAATGACCTGGAAGTAGGGGTGGGTATTTTCCCTTCCCTCCCCCAACTCCCCCCTCCCCAGGTTCTACCTTCAAACTCTCCAGGAATTTCCTGACAAATAGTTGATGACCCTACCCTATTATTCAACCAGGGGCAGCAGGAAATAACTACACAGCAATATCAGTGTAATAGTGCAATCCTAAACAGAGTGCACACTTTTAAGCCCATTGACTCTGGAGAACAGAAAAGGGGATTTGAATGTAATAGCATAATCAAGGCAATTTTTTTTTAATTATAGCACTCAACACAACAAAAGGAGATTTTGCAGAGATGGAAAATGGTAGCCAGTACCTGGGAAGTATACAGGAAATTCTTTCAAACTGCATCTGTGCAATCAAGAGCATTTCAATCCATGGATAAAGAGCAGAAAGTCAAATTCTAGTTCTTTCATCCCTAGTTAAAAGTGAAACACTTTTATGTATTTATATAAAAATTGGGCAGAATAATTCTTTCACCTATGTGGAAATGAACTGTTAAACTCAATTCCTTTAAGGAATAAAGTGGTTTTTGTTTGTTGTTTCTTTCATTTATGTTTTAATTATAAAATCACATGAATACCAATAAATGAAAGGATAGCTATTTCATGAATATTCATTGGAAGGCAAAGGTACAAATACTTTAGCTTTATCTTCAAAAGGCAAAAAAAAAAAGCTGTAAGTGTCTCTGCACAGCAAAACGCTCATTTTCACAGTCAGGAAATACTGTGTGCTGGACTCTTAATAAACTACACCGGCTTAACTTAGCAAAATGTACATAATTTTTCCGTGCTTTAAAATACTTTAAGGTTTCTCTTTCTCTAGAAAGAAATATTCCAAAATTGAATGGAATACCCAAAATGGTTTGATGCTATTTGACTTGAATTTTGTTTTTCCGCAGGTTCTTTAGTACTTGATTTAATTTGCCTACTTTAGCCTTTATGGTACCTGTTTTGCTAAAACATTTGCATATGTACAATGATAAGGAAAACTAGATTAGATGTAGATGAAAATCAAGTGAAAATTGAGGTAACACAAACAATGATACCACATAATTGGCAGAAAACAGCAAAGACTTTAAATGACTACTGGTGAAAGTTACATGACTCCTGTTAAAGCCAAAGTTAAAGCCAAAAGTGCCAAAGTAGAACTATAGCTGTAGAATCATAGAGTTGGAAGAGTCATAAGGGCCATCAAGTGCAACCCCCTGCCATGCAGGAATACACAAACAAAGTACCCTTGACAGATGGCCATCCAGCCTCTCTTTAAAAACCTCCAACGAAGGAGACTTCAGCATAATCTATGAGATGGATTGACTCTATAATTTTGTAACACCTGAGCAAGGCTGTTAATGATAGGACATTTTGGAGGACATTAATTTCTAGGATCATCACGAGTCAGTTATAAGCAACTTAACGGCATTTAATGCATATGTGTACAATAAAGCCAATATAACAGGAGCATTGGCAATCAAATCACAGCTGTCTTATTGCTACCCCATAGAGTTTTCAGGGCAAGAGATGTACAGAGGTGGTTTTGCTATTGTCTGCATTATCATAGACAGTTATATTATTTGGTGTTCTATTTGGTGTGTGAGAGAAAAACTAACAAACAGAAAGAGCTCTGACTGGACCTTATTGCATTTCTTAGCAACATCAGTTATGGAATGAAATCAGAACTAGAAATAAGCTACTAGAGCCATTTTGTCTTCTTTTTATTTCTTATGTTGAAATTGTTATTGGGTTTGGTTGATGATCTTTTTCCTGTTTCTTTTATGCACTTTTACAACATTGTTGCCATTATAATCCAGGTATATGCTGTTTACACCACCGATATGCAACTGACAAAAAAAAAAATCAGTGATGAAAATGTCTGTATTTTGATGTGAAAAATGGTTGCAGGTAGAAGAAATGGTTGCAGACAATGTCTTTGGTTTCATTTTATTGGGATTCTTATTGCATTGTTTTGTTTTGTTTTATCAACTTGTTTTTATTGCCATGATCAGGTCTGGATTAAGACATGCTGAGGCCCTAAACAAGTTGAAGAAGCCCTGATCATTACCAACAAAATGGTGATTTAGTAATGGCATGATGATGATGATGATGATGATGATGATGATGATGATGATGATGATGATGATGATGATGATGATGATGATGATGATGATGATGATGATGATGATGATGATGATGATGATGATGGGCCCATTTAAATCCAGCTTCTGTGGGGGCTAAGTTAGACTTGATCTCCCATCAAATTTTAAAGACACAAGCTTCAGGAAATGGATCTGACGTGGTAGCTCCCTTTTATTCAGACACTGCCCATCGGCCTTCAAGGCCTACACCCACCCGGCAGCTAAAGCTAGTTAATATGAATTCGTTAATTTTGCAAAAAGAGCGAGTGGTGTTGTATATTGGACATTCCAAGCTAAACCAAAATAGGTGGTCAAATTATAGTGCAATTAGGTTCTCTTTGAGCCAGTTGTTAGAGTGTGCTCCATACAAGATTCAGTTGACTTCATATGAATACATTGCCCCTGTGGGATTACTATAAAAAGAACGTTGCCCTAACTTTTAGCACATCTAAAATGCCTTCACTATTGTTGAAACATCGCCACTTTTTTTCCAGAAGGTATGATATTAAAATTATGCGTCTCTTTAAGAATACTACTATCCACAGACTCATTGAGGACACCCATGCTGCTACACACCCTGACAAGAGAAATGCAAATTCAAAGGAGTTCAACAAAGCTGCACTGCTGTTGGAAACCCTAACAAAACTGGACACTCTTCAAGAAGCTTTTTTTACCAAAGTGAATCAAAGAGACTAGCTGCTGAGTGGAAGCAACTTGAGATGTCCCTGAATGAAATCCACTCTTCCCACCAACATATCCTTGAGGGAAGTGGAGGATGTTTTGCGCCTCAATTCTGCTCCCAATTTCCTGTTCCAGAGGCCTTGCAAGGGGAGTGTATTATGCTCTGGAAATTCCCCTTCTTGCCCAACCTTACTTCTTTGCCTATAATCCTGCAATTCCAAAGTTACTGTTCTCCAGATAACTCTCCTAATGAAGCCAAATTGTGTGCCCATAAGTAGGGGGGACTGCCAGTCAGGCTAAAGGCAAGTCCCTTATTCAACCAGCCCTACTACTAAAGGCCTTGAGGCTGCACACCTCCGCCACAGAACACCACAGACCACCCTATTACAATGCCAGAGCTCTGTGTCAAAGCCACAATTCCACAGCAGCTCACGGTGAAACACACTGGTTCCCCAACAAATACTGATCTTACTCCAACACCTATCCAGGTGGCTACCAATCTCTCTAGCACTTGAGAATGTATATCATCAAACCTCCCCTTACATTTGGGAGGTAGACCCTCAGGTCCACAAATGTACCTGGATAAAGATACTCTCCTTAAAAAACTCCTAAAGAAAATCTTTGGTTCGAGGAACTGAAAGAGCTGAGGATGACCCCACTTCAATCAACAGAAGCCCACCCAAACATCAGCATCCCTCTGTCAAAGGAGGTTACTACTGTCTCAGAAGACAGATCAGGTTATAGATAATAACAGATCATCTGGGATTTCCATTTCAGAGTACCGGGATTGAAATACATGGCATTTAAGAGCTTCTTGGATAAGTCACGAAAAGCTCAGCCAAGCCCCCACCAAAGGAGATTATAATTGAGAGCTCATTCTTCCACGGCTTCAGATACACATACAGCACTTCCATGCCAGACCCGGATTAGGCTATTACAAGTTCGGTTAATGGTGGATGTGTGGTCCCAAAAATGACCACGAAATTACAACCATAGACTCAATCTCAGTGACGCCAACCCTTATCCAAAATCTCTTAGCCAATCTGGGACCAACACAGACATGGGGGAAGTATCTCCAAATCCAAGTCAGCCAGAAGAGATGTGATTTCCCTCATCTCGTGGAATATAGTCCCGGATGGGATCAAGAAATGTACGATAATCGCGGATTTCCTCACTCTATCTACAAAAAATTTTACATTTATAGCCTTACAAGAAACTTGGTCCATAATTCAGCCAGCTTGCCTTAAATGGCTACCAACAATACTCTCTTCCTGCTACAAGAGTATCCAAGTTCTGAGGTCGTTACCATTCTGGAGGGATCCTTTCACTATTTGTAGCCAAATGTCGCAGCATCAAAGCAACTCCTCTCGGATCTCCATGTCCCCCCTCTTGCACAGGCTGTTTTGGTAGAGGGGAAGCTCTTCACATGATTATTATAGGTGAACTTTGTATGTACCCTGCTGGATTGACCACGATTAATGACTCCTCTTAATCCCAACACATGGAGTAGGATATCATCATTTGTAGAAAATTTAGAAAATCGCAAACCAACCATCTACAGGAGGTGATCCTGGTAGGTGATTTTAACGCCAGAGTGGGCACGGACCTTTCTACCACTTTGGCCCATTTGAATCAGGAGGATGATCTCGTGACAGCTTCTTCTAACCCCAGCTCTTCGCCTCCTCAAAGGACTCTCTCGTGAATGCGGCAGGAATTCAGGTTAACTCAAATTTAGCTATCAGCAATTTAACAAATTATGGTTAAAACGGCCTCAAGTGCTATAGGGAATGCAGATATTAAGCTTTATCCTTGGTAAACTCGCCTCGGTGCTAGAGTGATCAATTACATCTTAATGTAGTCCCCCCTATCTACAACTTTCAGTGTGTCACATCTTTTTTAAGTGTTGGGGACTTATTGCTAAGTGATCATCTTCCACTCAATGTAACTTCTTTCATTTTGAGGTAGGAACGCCACTCAATACACGAGGACCCCACCAACTTTAGGCATCAGAAAATAACATGGTCACCCTTTCAGGTTTAGCAGCTGCTACAGAAACATACTACTTAAGCTCTTTTACATTTAATAGAATTAAAAGAGAATATATTACAGGCTGACACACCAGAACGTGGAATACATCACTTTGAACAACTAGTTTCAAATTTAGCAAGGGGGGGGGGGGAACTTCAATGCCGTCTCCCCTCGACCAAATCTAAGGACTGTAAACGGTCATAGAGAGAATGGTTTTGATCGCTACTGTATTGAATTTAACAACTTAATATCTGATCATTATCATAGAAGTTAACCGCTTTGCACAGGTGAGGAAAAGCTACTCTCAGCAATATAACCCAACTGAAAAAGGATTTTCAAATTATGGTACAAATGGAAACGAAAAAATCAGATTCGAACAGTTCAGTGGGAACAACTATATCAAGCTTCACTTTAACAAATAACATTGCCTACCCTAAAGCAATTCTGGCAGATCATAAATAGAAGGGCTCCAAACGCGGTGCAGTAGGTCCAGTTTGCCTCCATATTTCACTTTAGACCCGGATGGTTCAGTTATTTTTCCTAATCTGTTCGAATGCTAGCCTAACTGGAATAACACCCTGATTCCACTTCAATACCAGAGGAGCTACCAGATTGGCCTGAGGTTAATCCTCTCAAGAAGTGAGTAAACTAATCAGTGGGGTTTGAAAGCGGTAAGGCCCCAGGTCCTGATGCAGCTAATACCTAGAAATACTTAAATCCTCACCCGAGTGGTGGGCTACAACTCTGGCTTTCCCTTATTTTACCCATGTAAATAACACATGGGCCGCGATCCCAAAGATTTGGCTATGCAGCGTCTATAGTTGTCCCAATCTACAAAAGGGTGATATTACAAATCCTTCTCAAAACTATCGCCCTATAAGCCTATGGTCATCTGTAATTGGCAAACTATATGCAAAACTACTTCCTTAGGAGAGTGGAAGATTGGGTCAAGCAAGCAGAAAAGGCTAATGAGCAGACCCGAGCAAATTGGATTCACTAAAAATAAATCAACACTGGATCATAAGTAACAGTTTTGAAAGCACACTTCTAGCTAACAAAGAGGTATAACTCATAATAACCCGTGAACCTGTTTGCAGCCTTCCTGGATTTAAAAGGGGCATTTGAACTCCCATATCTAGAGCCCCTACTGTGGAGAAAATTGACGGCGCGCATATTAAACATGGACCCCCCAGACTACTGTTTCTTATATAAACAGCTACACACTTGCACTACGCTGCCCAGAATAAGAGCCGCATAACAAAAGGACCGCTCACAGAAAAATATCAATATCACAACCAGAGGGGTCAAACAAGGCTGTACATTGGCCCCCACTTTGTTCCAATATATTCCCTTAGTGATCTAAGAAGTGCCAACCCTCTCCAGAAGGCCAATGGGCATGTTCCCCAAATCTAAGCACTAAACACGTGCCTGCGTTACTCGTATGCTGACGACACCGTTCTTCTTTCCCACACTAAAAGTTGGTCTCACTTTCGTCTCTTTTAAATTGCTGTTGCTTGAATATTGTAAGAGGAACGTAACTGGTAATTAACTATGAAAAAAACCAAAATAATGGTCTTCGCTAGAAGACCTCCCTAGTCATACACCATGGACCATCAATAACAGACCCGATAGAACAAGTTAACCAGTTCAAATATTTGGGCATAACTCTTACTAGCAACCTATAATTGGGCAGTACATAGGAAATTAGCACTCGCTGCAGCTAACAACAGTGCCCTAGCATTCAAGCGTTTCTTTTTCACTGTTAGGCCCACCAGTATATACCATCCGCATTGAAGGTGTTCAATGCTAAATGCAGCTCTCAGCTCCTCTATGGAGCACCTAATATTTGGATCGGAGCTATAAACAAAAATATAAACACAGCCCAAGGTCCCGTTTCTTCCACAAAATCCGATTATGGGCTTACCAAATTGTACTTCATATGCAGCCCTATGTTTTAGAACTTCGGGCAAATATCATATGCCACGATGGCCTTCGGCTGAGAACTGTCAGATACTGGCTCACGGTATCCACTATTCCAGGATCACTCCACGTTTGTTAACCTCATGCTCGACTATGCAAATTCTAGGTGGCTGAAACTAGTTGAGGGAAAATCAACACTCTTGGCTTTTTTTTTTTTTTTTTCATTAGAATTAGCCGTTAGTCCCTCTTTCCCTATCAGAAGCCATATAGCTGCTTTGAAAACTAAGCTATTAGGAACAAAGAGTATCGGGGATATGATAACAGCTGCGGTAGGAAAACGATGATGTTCCCACCCTGACCCTGCTTATTCCAATTGAACAAAGGACACATGGCTCAATTATTTACAGTGGGATCACCAACCCTAAATTAAGGCAGAAGAGCTTTTAACACTGGCTACATAGAGATTCAATCCATCGCCTTCTATGCTTGCTCTATGGCAGATATCCAACAAATTAATAAACATGAGGAGGTCGTATGTCCATGCAATATGGGTCAGGAATTGGAGACACTTTCGATCATACAAATTCTCTTTCATTGTGTAAGGCTTTTGCAAAAATCAGAATGTCACAATCTGCACTTATCCCATTTCTGTATAACAATCTAACTGAGTGCTCTTAAGATACCTATGCTTTTTTTGAACAACATGGATCCCACAGTGTGTGAGAATCGTAGCAAAATTTCTGCTTACTAACAATAATAGGCCGTAAGTCTAGATGAATAGCTCAACAAATGTCACGTATGTATTATTGACCACACATAACCAGCAGTAATTTTGCTAGCTTCTGTCAGTATCCGATGACGTTTAAGTGAGTTAACTTAGCTGAAGGAATGTCCTATAGTTACAGAAGGACCATGTATATATTTTAGTATTTAGTATTTTAGTACCAGTGTCTATAATTGTGGGCAATAATGGGCAAATTTTGTATGCTGATTTTGTATGTTTATTTTATGCCAATAAAGGCTTGTGAAAAATAAATCCAGCTTCTGCCCTGGCCACAGAACAGAGATGGCTTTGGTTGCTCTCATGGATGGTCTTCAGAGACAACTGGACCTAGGCGGGTCAATGCTGCTGTTGTTATGAGATCTAAAAGCAACATTTGACATTGTCAACTATAATCTTGTAATGCATCACCCTGCTGACAGTCTTGCAGTGACTTGTCTTATTGATCCAGGATTGGGGACAAAGGGTGGCTCTAGGGGAGAGGACCTCACAATACTATCCACTGATGTCCAGTATACCACAAGGGTTCATCTTTTCCTCGGTGTTATTTAATATCTATATGTATTCCTCACCCAATTGGTTCATAGCTTTGGGCTGGGTTGTTATCAGTATGCTGATGTAACCCAGCTGTATCTGCTGATGGGTGGCCTGCTGGACTCCACCCTCACAGTGTTTTTATAGTGAGACCTAGAAGGTATCAACAAGTATTAACAACAGGCTTGATGTCTTCCAACATCTTACATCGAATCCTGAAAATCTGATATTATGACCACATCACTAACGAAGAGGTGCTCTGAAGGAGCGACATTTGCAAACTCCATACCATTGTTGCACACAGAAGACTTGGACTGACTGACCACATCCTTTTCATGGAGAGCAGTCAGATCCCAAATATGGCAATAAGGTGGATACCTTCTGATGCCAAATGACAGGGAGGAAGCCCCCGAAACACCTGGAGGATAACATTCAAAAAAACCTGAAGGCACTGAATATTGCATGGGAAGAGGCTGAAACACTAATCCAAGACCGGAACTGCTGGAGAGCACTTGTTGCCCAATATGCTGTTCAGCATTGGAGGATCTAACTAACTAATGGTCTTGATTGAGTTTGTTTTATTGGCTTAATCGGGAACCACATACACATTTCAAAAAATCTGTGTACACAATTTGGATTTTTTAAAAAAATGATCACTGTGATTTCATGGATTTCAATGATCCATGGATTTCAATCCAGAAACTAGACTTGGTTTTACAAAATTCCAGAATCCAGATGAAAATTTGGGTGAGAAGTTCTGAAGCACTTCTAGTCTTCTGTATGAGCTAGTTGAATAGTGGGGAAGAGAAAATGTAAAGCTCTTCAACTTCATGAGAATGTTCCTCTTTCCTGGTGTCAAATTTATTTTAGGGATGCTGCACCATTTCTACATAAGGGTTTACCAAAGATTAGTAATTTCTTATAATTACTCACTCACAGTCCTGTCACTAAAATGTTTATGGATATTAAAAAAATACAAACAGCATCAAACATAACATAACATTAATAGAGCATCAATGTCCCCAATCCTTTGTGGGCCTATGGGCATGTTGGGAATCTTGAGAGAGGGTGGTGAACTTCAGCCCCAAATGGCTGCCACTGGAGGTGAAACCAAATCCAAAATGGCTATCTCTGGAGAAGACAGAGAACTCAATACCTTCTTCCTCATTTTGCAAAAAGTGGCAATCACACTCAATACATGATGCTGTCTTATTCAGAGTCTGTCCATAGTTTTGTCAAGATTATAATTATTGGTACTTTGTTTGGAAGCATTGTTCAGGCACTGGAAGGACAGAAAGTCTGTAGAAGGAGGGCTTTTAGTACAGGATATTTTTCTCCCCTCATGCAACAACCTGTTTCCCAGGATTTTAAGTCTAAAACACAGATCCTTTTCTGCTCAAGGTAATTGTCAATCAGACCTGAAAGAAAACCACATACTAGCTTAGGAAAGCCTAGGTGCTTACGATTCTGTGGCTCATTCTGCCCAAGCTCCAGAAAACTTTTTGCAAATGTGGACTGTGGAGAGGCATGGGAAATGTTTTAAAGAGATCACACAGCAAGTGAAAACCTTTTCAAAATATTTTTTTAAGAATCATTAGGAAAGAAACAGCATGCAAATAAAATGTTTTAAGCCATGAAAAAATGTTTTGGGATAAAAACCATGTGGAACTCCATGGAGGAACATTTCCTGCCTCATATGTGTGTGTGTGTGTGTGTGTGTGTGTGTGTGTGTGTGTGTGTGTGTGTGTGTCTCTGTGTGTGTGTGTGTCTGTGTGTGTGTAAAGGGCCCTTCTGATTCTCTGGTGGCTGTAGTTGCTATTAAAGCTTTCATTTGAATGAGGACAATCAGTAACAGTAACATTTGAATGAGGACAGCCTTACAGTGTCCCACTTTCTGAAAATCTTGGTAGATTCTAGGGGGAAATAATGGTATGTTCCATTGTTTTTTATTATTTATTTATTCATTCATTCATTCATTCATTCATTCATTCACTCACTCACTCACTCACTCACTCACTCACTCACTCACTCACTCACTCACTCACTCACTCACTCACTCACTCACTCACTCACTCACTCACTCACTCACTCACTCACTTACTTACTTACTTACTTACCGCCCTCCCCCGGAGGGCTCAGTGCAGTGAACATGAATATACGAATAGAGCACAAAATAAAATCAATAAATCTCAAATAATTAAATAAATCATAATAAAATGGCTCTATACACTTTAAATCATTAAAACCCCATTAAAAGCAGCGTATTAGTATCAAAGTACAATAAATAATACAACAGGAGGCGACCTACTAACTAATCCCCTAAAAGAGGGGAGGGACGGCAGGATCCACAGATGTTAACGGGGGGGCCATCAGCGGCCAGCCTCCCCAAAGGTCCGGTGGAACAGCTCGGTCTTGCAGGCCCTGCAGAACTCGTTGTGTACCTAGGCACCATTTTGGTGAACCCTGCCTTAAATAAATGAGAACTTTATTATGTCAGGTTTCTTCTCTCTCCTTTAATCATCTTGCCATATTAACAGTTATAAAGTATTTTTCCCCCAGGGCTAAATATTCATGATGGGAGTGATGGAGTTTTTGCCAACGTACAATGGATAATTTGGGGCAAATGAGGAATTCAATATAACTTTATCTGCTAGCTTATTCAGGCTGTCAAGTAACAGTGTTTCTTTTGTATGAAGTTTACTGTCACTATTGATCGTGTTATAAATAGTGATGTTTTTATATGACAAATTAGCATTAATTACATGATATAACAAATACTGAAAATGCAGTCCTAAATAAACTTACAATTAGTAGTTTTCATTAACTTTCATTATATTAATTTGTTTTGGGACTTGTGCAGCCTACAGGATTAGGGCATAAAGCTGCTATTTTGTACAGAATTGTAAATTGCTCTGAAACCATTGAGTTTTAGGTACCACTTCTATATGATTATTGATGTTTTGCAGGAAGATGTATGGCCCTTCCCACTCAGCTACCCTTTCCAAAGTAACACACCAACACAGTTTAAGTGGATAAGAAAACTGGCCATAGCCAAAGAACGTTATTTACAGAAAGCATAGGATAAACTAGATGGTGCCGCATTAGTGCTGTCCTCCAGAGCAAACCAATTCCTCTGCCCAGCTGCTGGAGGAATAAACCAAGCAAAATATTGGAGTGAGACAAAGACTGGACTGGCGAAGTTCCCATGACTGGAGGCCCCATCCAACTCATGCTGGGGCGCAAGCTTCTTAGCCCCCCACAGGGTGTTCCTACCGAGAGTTTGCTACACCCTCACCTCCTAATGAGGTGTGCTAAACAGGGGAGCTCCCCCAGCTCCCCCTACCAGCGGATCATCCCCCATGCGCAACCCACCAATGGCTATGACAAGAACATCATTCAAACATTCAAAATAATAGGGATCGGGTAGGCGGGGAAAACATGATGCTTTGGCTCCAAATGTGGCCGGTCCACAAGGCAGGGCTTTAAATAAGCCCTAGCTCAGCCCCCATACCAATGGCGTGCTCTTGTGCCCTGCAAGAGCACGCCAACCCCAAATCACGTCAATCTTGCCCTTCCCTGGGCAAGATGACTTCCTGGTGGCCGACTGCACATGCGCCAGAAAAGGCGCACATGCGCATGAAGGGCCACAACATTGACTCTTCGACCTGGTGCCGAGCAGACAGTTTCTCTGCCGGGCCTCCCCTCCTGCCATGGCGGCCGCATTTGAGGCATGGCCGCGCTTTGTTGTCTTCATTTCCTATTTTTTAAAATGCTTTCCTAAGAAGTGGGCAGCTGAACCTTTTGACAATATCCTAAATAATACCAACAAGCAGGATTACTGCCTATTTACAATACTCACAAAATGGTATCCTCATGCCTCGTATTTCATTAAAGATGATATACAAAAATGAGGATGAGAAAATACAAAGATAGGTATTCAGAGAAGTAGCAATACTTATTTGTATTTGATTGACTAGTAAATTTTAAAGAAGCTCAAAGTTATGAATTCATGACTGCTTACAAATGGGGGAGGATAAAACTGAGGCTGAAAGAAATGAAAGAACCCCTCAAAGTGTGGGTCAATCACCATACCACACTAACGACCCTTCCTTTTAAAAAAAAAATTATTAGCGACCAACAACTTTCCTGCTCCATGAATGCTTTTATTCACCATGGTGCTAAGTTTGCTTTTAGATCTTTTTGTATGTATGTATGTATGTATGTATGTATGTATGTATGTATGTATGTATGTATGTATGTAGGTAGGTAGGTAGGTAGGTAGGTAGGTAGGTAGGTAGGTAGGTAGGTAGGTAGGTAGGTAGGTAGGTAGGTAGGTAGGTAGGTATCATTATACAAATAAAATAATTATCTTTGTGGATGAAATTTAACAAATTTCTTTTGATTGATCTACAGTATGACACTTCAGAGTTTTTCACTTCTTTCCCTTTATCAGTAAATCCTCAAGTGATACTACCAACAGACTGTGATCTTCCCCTGCTCCCATTTTTCAAAGAAGTCTACGATTGGTTACATGGGAAGGGGTTAGAAAGGGAAGGTCACAGCATGACAAGCATATTCAAATCTTGTAGGTATGTGAATTTAGTTGCAGTATTCCAGACTATTTCTTTTGGGTAGAATGTCTAGCCAACTCATGTGTACATTAAAAAATCAGTGTTATTCATGGCCTAGACAATTAGACAAAGAAATAATTAGTTATGACATATTAGCAGATTCCGCATGGGCCAAAAACAGCAGTGTGAAAATGGTGTGAAAATGGTGAAAACCCTTTTACACATTTTTAAACCATTTCACACCATTTTCACACCACTATTTTTGGCCCATGCGGAACCTGCCATTGCCTTCACATTGGCCGCTTCTGCATGGAGGCGGAAGGGTTTGGGTTGGCGTAACCGACACCGACCCGACGACGCCAAGACCGTCCGCAAGAAAGAACCGGGAGCACTCAGCGGGGCCCCGGAGCACTCAGCGATCTCCGATTTAACCTCCGCCTGCCCTGGCGGCCGAGCGTTTCCTGGGCAAAAGAAGGAGGCCCGGCCCATCGCGCGACACGATTGGTGGAGTGGGCCGCTTCTTCCTTTCGATTGGTGCATGACCAGCACTCTGCCCTCCCCCTGCTCTCCCGCCCTCAGCCGGGCCGTGATTGGGCAGGAAAACCGGCCAGGGTAGGATTGGGTGAGGGAGCTGGGCACCGTCGCCCGGTGGACTTACCTGGTCTCCGGCCCTCCGGCGCATCGCCAGGGCCTGGGGACACGCCTCCCATGCCCTGCGCGCCTGCTTCAGCATCGTATGTATGTATACGACATGTCGGAGGGCCGAAGACCAGGTAAGTGAAGGGAGGGAGTGGGGGGAAGGCGCCTTGGAGCCGCTGCCGTTCGCATGGCAGTGGCTCCAAGCCGGCATTTCCCAACAACCTCGCTCCCCGAGCGAGGTTGGGAAATGCCAGCTTCGTGCCGGTCGAGCGGCGCAAGGGCGGCACGGCTGCACAGCAGCTGCGCCCCCTGTGCGAATGGCAGCCTGGGGATGGCATTTTTGCCATCCCCAGGCCACCATATTCCGCCTGTGCGGAAATGGCCATTGCTTCATTCATAGTATTTTATGGATAAAAGTGCCTTACATACATTTTTAAAAAATATTTATTTATTTATAATTGGTTTTATATACCGCCCCTCCCCTGAAGGGCTCTGGGCAGTGAAAAACACAATAAAACAATAGTTACAATAAAACCCCATTAAAACAGCAAGCAATAATGCTACAAATGTTTAAAACTTGTCAGAAAATAACTTATGGAGGGGCTACTATATGTCCAGTAATAAAGACAAGAAGTGGTATTGTACAACAGGTTTTATTAGATAGCAAAAAAAAAAATTACCTAATCACACATTTAAATGAACAAGCACAATAGAAGATAATCCTCATTATCTGAGGATTATCCACACTGGACGTCCTATATCTTTTTAAATTTTCTTTTTGCTGCTTTAGAACCTGTATCTCAACTCACAGAAATCTCTCTGTAGTCAGCACTGAATAAAACTCTTATTTATTTTTTGGGGGAAAAAAGTGAAATCAAGAAATAAATGGAGGTCACTCTTTGTTTCTATCAGGAAGAGAATAATTACACACTCCCATCTACTGGTTAGCATGGATAGCAAAGCTGCTCTAAATTTCTGAATGCCTTACATAGAAAGGGTTTTTTTTTTACTGTAAAAAGAATGGAAAACATATATGCCCTTACATCGCCAACTGGAGACATAAGACATTTGGGTTAATAAGGGTTTTGTTAGTGGCTGATTTGTATGACTAGTACACACTCCCTCCCTGTTTGTTTAGGGTTTTTTGCTCAAATTGCCTCTAATGGGCATTTATTTATATCAGCCAGAACTGGGCAGCCATACTCTGGCTCTCAACACAGCCAGCACCACTGCTACAGAGTTTCAGGCCTCATGTCATGTCTCCTCCCTTCACCAACAATTCTTGAGTGGATGATGTTCAGCACCAAGAGCCTCCTTTATTTAACTCCCCAGCTGCACACACCATGAACACTAGTTTAGATAAGCTTCTTCTCAACCTCTGATGCTTCAGTGGATGTGCCAGTGATTCCTGTCTTGTATTTTACTAATTCATTTTCAGGCTTAAAAGGCCTCTTGTCTCCATCCCTTTTAGCAGCATTTCTTACCATACGATAACCTTAGAAAGCTATGGTGGGAGCTGAAGGGCCAGCTCAGTGACAGGTTTGGGCAAAAGAGCACATTCTTTCTGGGGAGGCTGAGATGGGGGCCTCAATAAGAGGTCTGGGGTGGGGCGGGCTCGAGAGCACAAGCCGTAGAGGCTCTGCTAGGGAGCCTGCTACCCCTGGCAGGAAGGGGTACCTAGTGGCACCTAGTAACTTTCTGTCCCAATCCCCCAATATGGATTGGGGTTCAGCAAGGGTGCTGCCTGGCTGCTAGGATATGCTTGTTATGCTCGTCCAGCTTCCAATGTTGTTTAATTAAATGGGCTGCAGCCCAATTTCATTCCAAAGAGAATGGTTTTCTGGTTATTGGGGTAAACAAGACTCCACATATCAGCACGCAACAGCTGGCCTCTCAACCAGCAGTCAAATGAGTAACACAAAAATAGACGTGAATACAGAAACAACACCAACGTACATATATTCCTAGTTACCCTGTATTTGCCCACCAATCATACATTTTTCTCACTGATGAAGTCCCTTGTTTGCTACATCCAGAAGGCCCAATCAATACAATCAATACAGTGTCTGTATAGCCTATGATATCCACTAAACCAATCACACATAGCTTTCACCTGCAATGCACAGTCTCAGCAGGATAGGGCAGGGCAAGACAAATATTGACATTTATTAAACAATCTTGGGTGAGTACTGTTTGGCCTGCACATGAGTTGTACAATTAAATTGGGCACCACGCATGAGAACTGAAGAGAATCCATAAATCACATGTGCCTGTTACACTTCGGAGTGAGGTTGGGGCCCCAGACCCAACCAGTGGTTTTCATAATAAGCATTGAGAATAATTTATAGTGTTACGATACTTTAACACAATGAGGTAGGGGAAAACAACACTGGATACTGAAAACACTTCACAGCCATTTCAGAACTGGGGATCATGTACAGAAAAGTGCCACTTTTGTCTGCAAATCCGTTAAACAAATTATTGTGTGCTTCAATTACCAGGATGTGAATGCATATTGAGAATGCAAATGCAGTGAGAGATTTCAATCTAACTAATTCAAACAGGATTAAAAGAACTCAAAAGAGGGAAGCTTAATCCTGGAGGATTTTCTTTAGCATGTAAAACAAACAGATTCCCCAGAGCAAGTCTAACATGTTTTTTTAAAAAAATCTTTATTCTGACAGGTAATTTTCTTTATAGTAAGAATATCTCTGACTTTTTTAAAAAAATCACCTCTGTGTTGCAGGATAACAGATTTTTTTTCCCCAGTAGGCTTCGGTAGTTAATCTGGGCAGATGAAGATGGTATTCAGATATATTCTATGATAACATATTGCTGTGTATTAATAAAATTATGGGAGCAAAATTTTATTTTATGTATAGAAAGATTCAGTATATTTTTTAAAGATCAAAATGGTCAGTATGTTACATGTGGAAGGGGAAGAAGGGTCAATCAAATCTGGAATAAATAAATCTGGATTTCTAGTGGAAAGAAATGAGACTGGGGATTACTTTATCTTTTTTTTAAAAAAATAATACCAATTACCTGAGGTGTTGCTCTCTGCTAGAGTTCTCACAGGAGCTCAAGTTTGACATCCTGTCTGAACTGACTCAGAAATAAATTGCTCTGTGTCTCAGTGGTTATTTTGTGATCCAGGCACATTAGTCGAGACTTCAGGTTTAACTTCTCTTTATTCTTTCCTCACAGGTATGGAAGTATATATGCTTCCCCAGAATGGCTTTTGTCTAGATTTTACAACTTCCTGAAGAACTTTTTTTAAAAAAAATTAAAGGGAGGTCATTTTGCTATAAACTGATCTTGCTAATGAATTTTTATAAGGGATTTTCAC